>NC_037528.1:639854-643262 GCF_001531365.2 Cynara cardunculus var. scolymus
GATTATTCTAATTATATTTTAGATTTTTATATTTAAAATAATATATTTATCATGTATTTGATTATGTTTATCTGCAGTTAGTTACATGAATTTAAATATGAAGCTTTAATAAGTTGTACTTACGCACAATTTACTTGCAATCTTGAGTTTTAAGTAATATGCATTAATAAACAGTACTTTACGCATAAAAATGGTTTTTAAGAATTTTTATCAAATGTTTTATAATATAATATAGATATTATGTTATTAAATATTTGTTTTAATTATATTATAAAATCAAAATTTTCAAAAAAATTGATGGTTGTGAAGTGAGTAGGTTTTAGTTCACGATAAATTGAATTATGGACCCACGTTACATCTCTCTATTAAAATCACTCCCAATAACATCAATGCATCATCAATAACATCTTTTTTTATTAACGTGTATATCCAACCTGCTATGTGAATCGACTTATCTCAGGAAGACCATCCGCATTACGAGTAATTTGGGGTCATTGCATTTGAACATCCGTGGTCACAATATGATTTTTATTTCTCATTGGATTCGAACCTAAGACCTACAGGCACTTTTGACATTTGGAGCTCAAACGAATCAGACACTGTCTTTGTGGCTATCGATTACCTTTTCTGTTTATGTGCTTTCAGAATTTCAGTTTTCATACCTATGGTTTGTAATTCATTTTTTATTTTGGTCTCAAGAACGAAAATATAAATGAATTGTGAATCATTAGGACAAAAAAAGCAATAAATTTTAAATCTTTGGAGGAAAATATGGGCTTGGTGGGATCTTAAAGCCCCGCGTCTATCCTCGGTGTCTGATTTTATAATGCTGACCAATCAAGTAGGCACTCCTCGCAAGGTTGGAGTGACTTTCTTATATGTTTGCGCTATGGCACTTTGGCAACTTTGGAAGTGGCGGAATGAAATTTTTCATGCTGAGGATGGTGTGAAAATTAAGAACAAAGGTGAAGACCCATTCCCTTGGGTTCAAAATTTATCCAAGCTTTGGATGGGGAACATGAATCGTAAGTTCCATCTTAATTGGGATAGTTGGTTTTCTTCTCCTTACCTTGTTTAGTCTCTTTGCCTGTCCTTGGTTTGGTTTTTGTCTTGGTCTTTGTCTGGGGGTGTTTCGTTTTTGTTTCCTTTTGTTCTCGCTTGTTGTAGTGGATTCTTGTATCTTCTCGTGTCTAGCTTCTTGTTGGATCTGTGTTTTTATATATTGGTTGGCTTGGTGAGGGTGATGGCCATACCGAAGCTCTCTTCCTTGTCCTTTCTTTTTGCCTTTAAAAAAAAAATAAGAACAAAAAGGTAATGAATTATAAACCATTGGAATAAAAATTGTAATTTCAAAACCATAAGAACAAAAATAGAAATTTTCAACAAACCACATAACATCGTTCTTACAAACTTGAAAGAAAACACCGAATTTACCATAATGCCCTTAAAAGTCGTACGTGTCGTGGGCATGATAAAATTTAACAAATGATCATTTAAGTTTTGAGGAGAAAACGTTAAGAAATAATTATTTCGTACAAATCGTGTAAAAAGTCACCAACTAAAATGACGTATTAATGAATAATCTAGACACAAGGTTTGTCGTTTAATATGATATGACCATGAGTATAAACACAAAAACCTTGTATGTTTCGTAAACGTTTTAAGATTAAAAAACATATCACAAGAATAGTTGTGACATAACTTTTTGTTTTGAAACTACGAACACTTTATTTTTTGATCAGATACAATGATTTATCACTCGTCAAAGGTCAGTATCTCTACAAGTATCCAGGCTGCAACTTGGGGGGGGGGCATTTTTCAAAAAGTAATAATTTAATCTTGAGTTTTAGGAAAATGAAGATTAATGATCGGATATTAATGTGGCACATGAGGGGAAACAGTGAACGTGACTTGTCATATAAAAATGGAAACTTGAGAGGAGTGACACATTTGCAAGTTTGAAACTTGAGCTTTCGCCCCTTGTGCAAGTGATATGCCCTCTGTTAGGATCCAATCACTTACTATTACGTCAAAAGCAGTTGCTGGTGGAGATTGCGTAACTTATTTCCTTATAACATAGTAGTCAATGCCACGTTTCGATTTAGGAAGATGTTGGTCAACGACTCAACAATCCCCCGCCACCAACATCTGCCAATACTAACAAGATCCCTCCACAAGTTTGAAAACTTGAGTTTGGTAAAAAGAGTGACACTCGAGTTCTTTTTAGAAAAGCTCCCCTCCTTATGTTGCGGTTTGGGCACTTGCGAGGTTATTGACTTTTTGGTGTATCTGGTATTGAGTTGGCTAGGAGATGAACTTAATCGGGAAAAACAATTGGTTACGTTAATTTTTCGAAGAATTATTCATTGGTTCGTATAGATTTTATTTTATTTTTATAAAAAACAATGTGTCATTAAGTTTTGGATAAATTTGTTGTTCGAATTTTTATTAATATTTTAAAAAAATCAGTTTTTTTATATAGTAGAAGTCTACTCGCGCAATGCAGCGAGATACATCTTGATTTTAATATTTCATTTTATTATTTATCTCAACCAATGTTTATAATATGGTCTTATGTGATTTTGAAAAAACGATGATGTTTTTATTTTTGAATAAAATATAAATTTGAAGATATCATAAAATTTTGACAAAATTATATCGGTATTAGTATCAAATTAACTATTTAAAATACCTCAATTTTTGTGTAATTTTTTAATTCAAATTTTTTATTATAATTTAATTTAAATTCAATAACGAAGTAATTTATATTTGGTTTAGTAATATAATTTTTTTATAAAGATAATAGTTAATTATTTTGTTAGAACTCGATAATTATCGTAATTATATTTTAGATTTTTTATATTTTTAAATAAGATGTTTATTCTCTATTTGATTATTTTTATCCGCAGTTAGTTACACGAATTCAAACATGGAGTTTTAATAATTGTACTTATGCATAATTTACTTGTAATCTTGAATTTTAAGTAATATGCATCAATATACAATACTTTATGCATAAAAAATGATTTTTAAGAGTTTTTTATCAAATGCTTTATAATATAGTATAGATATAGATAGTATAATCAAGGTTAAAATATTTTTTTTTTTTGATAGAATTTAATATATTAATTATTTAGAAATATTATTATTTATCAGTGTTTAATTTGGAAGGTAAGAATTATTAATAATTCACCGTTACGTCAATGCCTAATAAATACATAATAAATTCATAGCTCTCCGTATCCTAATGCATTTCCTATGCCATCCATATTTCATATTTAATTTATATCTCTTTTAATTTTTATAATTTTTTTTAACCAAACAAACCATGTGGGTAGGGTGTATATATATATATATATATATATATATATATATATATATATATATATATATATATATATATATACT
>NC_037528.1:643921-646576 GCF_001531365.2 Cynara cardunculus var. scolymus
TAATTATATTTTAGATTTTTTATATTTTAAAATAAGATGTTTATCATCTATTTGATTATATTTATCCGCAATTAGTTATACGAATTCAATAATCGAGCTTTGATAAGTTATACTTTTGCATAATTTACTTGTAATATTTAATTTTTTGACAGTTTTCCAAGTTTGGAGAAATTCACACTCTCTCATGTTTTCTCCATTTTGGAGAAAGTTTTAGAAAATCTTCTGGAGCAAAAATATGCATAAAATCTTCAGTTTCTCCATTTTAGAAAATATGTTGAAGATACTCTTAAAGTATATGCAATAGATTTTCTAAAACCTTATCTAAAATGGATAAAATATGAGCGATAATAAAACTCTACAAATTTAAAATATTCTCCAAAAATAATTACTCAAGCAAGATAAATAATTTTTTTTTTTACCAATAAAAATATTTAAAATTAATATTTTAAGAAAGATAACTAATATTTTATTTATTACATTGAATATTTCAATAGTATAATCAATATTGTAATATTAACCACAAGGGTGGAACCTGATTGGGTTGAGCTTCGCCTTCAAAGATCAAAATTGTCTGAAGGTTTCAAGTTCAAATTCAATGAATAATAAAAATATATAGTGACCACATAGGTTCAAATGCGGTGACTTCGGGCTACCCGCAAAACAAATGGTCACCTTGTGTTAGTCAGCTCACATAACGGATTGGATATCCAGGTTAATAAAAAAAATATTGTAATATTTAAAATAAATAAACTCTTGGAGTGGAATATAATTTTCTTTTGGTTTTTTTTTGCTTTAATTATCCATTTTAAATAATCTATTGGAGGTGCTCTTAATATTTAACATAATGTTTTAAAATGTTAGAATCATTTTTATATACCAGAAGGGTGTTACATAATGCATCAAGACACGTAACGATTTCAATGTTTTATTTTATTATCTGTCTATATCGATATAAATACATTTTATGTTGTTTTGAGAAATCGATAATGTTTTTATTTTTGAATAAAATATAAATTTGAAGATATCATAAAATTTTGAAAAAGAATATATCGATATTATTATAAAATTAACTATTTGTAAGTTCTATTTTTTGTGTAATTTTTTTAACTTAATTTTTTATTATAATTTAATTTAGGTATAGTAAGAAATAATTTAATATATGTTTAATAATATAATTTTTTATAAAGATAATCTGTTAGAACTCAATGATTATTCTAATTATATTTTAGATTTTTTATATTTAAAATGAAATGTTTATCTTATATTTGATTATGTTTATCTACAGTTAATTATATGAATTCAAAGATGGAGCTTTAATAAGTTATATTTACGCACAATTTACTTGTAGTATTGAATTTTAAGTTACATCCACCAATAAACAATATTTCATGCATCAAAAATAATTTTTAAAAGTTTTTATCATATAATTTATAATGTAGTATAGGGGTTGGGTTCATGTGAGACCAACCTGTTTCGTGAGACCACTTTTTTACATTTGAAATTTCACAGCAAAACACTGTGAATGTAACCTTCACAGTGTGTTTGCTATGTCACATTCATAGTGTTTTGTTGTGAAGTCTCAAGTGTACAAAAATGATCTCACAGATCTCACAAAAACAGACTGATCTTACGTGATTCAATATCTATAATATAGATTGTAATCGACTTTCTTTAAAAGCTCTATTTTTTTGTATAATGCTTTAGTTTGATGATAATTAAGTATAAAGATGATAATTAAGCAAAGTAATGTTTTTTTTATAAAGATGATAATCAAGTATTCTGTTAGAACTCAATGTTATCTTGATTATATCTTAAATTTTTTATAATTTTAAATTAGATGTTTATTTACAGTTAATTATACGAATTCAAACATGAAGTTTTAGTAAGTTGTACTTAAATACAATTTTATTTGTAATCTTTAATTTTAAATAATATGTAACAATAAACAATACTTTTTGCATTAAAAATTGTTTTTAAGAATTTTTATCAAATGTTTTAAAATATAGTATAAATATTAAATTTAACAAAAGTAACACAATTATATTATCTTGTAAACAAAAAATAACACTAGGACGATTTATATAATTTACTTATACTTAAATTATTTATAAACTTATCAATATATGTGATATCCATTATAAACTACAAATTTAAAATAATTTATAGATAATTAATGCTATAATTAATATATTTTTTAAGAAGAATTTAAACTACATAAATATATATATTTCTATATCTTTTACGCTCCTCCTCCTCCTCCTCCTCCTGTAACATATATGTATACATGTGCATAATTAAATATGTACAAAACACAAAAATAATGAAAAAAAAAAAAATCAAAATAACATATATCCTTTACGCTCCTCCTCTTAACTTATTGAAACGCTAGTTGGGCATTGTTTGGCAAACATAAAGTAGCTTATAAGCTAGCTTATTTTCTGTGTACATGTTTGACTAACAAGAAATTAACTTATTGAAACACTACTTTGAGTAAGGTTTTGGAAGTTTATTGTGACATTTTCCGATTATGACCCTTATTAATAATATTTATTATCATTAATAATAAATTAATTAATAATATCATAATAAATTAATTAATAATATTTATTATCATTAATAATAAATTAATATTAATTATTAATAAATATTAAATAA
>NC_037528.1:648356-671571 GCF_001531365.2 Cynara cardunculus var. scolymus
CGATTTCACTCTCTTCGATTTCACTCTCTTATAGAATTAATCATTCATTCGATTTCACTCTCTCATTCTTCAATATACATCAAGTATGGGAGAAGATTTGATAACAACACCAGAATTTTTCACCAACGAGGTACAATATTATGTTAATTGATATTTAGATTTATTAATACTTACTTGTACAAATGAAAGTTATAATTTTTTTTCCAGATGTTCAATTCTCGGGAAAAATAACCGAGTGGGTGCACAATGTGGGGCGTTCAGTTGGTTGTGTTATTGTTACGAAAAGATCAAAGGCAAAGCCGAATGGAAATGTTTATAAAGTTGTGTTTATGTGTGAACACGACGGAGCTTACAATTATAAAATAATTCTCATTCGTCATACGGGAACAAAAAAATTTGGATGCCCATTTGAGTTGATAGCGCTATTTTCGGCTAAACATAGTTGGTGGACGTTGACGGTGGTATGCGATGTACATAATCATGTTCTTGCACAATATATGGAGGGTCATGCATATGCATCGCGGCTAAATGAAACTGAAGCTCAACTAGTTGAAGATCTATCAGCCCAACATGTCAATGCCCACACTTACGCACCATTGGACTCGTTATCGTTTTGAAGATGCAAGTACATGGATTGTCTCGTATCAACATAGATTCAGTGCATATGAAGAATATATAGAGCGTACTCATACTCGTGAATATATTGATTTAACATGAAAAATCAAAGTTTTAATTAATAAATTTAATTTATATTTGAAATATGTATTATTAA
The DNA here is from genome assembly GCF_001531365.2 of Cynara cardunculus var. scolymus. NCBI lineage: Eukaryota > Viridiplantae > Streptophyta > Magnoliopsida > Asterales > Asteraceae > Cynara > Cynara cardunculus. The sequence goes on from NC_037528.1 coordinate 649,129, forward strand.
TATTTTATTAATATATATTATTAATTAATAATAATATAAAACATGTTAAAAAAGTAAAAGGTTAAAAGTTAAAATATAAAAAAGTTAGGGTTAAAAGTTAAAATATTAAAAGGTTAAAAAAGAAAATATTTAACTTTTGTCTTTTTGTTTTTTTTGTCTTTATGTGTAGGAAGGAGTGGGGATTTTGGGTAGGAGGAGGTGGGGTTAGAATACCCCCTTTATTTACGTTGATTAAATTAATTAAAAATAAAAAATTAAATACAATTGATGTGATAATATTTTATATTTAAAATATTTAAAAAAAAAACAATATTTTAAAGCACAATAAATGGTCGGAGTAAACCACTTTTTCAAGCCATTAATTTTAAATGCTTACCTGTCGTTTTTATGTGAACCGTTCAAGTGACCAAAGTTAATGAATGAAAAGAAAAATCATGACCAAGTAATACTATTTTTTTAATAATAAATTACATAAAAATGTACATATTTTAACTTGTTTATATTTTGTGTAATATATTTTTTTCATTTTAATACCTAAGATGTAAAGTTTTAAACATTTAAATATCCGGGTAACCGGTTGAAGTATTAACTAGTTACCATGTTGATGTGACGAGTGATGTGATGAAATTAGATTGAATAACAAATAATATTGAATTGGATACCACATCAGCATGATAACCGGTTAATATTTCAACTAGTTACCCAGTTACTTACTTAAATGGTTAAAACTTTACATATTAGATACTAAAATGAAAGTTTTGAAAGTACGTTAAAACTTTACTCAAATGGTCAAAATTGTTCCATTTTATTGTATTTTGCACCAAAAAGATGTTACTGTTTTCAAAATTTAAAAACATCACCTCATCTGTTCCTTTGACATTTGTCACATGTTACTTTATTATTGTTAGAATACGTATAAATAATAATTTTTTTTAACTCATAACTTCTATCCATATGAGTTGCAAATGGTAGAGGGGTAATAAATGGTCACAACTATACACAAAGGTCATAAATGCAATTTCAACCACACTCAAATGAATTATAAGTATCTCACTCAACCCTCATTTTAGAACATACAACTTTCTTGAAGAAAAGCCTTAAATCGTGCCCTTTCTTTGTTTGACCAAACCAATGGCAACCCAACTCACAAAGGATGAGAAGCCATTGAAGGTGGAAATCTTGAACAAAACCCATGTGAAACCTCAAACGCCACTGGGGAGAAAAGAGTGTCAGTTGGTAACGTTTGATCTTCCTTATATAGCCTTCTATTACAACCAGAAACTGATGATCTATACAGGCGAATTTGATGAGTTTGAGGATATTGTCGAGAAGCTGAAAGAAGGGTTGAAGGTGGTTTTGGAAGAGTTTCATCAATTGGCTGGAAAACTGGAAAAAGATGACGAGGGAGTGTTTAAGGTGGTGTATGATGACGATATGGAAGGGGTGGAGGTGGTGTCTGCTGTCGCAGAAGAAACTAAAACCGCGGATTTGTTGGATGAGGAGGGCACCATCAAGCTCAAGGAATTGGTGCCTTATAATGGTGTTTTGAACCTGGAAGGGCTTCATCGTCCACTCTTATCCATTCAGGTACTGTTTACTCGTATTAAACTATTTTTTTTTTAATATTTGTTTCGTAATTAACATGACTGATTCATGAACTAAACAAAAACTACTGATATTTTCATAAAAAAACAATTACATAAAAATGAATAGACAAATCATTTTCAAACAGCTTCCATAATTTCTTGTTTTTATGCAAGAATTCTTGGTGCAACGACGATGTAGTGTTTTATTTAAAATGAAAAAAACACGACAATTAAAATGTGTTTTAACAAAAACAAAATAGATAAAAAGAAATTACTAAATATTTTGTAATAATTATTTAAAATAAAATAAAATGTACGCAATTACTTCAAGGATATATTTTGGTAGGTCTCAAACATTTATTGCAATATCTTAAATTTTAATGATAAATAAATTATAAAATTCAAGTAAATTTCAATTTTCAGTAAAACTTATGTTATTTCTGTAATTTAAAATACTATGGTAGAAAGGCTCACTCGTATATGGAAACTTAATTAAATAAAATACCACTGTTTTAACGATATTTTTTTAATTAATTTGTGTTTGGCTTGTCGTTCTGTTTCTAGAAACATATATCAGTACAAATGTACAATATATTTATATCAGTTAAAATCGTTCAATTCAGTTCAATATACATAATCAGTAAAAAAATTAATAATTAAACCAATATACAATTTTAGTATATTTAAAATTTGCTAAATGTAGCAAATCAATATAAAAACTACATTACAAGTAAGAACTACCATAATTTGCAAACATAATGTAAAAGCATCTTAAATAAGTTCTTCAAATAGGAGAACATTAAAATTCTTATTTTTTTTTTTATCCAAGTTTGTTACAATAAAATCACAAATCATTTTTAAAATGGAAGAAAAAAATCTCGTAATTTAGGGAAATTATAGTAGAAGAAGATTCAAACGAAAACGCTAACTATTTACGAAAACAAGAAAAATATCGTTAATGTACAAAATCACGTTTGATTTTACATTAAATGGAAGCGGACGACTTTTGATCACTTAAGTCGTAGGATAAAATTGTCCGGGCCATGTATGATTTGTCATGTGAATCATATATGATTTTGTACATTAACGATATTTTTTTTTGTTTTTTTAAATAGTTAGCGTTCTCATTTAAACATGTCCCAATCGAAGTATTAATCTACATATATATTTCGGGAATTATTATATCTTATAAAGGATTTATGTGAAAATTTATTTATAATATTAAATGTAATGAATATTTTAACAAAATAAATAATGTTATAATGTTTAAAATAAAAAAAACTATTGGAATTTAATGTAATTTATTTTAGACATTTTAATTTTTTCTTATTTATTTTAATGATGATTTATGAAAAGGTTGTTGGAGATGTTTAACTTTGTGAGACCGATAATAAACCAATTTATATTTAATGAATTTGTAATTATTATGTATTTATTTGTTTGTACCGAACTTCAATAAAATATTACCTAATGAAAATATGAGAGCATCTCATATTTATGTTATATATTTTCCAAATATATTATAAAAAAATAAGATCTTTAAAAATAATTACATTTAATTTTAAAAACTATTATATTTATTAATTACATTTTAAATTACTTTGATGAAAGTTATAAGAGAATCTTTATCAGTTATATTAAAATAAAGATTTTGGAGATTAATCTCTAGTTTTAAAGAAATTTCAAAAACGCCGTAGGTAAGAAAGAAATAATATTTAATTATTTCTAACAAGTAGGCGATTTTATTAAATGAATTACATTTTTTAACAATATAATTAAAGTTGGAATCTCTAAAATACGTGGTTGTTGTAATATCTTTCTCCAATTAGAGCCTTAAAATTTCCTTATATTGAAGGGTTTGTACTTTTATGATAAAATAATAAATAAAAAGACCATTCAATTTCGACAAAAGACCCACACTCGAGTTTCATAGCTTTTGGTCCATTATCATGATCATGATTTTTCTACCCTCAGAGACCTGCTCACTGCGACCCCCTTTGTGAGGAGGCACCCCTCCTCCTGAAGTTACGATATTAGAGATTATCTCATTTGTACAATCATATTTCATTAAGAAAATTCGGATTTATTTTAGTTTTTTAATTAAATTTAATGACTTGTATGACCCATCTAATTTATTATATATTAGTTATTAATTATATGAGAGGTGTAAATTACATTTTTAGTCACTATGGTTTATAATTCATTATCTTTTTAGTCTTTATAATTTTACAATTATATAGTTAAAAGTAGTGTTTTGACCTTAAAGATAAAATGGAAATGAATTGCAAGTTATAAGGACGAAAATAGAAATTTCAAAACCAAGAGGACTTAATCCGTAATCTTTAACAAACAATAGGGACGAAAAAATGTAACTTACTCTATAAATTTTATTATGAAATAATGCTTATGGGCTTTTATACAGCTTACCAAGCTGAAAGATGGTCTAGTGATGGGCTGCGCGTTCAACCATGCGATCTTAGATGGTACTTCCACGTGGCATTTCATGAGCTCTTGGGCCCAAATTTGCGCCGGATCCAAATCCATTTCCGTTCAGCCTTTCCTGGATCGGACCCAAGCCCGAAACACGCGCGTGAAGCTTGACCTCACACCTCCCAAGCAACAAAACGGCGACGTAGCAACCGACGCAAAGCCGCCGGCGGAGGCACCGGCATTAAGAGAGAAAATCTTCAGGTTTTCGGAATCAGCAATCGACAAAATCAAGGCCAAAGTCAACGCCAATCCACCGGAGGGATCCACCAAACCGTTCTCCACGTTCCAATCGCTCTCCACACACATATGGCACGCGGCCACACGCGCTCGCCAGCTCAAACCGGAGGACTACACCGTCTTCACCGTTTTCGCTGATTGCCGGAAACGAGTGGATCCTCCAATGCCAGATAGCTACTTCGGGAACCTGATCCAAGCGATCTTCACGGTGACTGCTGCCGGATTGTTACAGGCGAATCCGCCTGAATTCGCGGCGTCGATGATCCAGAAAGCGATTGAGGCGCACGATGCGAAGGCTATTGAGGCGCGGAACAAAGAGTGGGAGAGTAATCCGATTATATTTCAGTTCAAGGACGCCGGCGTCAACTGTGTCGCCGTTGGTAGCTCGCCTAGGTTTAAGGTCTACGATGTGGATTTCGGTTTCGGTAAACCCGAAAGCGTTCGTAGCGGTGCTAATAACCGGTTTGATGGCATGGTTTATCTGTATCAAGGAAAGAATGGTGGGAGGAGCATCGATGTAGAGATCAGTTTGGAAGCAACTGCAATGGAAAATCTCGAAAAGGACAATGAATTCCTTATCGAAGAATAAGTCTGCATTTGGATCTCCAGGTTAGGATTGAAATCAATTCCAGTTTGTTCAAAATTTCAAATTCGAAAGTCAGGATTGAAATCAGAACTCGTTTTGGTTCAAAAATGGAAGAATCGAGCTTCAATTTCAAGAATAAATTCGAATGATGGAATGGAAATTAGTGTCTGTTTGATTCAGATGTTGAATCATTAGGGTGTGATTTTGATTCCAAAGACGTTTTAGAGTTATCGTAATCATGTTTATGAATCTTGTTTTAATTTCAATGTGTTGTTAAAATTTGTATGCATATGACCGTCTTTGTATCTTGGATCAATTGTTTCAATGATGACCTGGCCATTTTATTTATCTATATCTATACTATATTATAAAGTATTTGATAAAAACTCTTAAAATTTATTTTTTTATACATGAGGTATTATATATTGATACGTATTACTTAAAATTCAAGATTACAAGTAAATTATATATAAGTATAATTTTATTAAAACTCTATGTTTGAATTCGTGTAACTAACTGCGGATAAACATAATCAAATAGAGAATAAACACCTCATTTTAAATAAAAAAATCCAAAACATAATTAAGATGATCATTGAGTTCTAACAGAATAATTAATTATTATCTTAAATAAATTATTTATTAAACCAAAAATAAATTAGTTCATTTTTAAACTTCAGTTAAATTATAATAAAAAATTGAATTAAAAAAAATTACACAAAAACAATAATTTTTAAATAGTTAATTTTGATACTAATATTATTATTTTTTTAAATTTTATAATATCTTCAAATTTATATTTTATTCAAAAATAAAAACATTTTTTTCTCAAAACTACATAAATTCGCATTATAACATCGATAGACCCAAAATATAAAACAAAACAATAAAATTAAGATATATCTCGCTGCATTGCACGGGTACAATTCTAGTAAAGTTATAATAATAACGTAAAACACCATACATTAGCAGTAGCTCAGTTGGAAAATTGGTGGAATGACTTTGTTGAAATAATGTAAAATACGGATGATATGTGTGATAAATTCCGAATAATTTGTCGAATGGTTAAAGTGACAATAATGATCTAGTTACTTTGTATAATTAAGTGTAGGGGTGCTCAAAAACCCGACCAACCCGATCAACCCAACCCAACCCAACGCGAAATAACTCAATCCGAAGCAACTCGATGTCTAATCGAGTTGTAAAATTGTCAAACCGTAGGTATTGGGTTACTATTTTTTGAACCCAACCCGATGAACTCGATATTTTTTTATTTCTTGGATTTAATATGATTGTTGAATTTATATTAATATATACATTAGACAATTACACTATCATGTATGTTTTTCATATACACATATTTTCAATCTATTCATATCTTTATATAACTAATTCAGTAACTGTGAACATATATATGTAAATTGAGAAAATTAACTGAATGTGATATACGTAAGAAATATGAATAAGTTGTATCAAATGGTTGATGATAAAAAAGAAATTATGAGTAGATAAATAACATATTCAAGATTAGAAGAATATTTTAATATACCAAAGTATCAACCCGACCAACCTGTAGAGGTTGGGTTGGGTTAAGATTTTTCCAAACCGCAAACATTGGGTTGGGTTGTTCAAATGTCCTCAACCCGATCAACTCAACCCATGAGCACCCCTAATTAAGTGTATATTGATGACGGTTATTTGTAATTACTTCGATTGAGAAGTCAGCTCTGAACCAATGTACGCTCCTACTATGTCGGGTATGTCCATATGCGTAAAATACAGACCCACATCGACATCACAAGGTCGTGCTATTTTTCCTCCATGGCCTTGCAAATTGCACGGTTGTGCTAGACTTGTTCAACTCTGTGAGATGCGCATAATCTTGTTGCACAACCATGCAGGGCCTCCTTGACTATGTTTTGATTTGGTTAACTGTCGTTTAAATGCAACACTTTTTGTGGATCATTAAAGATAACACTTTTTGTACTTATAGTTTTGAAATTACAAAGATTACAGTTTCGAGATTACAAGATGACCGATATATTTGGTCGCTTCTTTTAATGACAATCAAAAAACCGTTGAGCGAGGGGTATTTTCATTTTCCGATTCGATTTAGAAATCATGAATTACCTCCTTGGTTGCAACCCCTCTTAAAAACTAAAAAAAGGCCTACGAACACGAACGGGAAGGATGAAAGCGAGTTGGTATGCTAATTCCTCTCAGCCCTTCTCGTGGATTATTTTCTCAACGAATAAATAATTCTATGAATGAAATCTTTATATAATTCGAAAAAGCAAAAGCACAAGTCCAGGACAATAAAATATGATCTTTTTAATCTTTTACCTAATCAAAAACTATTGTCTCAAAATCGTAAAATCGATTTTGAGTGGAAAAAAGACAAAAAATACCCTCAATTTAACGAATTCTGTAATGACATTAGATAGAGTAACTAAATCTAAGGGTGCGTTTGGTTTGCAGGAATGTTTCTGAGGGATTTGGATTCCTGGAGGGATTTGGATTCCATGGGATTTGGATTGGATTGGATTTAAAATCCATTCCTGTGTTTGGTTTGCAGGATTTGGATTTGACTTGAAATCCATTCCTCTGTTTGGTTTGTAGGATTTGGATTAGATTTTTTTTTTTTGTAATTATTTTAATTACCAAATCTCTTTCATTTTCTTAAATCTATCTATTTAACCAAAAATTTAACAATGTGAAAACAATTAAGCAGTAAGCATTTGGATCAAACAGCCATCACTGATGTAAAAAGGCATTTTGAACAAAAACTCTAGTATCAAAGACATGGAACCAGTTAAACACTACTTGAGGGTTGGAGGTATTTATAAATGATTCTGGTTAAACCAAAAGAAGTATGTTATTGCTATGCTATCAGAATTTGGTTAACTGCTATGGTAAAACACACAAGATAACAAATGGATAGAGGCTAGAGGGAAAAGGGGGAGTTGGGCAAATGTGATGAACCAGATTTACTGAACAACTAAAATAAAAAGAATAGGGCAGAACAGTAGGAAATTGTTTGTAAATAACCAGTTAAACACGCCCCTGTTTATACTATAATGCATGACAACAAATTAGGGCAGAACCCTAATTTATGACAGCAAATAACCAGTTACTGTTTTGTCTTCAAGAAGGGGAAAGTGCAAACACAACTTTGAGATAATTTGGGTCCTCTAAATAACTGAATCGAGCATGTCTAATGCTATACAAAAGGGGTTATATGATTTACTTGCTGAGTGATGGGAGACGCCGGCAAACAGGAAGGGCGGGGAGCAGCTTCGCGAGGGGAAAGGAAGACAGCACCGGCGAGGAGGCAAACCGATTAGGGCACAGCTTCGCAAGGGACGAGACGGGAAGGGAGCACCGGCGAGGAGGATTGATTAGGGCGGGAGGAAGCGATGGGAGGGAAGCGATGGGAAGGAAGCGATGGGAGAAGCAGTAATCGAATGATGGGTAAGCGATGAGTGAAGGATTCGACAGGTTTCGATGGGGAGAAGCCCAGAATGGATTTCAAATCCTGTTGGTTTGCAATGGATTTCCAAAACCCGTGTCTAATGGATTTTAATGAAATCCCAGGATTTCAAATCCCTCCAATTTAGCAAACCAAACATAGGATTGGAATGGATTTCAAATCCAAATCCCCCCAAATCCATTCTAATCCCGCAAACCAAACGCACCCTATATGTTTTTGCAAATTATAATGGTCATTTTGTAATTTCAAAATTATATAAACGAAATAATTTAATTCTCGACAAACCACAAACCACAAAGACCAAATTTGTAATTTACTCTAACATCAAAATTGATTTATGAGGTTTTGTAATTATTTTGTTATAAACAAACCGAACATTACCAAATGATTTTTGGCCTAGCGGTATTTGAGTTTTTGATATTTTAAGAAGTCAGAGGTTTAAATCTCATAAAAAATAAAATGAGTTTATTTGTTCTATTTATCGCATATAAATACTATAAAATTCAAAAACAACATCCAATGAAACTTTTCATAGGAACTATTTAACCCCGAACTATTAGTAAATGTCAAAACAGCTCCTCCACTAAATTGTCGACAGTCGCCACTTCCTGTAAAACTTGATCGACACGTGCACAACACGTTAAACCCATATACTCTACAAACCGGAGCAAAAAAAAAAAAAAAAAAAACAGGAACGAAAAAACCCTAGCTGCAGATTTCTACGTTCATTTTCACTTCAAACGATTCCCTCATTTTCATATCATAGATTTTCGCTCAAATCACCCCTTCTTCTTGAGGTTGACCTGAAAATTCATCTTTGAAGGTATGTAAAGGTCTATTTTCGTTTGATACACGCTCGTAACTCGTTTGTTTATAGCCTTCAATTTTTTGGTTTGAGGATGAATTTCAATTTATTTGTTTATGCCCTAACCGGTTCACATTGTGCAATTTCATTATATGAAAGAAGCTTTTATGATTGACAGTTGGTTGAAGTCGTTTTGGATTCATATGCACAATCCAACTTATTGTTTTTTGGTTGTATCTATTGATATACGGACAGAGACATCTAGACATTTGGGTTTGTATGCATCTACATGTCCATGCACATACAACAAAACTAGAACTTACATTTGCTGCAAGGAAGGGCACCTTTTGGCCTTTTTAGGGTTTTTTTCCTATGTGGAAATCCAGAAACTTTGATTTATGTGAGGAGATGGAGCCTGAAACTGACTTAGGAATGGTGGAGAAGCTTGATTATCTCATGCTAAAATTCATTGCATCTCACAGTATGCAGTCTATTAAGTGAATTTTAGGGGAAAGTTGGCCCAATAAGAGAGAATTATTCCAAATGAAGTAGGTTATATAGCTGGTCAAGTGAATTTTATTCTCCTCTTTTCGGGCAAACATCTGTGTTCTCTTATAATCACTAGTTTTTTGTTTACTTTATTGAACTGCTGAAATGCTTGGATGGTTTATATTGAGATCAATTATTTTACATTTTTCAGGCATAAGGTCCGATGGTTTCTAGGCTTCCTCTTCTTGTTGGCTTCAAGATTGAGCAGAGGGGCTAGGTGTGATGAAACTCTCTTCGTAAAAAAGACTTGTACTATTGCTAATGTGGAATGCAACACTAGGAGGTTGTACTTTTTTGTACAGAGTAGTTTAACTGAAGATATGGCAACTTATCTTCTCCCGTTACTTCAATATTGAAATCAAAAGTACGGAGTGATCCACATAATTCAGCTCTATTAGGTGTATATCATTGTGGTTGATTATAGTTGAAGGGTCCATGGCTGTCATGAAACCAGAGGTACCCTCACTGTAGTAGTTTCCTGCAATATGATGAATTTGATATGTGTGTGGCTATGATTGTTCACCCTTATATATGTATGTATATATATTGTTGTGATTCTAATATTCTTACTGGTGCCTTATTAATCAAGATGAAGTCTTTCATTTGGCTTGAAACTCCTGATGGTTCAACTCAACAAGTGGAGGAAGAAGTTGCAATGTTTTGTCCCATGATATGCCGAGAAGTCCTTCAAACAGGCATGGGATCTTCCAAAAATTATGCTATAAAACTTCCTCAACGAGTTAATCCCTCTGTCTTAGGCTTAATACTTGACTATTGCCGGTTTCATCAAGTACCAGGGCGCTCCAATAAGGTCTGGCCAAGTTTTTTTTTTTTTTGTTTGTTTCATCTTACCTTTCAAGAATGTTGAGATTCTCTGCAATAAAATAAGACAGCTTTTAGTTAATCCTGCAAGGGTGGAAATCTATCAATTATTTTACTTTTTGTTCTCATTCCTTTGGGGTTTTCAGTAAGTTTAGAGATTACATGCTTAATATGGGGCATTTTGTTTCTTTAGGAGCGGAAAACCTTTGATGAGAAGTTCATTCGGCTGGATACAAAAAAATTATGCGAATTGACATCTGGTGCAGATAGCCTCCAGTTAAGACCATTGGTTGACCTTACTAGCCGTGCACTTGCTCGGATGATTGAAGGCAAAACTCCTGAGGAAATACGTGACACATTTCATCTTCCTGATGATCTCACGGAGGTATTATCTTATGGCAGTATTTTATTATTGTTGACTTTCAAGATTTTTTTTCCATAAAAAAGATGAAATAGATAGTTTTAACAGTAGAAAGTCTATTGCAGGAAGAGAAGTTGGAACCTTTGAGAAATAGGACTGATGATCCACGTATCCGTCTTTTGAATAGGCTATATGCCAGAAAGAGAAAAGAATTGAAAGTAAGAGAAACATCAAAGGTAAGCTGATAAATTTTGTTGTTGTGTCCTATGAAAATTCAACAACGATTAGTCTTCCAACATTTGAGATATAAAGTATGTTTGTATTTATCCTCAGAATGTTGAGATTGAAGAGGAGCGTGTTGATGATCGTTCTGTTGATGATCTTTTGTTGTTCATAAACAGCGGAGATGAAGGTATGTGTGTACTTATCTCGACCTTATAACCTTATGACCCTTCTACCCTGTCAATTTGATGTACCTTAAAAAATTTAGGTTCAATACTATGTTTGCATGCATCTTCTTACACTTGGCTCGTATATTATAAATTCTTATGCTGTATGAGTTCATAAAAAAGCACTCTCGCACCCCCAGACTTTTGTAAGCTGTAGTATTGAGAAAGATGTTATTGTTTACTCTTAACCACCTTTTAAATTTTTTTATCATATATGTCTTTCTCTTGTTGTCGCACTTTTCCAAAGCCGTGGGTCTTTATGGAAACAACTGCTCTACTTTTTTGGGATAGAGGTTAGGTCTGTGTACATCTTACCTTCCCTAGATCCCACCTCCAGGTCAGATATACTGGGTTTGTTTGGTTTGGTTTTGTATTGAGAAAGAAGATGAAGACAGGTAATGCTCATCTAACATCATCTTAATAATCATTGTTAATGATAAATGAAAGACTGTAAAAGTAAGTGATGGTTGGTTTTAAAGCGGATAACATGAATGCCTAACTACCTTCTAGTTCATTGTATGAATATTGCTAATTTATCAGTTTTGTGCTCCTTTCAGATTCCAAAGGTGTTAAATCGGTCAAGAATAAAAAGAAGAATCGTAGGAGAAAGGATCATTCAAAGGACTCTTCTCTCAACATTCAGAATGGGTGTCATAAGAAGGTTGGTAGCGAATCTTCATTCCGGCAGTAAGGGAAGTTTTCCTCTATATAATTTATGTATCTTACTGATGATTTAGGAAACAGATAGTCTATCTTCTTCCCATAACAGCGAGATTGAGGATGTGCCAAGTCCAAGTAAAATTTCGAAGTTGCTAGGATCTACTTTTCCTTCAAACCCCCCTGAGCTGGATTTTGATGATGAGTTGGATCCTGCAATGAAGGAAGAACTTGACAGGTTCGTTAAGGGTGCGTTTGGTATCCAAAAAGGATAAAACTGGACATGAAAACTGTTCAGCGTTTGATAATATAGAACTGGACATGACTGAATAGATAAAATAACCAATTTACCCCAATAAGTTTCTTATATGTATTGATTATTTTTGTAATTTATTAAAATATAATAAAATAAATATTTTTATAACAAAAGATACCATTAGAAAGTCTTCGTCAACATGATTAAAATGACACCAAAATAAAAAGTTCATGTAGATTCCAATTTTTATTTCATACCTTTTTCTATATTATTTTATTATTAATGAAAATATAGAAACTGTATAAAAATAAGATTTTGAGGATAGTAAAGTGAAACAATAAATAAAATTTAAAGAATGAATAAAATGTAAAGAGGAAGCATATTTGATGTTTTGGAAGAAAATTAGGTTTTATTTTGAGGTTACATTGGTAAAAATAAGTTTGTTTCATCTTGTTCCATGGGGTGGAGGTGGAACATGTCTGTTCCTGTCTGTTCAATATAAAAGTCTGCCAAATGTGGAACAATGATCCCTATTCTATCCTAGCCATTGTACCAAATGCACCCTAAGTGGCTTTTACCCTTTCAAATAGAAGATTCTTGTCATAATATTTAAGTTAGTTCTGTTTCAATACTGAGTTGGGTTCTTTTTGTAGGGAAGTAGAGGATTTTGCTCGGCGATTGAACTCCGTTTGGCCAGAAAGAGTGCCAGGGATCATTTCTTCGGGTCAAGATAGGAGGATTGCACCTAGGAATGGATAAACAGGCATGTATTCCTTTTTAATAATTTCACTTATACCTCTTTTAAAATGGCGTTTGATATCGACCCACCAAATGTTGTTCTGTAACAGGCATGGACCATACATATTGCTGATGAATTGGCATGATCTTTTTGGTGAATATTACATAGCAAGGAAAAAAAAAGTAAAAATCTTGTAGGCATGTTAGCTGAATATATATGCATCTGCTATATAATTTTGGGTTTTTTTTTCCTTGAGATGTGACGCTGTTCGTCTATTCTTAACTTCTGTTTGCCGTCGTCATCATAATCATGGATATTGGGAGCAGTTGGCTATAAAAAGAATCGCAGAGAAAAAATGTCTCGAATGATTTGTCAAATTATGTACATTTTACATCATCTTGTTTGTTGTGGTTACGAAGGAACCTGAAATTAAAGCAACCAAAGTTGGGTACTTGATATCATCTCCCAAAGTTCTGAACATTATGTTTTTTAAGTATATACAAGTACGTCAAAATAAACGTCCAGGATGAAAAGAAAATAAACGGTTTTAGGAGTATGTAATTAGACGAAGGATTGTGTAACAGTAAGAGTTAAGTTGAGAAATGTAAGAAAGTGATTTGGACCTTTGATCACTTTTAATCTCAAAACAACTCATAAGTTGTGCTTTAGAAGGGAATTGGTTTGGTAACATTAGTGTTGATCCAAGGGTGTAAATTGCTTCTTAACCTTCTCATCACAACTCTGATTGGTTTAAAGTACAACGGACTCAAGTGAATCCGATCTAATCATCTAATGGATGTTGAATTTTATCATCCAATCCAATTCCATTCCATGAATGATTGGATCAAATCAGATCAGTTCCATTTATTGAATAATACTATTGGTTATCTTTTAAATCAAATTGTATCCATCCAATGTTTTGATACAATTTCAACCAATTATTTAAATAATTTCTTAATTTACTCAAAATCACTATGTATAAACATCAACTAGAAAAATGATGGCATAAAATGTTAATAATCATATATAGTTAATAACTGAATGATAATAAAAGATTAATTGGATTAGATTGGTTCCTTTTTGTTGGATTTTAAACTGTCATCAAGAACTGATCCAATTCGGATATTGAAATTTTAGATCTGATTGGATTCCAAATTTTCTGGGAAAAGCTCAGATAAAAAAGAACAGAGGGAGAAAAAATCTAATGCAATTTATGTTAAAATAAAATAAAACAAGTAAAAGAAGCCAAAAAGGAAAAAGAAAAAGAGAACATGAGGTTTCTTTTTGAGTAAAAAAATCCTTTTCAAAAGTAGAGCCATTGGTAAAACTGGAAGCTCTGCCTAACAACAATGTAAATAGAAAAACAGTCTCACGCTAATCAAACTGCACATTGTTGGTCGGGTATATAATGAGAGATGAACCTAAATTTTTTCAAATTTGCTTTCACTCCTACCTCCTAATAAACCGCTCTTTGTTTCGGAATGTACTTTGTCTTCATGTTCTTCTCAGGCTTTGTCCTAAACTTGGGTTTAACGTTTGTATGGGTCGTTGAATCGATCTCTGCCACTTTCCCCAACCGCCCCTTCGAACTACCAACCACCATGGGATCCTCAGACTCGGCAACTTGACGGTTCTCTTCAAAATCAAGTTGCCCCGGTGGTTGTTCGGCCACCGATGACAGAACCAACTTCACATGGTCCCCTGATATTGCCTCCTTCCATCCTGCACACATGAAAGCAATTGCCGGCTAAAAAAATTGATTGGAAAGTGCATCTTTAAAAACGTTAAACGAGCCCGCAAAAGTACTCCTTTTGTCCAAAATAAGTGTTAGCGACTGGTTTTCCATCAAGTCCTGTATGGATATAGTTGACTATGTGGATTAATTTGTCTGTATAGATTGGAAAGGTTTTTGTTTCGTAGGGTTTTTCCATTGATGAAAGGAGCTAATTTTTTAATTTGGAGGGGCTAAGTTTGGAAAAAACTTGGCTTTATGCATAAAGCTCCCCCTAGAAGCTTACAGAATAAGTCACTTTATATATCATTAAGCCACTACCAAACAGTCATATATAGCTGACAGAATAAGTTGCAAGTCCCATTAAGTTCATTAAGCTGCTAACAAACAGGCTTGTACCTTAAAAAAGAAGTGCATGCTTTCCAATTCTGACATTGATTAAGAGATGGAGAAATTCATTACTCCCACTATCATTAAGGAAAAAGATGTCATTTAATTAATTAAAAAAAAGGCAATAATTATACATTTCTAAATCCAAAGTAGGAGTAAATTTGTATTCTCTAATAATTGCATGTCTGCATCCCAAAGAGAGATTTTGGTTGCCTACAACATATGCAAGGCCTTTTTCTGTTATATCATTGTTGTGCTATATACTCGGTCCAAAAATAAATGTCCACAATGGAAAAGGATTTTATAAATATGTAATTATTAAGCTTTTTAATAAACTGTATGACAATTGTACCCTTAACGATAGAAGGAGTAATGCATTTCTTCATAATTAAGGTTACAATTGGAAAGCAAGCAATTGCTTTTGTAAGCGGACTATTAACGAAATTAGAAATGTGAACAATTGTTTTGAGATGGAGGAAGTACCAAACAAATAATGCAGCATGAAGGAAGAATAAATAAAAAATATGGGGCAAAGAAAGCTTACTCTGTGCTAGAAAAGCTTTTGCTGCATCGATAGAGAATGGCATTGGCTTTGGCATAGCGCTATTTTCCACTTGTACATTAGAATCATCGGTACCCCTGATGTCATTTCCGTTCAAGTCGCACGACTGATGATCATTCTCACTGGACAAAGTGCCATTTTCAGGTGTTGCATTCTCCTTCAATATTTGACCATTGCCTCTATATGCCAATTGACCTCTTGTGTCGTTTCGGGGCCTCCAAAATTTGAGAGTAGAACGATTGGTGCCATTTTGGACACTGTTTGTCTTGATTTCTCTGTCGACCTTTTCTTCAAACTCGGCTTGACAGTTCCTCACAGTCACAGATATGGAACCAATCATCAGCTGACAATTGGTCTGAGTGGTTTGATAAATTGCATCATTCTGTACTCTGGATTTTACCAGCTCCCTTCCACCATTTTCAAATTTAGGCTTTTTGGTCCAAACTTTACTGCCATTAACCCTTTGTTCCCTGGCCTTCTGTGCCTGTTCCCATTTGATCATGTTACCATTCTGATTACTATGAAAACCGTTACGACCACCTCTTTGTGATTTTGGCACCTGCCATCGAGCAATGAAATGCTGCGAACCATTCTCCTGCATCTTCTGTTGCTCAGTAGCTGCAGTATCTGAATGATCACTGCTGCATCCACCTTGAGCTTCGATATTAACGACTTCTTCATTGCTTGAGGGGTCGAGAGGTGTGGCTACATGTTCATCTGGGATGAGAGGATTAACCTGTGGAGAGGTCTGGCTGCTGGACGTTTCTGCCGATGGGATGCTCTCAAATATATCAGAAGCAGTGTATAAATCTACCTTCATGCCATTAGAGTGATCCTTTGCCCTCTGTTCTTTTTGCCGAATCTTTCTTTGCCTTTTTCTTTCCAACAGCTCAGCTTGCCTATGTCCACAGCATAAAAATGGGTATCAGTTTCATGAAAGTAACAAGAATCCAAACCTCCCATCAATTTCTAGAGTATCTCTCAATAATTGATATAATAAAAAGAATCTTGTGGACAAAGATCAATGCAATCAATATAGTGTACCATTGTACCAACTACATTGAACACAAAGGTAAATTTTGGGATACATAATAATTGGAATCCATGCTTTGTATATGATAGAAGTCACAGATTACTAGGGAAAAAGCAGCCTTTGATGTTTGGTACATATTTTCCTAATTGTAAATTCTTAACAATTGCACCTTAAATTTTTTATAATGAACACGTATTTTTTTGAATCCTGGACCGTGGAACTATAAGGTGATGATAGGCATGGAAGCACTACACACATCTAATATAAGAATAAGAAATTGAGCACAGGCACCACAAACCTCCTCTGAGCAGCTTCCTCTTCCTCTACAAGCAGCTTCTGGCATCTCAATGCTTCAGCATCTTTGTCTGCAAGCCATGCCTTCACCTAACCAGATTCAAAATTGTATTATTAGTCAAACAAACTTCATCATGATGAGAAACATAAATGGCATTGTCTTTAAGACATTTCTATATATAAACTTTTTATATTCATCCACTTGCAGGATGTTTTTGCTGGATTCAGCTTTGCATACTCATGCCTTCTTTGAATACTTAATGATATTGAATGCTATTGAATGCTTGTTTTGATGCATTTATAATGTTGATATCTTCCATCTGTGTATCATACACATTGTTTTGTTTTCTACCCTAGATACAAAATGCATCCATCACAAGTATAGTACTTCAAAATTCAGAAGGGTAAATGGCATTTTAACTCCAAATTTATCTGGTTGAGTTTAATTTGAAGGATAAAGATTGGCAATAAACCCCTCAAACTTTCCCATCATTGAGTTCAAAATCTCTAATGCAATCACTTGTAGCAAAAATTAAGAAGTCAAGGGTACCAATGTGACATCGTCTGTTTTAAGGTGACAAACTTGGAAATATATGTTAATTATTTTGGGGTTGTTTACAAGGCGAATATCTCCACATCTTCCAATCAGAAGTTAAATTGGTAAAGCTGTTGATTCAGATTAAAAATTTCAATGAGATGTTAAATGATCTTGAAGGAAAATCCAAAGTTTAGCTTTGTATTTTTGCACGGACTTCAACAAGTTCCTCACAGTTAATTTTTTTCACATCCTATTCTTATTTAACGTTAATCAAGTTTCATTTACGTCAAAGCAAACACAAATCTTAACAAGATACAAGATGCGTAACTTCTATCTAAACTCAATCTGTTGTTTTGGACTCTACGGTTTAACCAAGAAGAGAGATCATTTTGAAAACGTGGAAAAACATTCAAACCCAAAATTTGAGACTTTCCTTGGTACTTTCTCAAAATTTCCAGACATCATGACCCAGCTCTATATTACATATACCATAACCCTTAAAGCCAACTGTTTAGATGTACATCACTCAACCAAATTATAGAATATTCTTATCATTAAACATTCCTGTGAAGCATATAACAGCAAAGTTAGGAGATATTTATTGCTGGGCAAAAGGATTTCGGATACAAACATGATGGGTCATATCTTCATGATATACGATACTAATACTTAATAAGCGGGTATAAAAGAGAATATACCAATTTTTGTTCGGCAAGAAAACTTGTGCAAGCAATTAAATTTTTCATCTCTAGGCCAATTTTCCCGGCTTCCCCGTCAAAGACGTATTTTTGCAATGATTCAGCTGTTCCGGCACATAAGAATGTTTTCTCACTAGCATCATCAAGAAGACTGAATAATTCCTCGGAGGAAATTGGCAATCTGGAAGGTCTACCTTGGACAATATCCTGCAAGTAAGCATTCCTAAGTATACCCTAGATATTAAAATGATAAGAAAAACTGAATAAAATCAGCAAAATTACCACAAGTGCAGAGCCAGCCTTCACGTATACTTGTGGAAGAGATAGAAAAACTGGTTTCCGTAAATTAGCTGCAATATTCCTTACTATGGAAGAGCCTGGAACTTCCTAAATGAAAGGGACAATCAGAATAACAGTTCAGAAGTTACATTATATAATGGAAATGGCCCTATTGATATATGAAGAGATATACTAATAAGGCAGACACAGAATCTTCTGCATCAGACTACAAAATTGTTTGTATATGAGTTAAATGAAAGAGAGATTTAGCTCCCTAAATTGATAAAACCAAAATTAATTAAAAAAAAATACATGTAGACCAAACAACAATTTCAGAACTTCAAATCAACTAAATTGGGAAAGGAAAGTGGGCCAGATCAATACCTCCAGATTAACATCCTTGAAAGACATAATATCCTTAGCTTCATCATAAGAGAGCTGCAAAAGACACATTTGTGAGCAAATTGGGGCTGGAAAAGACCTTCCCAAGTGCCTAGTATGACAAGGAAAGTTTACCTTATCCCAAAATGCTCCTAGCAAATCCCTATACTTCTGAGGTTCCTAAACAATCAAATAAAAGGAAATCATATAAGGAAGAAACTGTACATATAGGTGACAGAATATGACAATGGCAGTTTAAATGAAGAACACCATGCCCAGGTGGTGGGGACAGTGAGAGAGAAAAACTAGACATATTAGGATGTACATTCAAGTAAGAGAACCTTATGAATATTCATAGATCGGCGATGCACTCTCATATGTCTCCGGTAGTTGATAGGCGAGCAAAACTCACGGGCACACTTATCACACTTTTGCATCTGAACTTTCATAGGAGCCAGCAAAGGCCAACCAGGGAGGTCTGCACATAAAGAAGGCATTGCCAGGTTAATGTTGCTTGTAACAATCTGCAGGACTTGTCCCAGCTTAACCTTTATACTGAAACTGTATACATCATTATTCTTGTTTCTGTAGTGAAACTTAAGAGCATTACATTATTTGCTAATGCATAACAGCATTTAAACACAGGAAAATTATGATCAGTGCTATGCATCTATGTAATATTCCCATCCTTATATGGAGCTAATGTTCGGATAATTGAAAATTTTGCTAATACCTTGCTGATCCAAGGCATGAAGTAACTGTATCCACTGCATAGGGCTGTCCCCAGTCCTCGAGAATGAGAATAAAGGTTCTTTCCCAACAGCTTGCCTAATGAAAGTATCCAAGGAATCAGTCCCCTCCTCGGATTTCATTGCATCTGGAATACCAGTGCCCAAAAGTTTTGCGACAGGCATCTATGCTACAAAGCTCTTCTCCACACTGCGGCTGTACTAAAAAATTTACAAGGACATATTAAATGATTTATGCCAATCATAAATGCACTTAACAAAAAATAATAAAAAGATTGATGGAACATTAACATTATGAGCACAATACAATTTTAGAAAAAATATTGAACTAATCCTATGACAACACAGCAGTTAATTTCTGTATCAAGCATTTAAATAAAGTTCCATTATTTTGTTGTTTAATTGAGTTATTGTAATAATGGATAAAAGAAGATCTACTCCTTACTCAAGTTTCTAGGAAAACCATACAAACTTCATTGATTCCGTCTTCCTTATTATTTTTATTCGTTTTCGTTGATAACTTTCCATTTTCTTCTTTCAAATTTCAGAACCCCCTTTTATTCGGTAAAGGATCTCTTCTTTCAAAGCGCACCCCATTCGTTCCGCACTTCCGCTTGCAACAATCCAAGTCTTTGATTACCTCAAAATCACTTTCATACCCCCACAATTAATTTATTCTTATCCATTTCCCTTGATGACTATCCATTTTTTCCTTTTAAAATATCGCAACCCCTTTTTATTTGGTAATAGACCACTTCTTCCAAAGCGCTCCCCATTCGTTCCGCTCGCAACGCAACAATCCAAGTCTTCGATTACCACAAATCACTTTCATACCCACAATTAGATACTATAATGGCCCCTAAACTAATAAGGTCTTTCACCGAAAAAAGGGTTAGGAGCAAGTGGAAGTATTCAAGGGGAATGAACTTCTACTCAAAATGATAAATCCTCCTGTCAGGTCATGTTCAGTCACATCCTTCTACGCCAAAGGCCAAATGAAATAAATGCACATCTAATATTGGCAATGTTATGTGGTGGAAATGAGAGGAATTCAGCTGGTTCTACCGATGTGATAAATAATAACAATAATATTACTCAAACGTATTGCCAGAGATGTAACAATAATATTACTGCAGTTTTGGAATCCCTCATTTCTGTAACTAAAAAACACTATAACTAGAATTTAATATTATGAGCTTCTAAACCAGTTTTGGAGATTCTGATTCTTTGAATGACCATTAAAAAATTAAAAATATGACATGCCAAAGCACTTTCACAGTCAAATCAATCACCATGCTCAAGATGTACATATATGGGTCGGAATCAATAGACAGAAGAAACCATGAGAAGAAAAGGGTGTCTCAAGAGAAACAGTATCTTCCCAATGGCCAATGCCATCTCTTGGAGCAATCGAACATCCATAAACCTGTTAGCATGACAAATTCCTAAAATGGTATTTTAAGGAACAAAATAATGGCATCCCATCCTGGAAAGGCCTTCCATCCATCCAGTATACAAGTAGATTATCATTTGAGTACCGTTTTTACGCCAAGCACCATTTATGCATATGGCATGGAATAATAAGCCTATCCAAATGCACCCCTGCAACTTCAATTGTTCCAATAAACAAATAACACCCTAATCACAATGCTGGGCCAAAGAACCAATTGCTATCCTAACAGAGACGAGATCCTGTCTTTCTACTTAATCAAGTGTAAAATAGGGAAACTCATAACAAAGAATAATCAAGAACGCTTGTCAAGTAATAGGCCACATAGTCATCGAAATAGTACATACATCAAGAAAATTTATTGAAACACCAATCCAACTCATTTCATTGTCAAAGTATCGCATAAAATTACACGGATTACAAACAATAATAACAGAGAAAATCATAAAGCACATATATATGTAAAAAACAATCCTAAATGCTAAAGCATTAATCGGATCATAAAGAAAACACATAAACTATAATTTTAATAGTCTCGGTAAGCAGATCAAACTAGAAGTGCCGTCAGCGAACATGTGCTAGGGTTAGGACCATGTGATCTGTGATTAGCACGTGAACGTACTTTAGAGAGTTTAACATACCAGTTTGGGTTGCGCAGGTGTTGAGAGATCGCCGACGATCGAGAGAATCGCAGACGGCGGAGAGGCGGCGAAACGATGGTATTAAGAATTGCAAAAAGCTTTATGCGTATAGCTTGCGACGAAGGAGAGAAGCAGTCGGCGAAATCTTGAGACAGAGAATTGAAATGAGAAAAGAAGAGAGAAAATATTTATACAAATCGGGAACAGGGAGGCCTTTTAAGTATTTAAAAGCCTCATTAGGATATTATATTATTATTACTAATATTAATTTCGTGTAAAATCCGAATTGTCTGATATTCGAACCTGAACTGAAAATTAAGCGTTCGTGTGAAACCCGAATACCTTGAAATATGAAAATCCGAAATCTAACTTTCGGGAGATAATTTTGTTCGGAACGAGTTCGATTTTTGCCCATCTGACCCTCACGAAAATCTGAAATACACACACACACATATATATATATATATCTATACTATATTATAAAACATTTGACTAAAACTCTTAAAAACTCTTAAACTCTTAAAACTCTTAAACTCTTAAAAACTCTTAAAACTCTTAAACTCTTAAAAACTCTTAAACTCGTTCATCTCTATCCGATTTCATCTCATATCTGAATTCGTGTAACTAACTGCAGATAAACACAATCAAATACAGGATAAACATCTTATTT
>NC_037528.1:678886-740522 GCF_001531365.2 Cynara cardunculus var. scolymus
CTAATTTATATATTGATTTGTGGTTAATATTGATTCTCACAGTTACCACAAACAACTCAGTTCTCCCTTAAATAGGCCCCTATATATATATATATATATATATATATATATTAAATGCAATATAAATATATTTATTTATTTAATTATTTTTTGAAAATCCCAAATACTAGTTGTTCTTGCTCTTTTCTAATATCTAAACCTACCATTGATTTCATCAATTATCTCAATTGATTGAATTCATCCTTAAAATTATCCCAACCCTATCCGACTAACCCGAACCCGAATTACTCCGAAACCCAAAATTTGGGCTTCTTTTCCATATCCGAAATCCGATCGAATTTTGGATTTGTCCACCCGACCCCCCCCCCCCCCCGGTTGCATACCCTAATTATTAAATGGTGTAATACTGTTTGGTTTTATATAATATAATGATTTCATTTTTTTAAAAGTCAAAGTTTTTATCTATTCACTGTCAATTTAATTTTCATTCGCCTGAACCAAACACCCACTTAACTTATTCTCACAAGTAGAATTCTTTTATATGAAAGGTACATCCGTGTTAAACTTTAAAGGATGCTTAATGATATTAAAAAAAATATAAGAAACATCAACTAAAAAACTGGGAAATTTTTTTTCTCTAGAAATAAAATAATAATAATAATAATAATCTCGAAATGAATCAAAAAACTTAAAAATCTTTTGAAACTATGGAACTCGGTTAAAAGCACATTAAACGACTTTTCAGATTTTTGATCCACCTTAAAGATACATCGACTCGAGAAAATCTAGGTCTGCTGTTGCATAATTTTTTTACATATATAATTATTAACTGATTGTTTTGTCATAATTTCACATGGTTGGAGAAGAAATATATGCATAAAAACAAATAAAGTCGTAAGAAAAACATAATTCAAAATTAAACGATTTTTTTATTACTGGTTTTTTAATATGGTAAAAGTCAAATATGACCTCCTGAAATTGCCAAAAAATAGATATTTCTAGAACAAATTATTAATGACAAACGGCCTCATTGTCAAAGACCTACAACAGGTTTCTTCTTTCTTTTGGTTGAATGTATTAAAAGTTAATTTATTTGAATTTATAATTAAAAATTATTATTATGAGTATTTTTAAATTTCAAAAAAAAAAAAAAAAACTACACAAATTCATTAAAAACAATAAACATTTTATTTTAAATATTTTAATACTAATTATATTATTAAAATATTATATAAGTTTATTATAGTAGTACTCTTCTAATGGACCGGACTCTAAAAACATCTCCCAATATATCGTTCAAGAATCAAAAATCAAAAATCAAAATTTTTAAAGAAGATATTATATTCATCTTTAATAAATTTTTATTGGAAAAATTATATCAAAATGAAACCAACTTTCACCTGATTCTTATTTTGGGGAATCAACTTTCAAAATTTTTATAAAACTTTTTGTTTATTTAAGGATATGGTTGGCATGTTAATGCTGGCATCGTCAAGATCTTTTACCAGCTAAGAATACTACGTCATATTAATTTTTTATTTTAAAACTAATATTCTACGTCATATTGATTTTTTATTTTAAGACTAATATTCCATGTCATATTTAAAATTGCAAAATAATTATAAAAAATAACCAAAATTCATTTTTTTAAATTACTGTAATAAAATTTATTTTTCATTCCAATTCTCGTTTAAAAAAAATTCAGATATCAAATTGAAGATTTTAAAAAAAAATCTAAATTACCAAAATAAAAATTGTTTTTTACTAATGCAATAAAAAAATTAATTGATGCAATAAAAAATTAATATCAATAAAAATTAATTTTTTTATTGCATCAATAAATATTTGATATTTATTTTTTATTGCATCAATTAATTTTTTCTATTAAATTAATTTTTTATTGCATTGGTAAAAAATAATTTTTATTTTGGTAATTTGGATTTTTTTTGAAAAAATCTTCAATTTGATATATGATTTTTTTAAAAACGGGATTTGGAATGAAAAATAGATTTTATTACAATAATAATAAAAAAAACGAGTTTTAGTTATTTTTCTATAATTATTTTGCAATTTTAAATATGACATGAAATATTAGTTTTAAAATAAAAAATTAATATGACGTGGAATATTAGTTTTAAAATAAAAAAATTAATATGAAGTGGAATATCTTAGTTGGCAAAAAATCTGGATGATATCAGCATTAACAGGTCAACAGATTAACTAGACCCTTAAATAAATAAAAAGTTTAATAAAGACCTGTAAATGACAATTTTGAAAGTTGGTTTCTCAAAATAGGAATCAAGTGAAATTTTTGGTTCCATTTTGGTACAATTTACCCTTTTCATTTTAGAGATTACAATATAAATTATATTATTAAAATATTCAATATCTTTTTATAAAATATTATTTTTCTCTAAATTTCAAAATTTTCACCCATGTAGTTTACTTAAATATTTAAGTATAACATTACTTCACAAACACCTTTCTTATTATAAATTTCAACAATCCAATGTCACATTGAAGCTAACTTCAAAGCTTTACCAACCATTACATTCAAGTGATTATGGTTCATTTGGTAACAATAGAGATTACAAGTTATTCTCAAATAGCAGACGAACCATTTTCGTTCTATAACGAGAGAGGAAGCAAGACTGTTTGATTTGAAGCCGTTAAACGAGTTTAAGGACACTTGATATTTTTGTTCAACACTTGTTTAAACAGACTCTAAACATCAGATAATACAACCAAAGCAACATCCCCTTTACAAATATACAAAAGTAGGTATATGTTACATTTTGTTTTCTTTGCAAATACACTGAAATCACAAAGTGTGGATGTCATGACCAAGTACGATATTTCAAGGCGAACATAAACATATGCTAGAGAGAAGATAAAGTATACAAGCGAGAGGGTGCAAAGCAATGCACTGAACGCCATTAAACACAAAAAAATAATTCAAATATTTGAAGGTCGATGATAACTTCTATTATCAATATTAACAATACCACGATATCAAATTTCTAGTTGCTGAAAAGCTCCCCGGCTACCTTTTTCATCATGCGCTTTACCTATACATCGTAACATAACAGAACAAGTCAAATACCTAGAAGCTAAAAATAATCATCTTTTTTGCTGTTTATACTAATGAATTTCGGAGAGTAATATGCATCAACAAGTATACAAGTTCTCAAAATTTGATAGTGTGTACGCATAGTAGATATGCATAGTTTGATAGTGTGTATGCATCTATGAGCATCAGGTTCTCAAATTTTTTGCGGTTCTTACATGAAGCTGAGCATACTATTATAAAGCCATTAATTAATTGGGTAATGATTAATATGAGATTTAAACTCAAGACTTCAAGATTATCATAAACATATTTGTTCTTTCCTAATGTTATATAGAGGTGGTTTCATTTACGAACCCAACCATTAGTACAAACCATACAAACCATTTGATTAAGATATTTATGAAAATGACGTGAGTTCATTTATTATGATCTGCATATTTATGGAAGATTATCAAAGTTCATTTATTATGATCAATGCTTTATATCAATAAACAATCAAAATATTAATTGAACCAAATATTCATTAGACTAGATGGACGGTTGAGATTGATTCGTATGGTCTGTACTAATATGACAGTTTGTAAATGATCCGTACTCTATATAACCATTAGTAAGAGTATGTACCTGTTTTGCTGAAAGACCAATATCCTGCAGATCATCAAGCTGCCAAACCAAACACAGGAGTATACAATTAGCAAATAAAAGCACAATAAACTATGTTGAAATTTTGAAGGATCCTTATTTTGGGACGTTTATATAATATGTTATTGTTTCGTACGTTTTTAAAAGGTTGAGGGGATTCTTCACGAAGTTCACAAATGTACGAAGCTCTCTTCTCTCCAATACCCTGCAGAAGTTGAGGTTTTAGGACATAAAAGTATAAACCGAATACAAAAAATGTGACACTTTTAACACATAGTTACCCATATCCCTTTCAAGTCCTCCCTGTTAACAAAACAACATAATGTAAATGGTATTAGTTTATGGATGTACGGATAACAAAAAAAGTATAAATGTTAATGAAGTTTTCATGAAGAATATAAGTATATACGATAGGAAAATACTAACTTGCTAGCTGTATTTAAGAATTCCAGATAGTCTTGAACAAGTGATTGCTGTAAACAGAAATACAGTAGGTTAGCAACTTGGAATATAAACTAAAATTAATTTTAGAAGAGAATAGCATAGTCAAACCAACCTTCATCCCCGAGCTACGCTTGCTGAATGTTCCTGATGGACAGTTAGAAAAATCCATCTTATGTGTAACTATGGGAGTTTTTGGTTCGACAGCATCAATGATGTTGCCAATTTCAGTATTAGCCACCTGGGGCGTACTTGTAGGCAAAGGAGTTGAACATAAAGATTGCAGGTTCATCGACAATTCTTTTAATCTAACACTTAATGGTGGTGATTGGCCTTCATTGACAAGCAAATTATTGTCCTCCTTAACTATGTTATCACCTGTAATGTAAATAAATTAAGTATTACAAACATTTTTCAATTTCAATACAAGTTTATTGTTGTCATACACATCATCAGAAGAAATAAATGTTAAAGCTGTCTGTGTATATTAATCTATCTGTATAGATTAGGAAAGTTTTTGTTTAGGAGGGTTTATTCATAGATGGAAGAAGCATGCTTTTTCATTGGAAGGGGCAGATTTTGAAAAAACTCGACTTTCTGCATAAAGGTCTCCCTTGGAAGCTTACACAATAAGTCAGTTTCTATATCATTAAGCCACTACCAAACAGTTATGAATGGCTGACCAAAAAAGCTGCAAGTTCCATTAAGTTCATTAAGATGCTAACAAACATGCCCTTACCATCAACTAGAGGAGTGACTTCTTTACAATTGCTTTCTGCCTTTACCAAAGCATCCTGCAACATAATTACAATAATAAATCCACAAACCGTTGCAATAATATCCAAAGGTCGTGAAATTTGTGGCATTTTAGAACTCAATATGTATTTCAAAACCATAATAAAACAATAACCTCTTCCTTCAAAGCAATTGAATTATCTTGAGTAGCAACAGATACAGGAATTTCCTGCATTAAGAAGGGATTGTTTAACCTCTCTTTAAATATCGTAACATATAGGAAGAAGTATATTAGTCCTACATCTACCCATGTGATACATTTGATATGGTAATCCTTCAAAGAATTATTGTGGTAATGAAAACAGGTACAGGTCTTATTTCTTAATCTACCTCATGAAGTGAACAAGGTACAATGGCTGAAGCAACATCTATGACATCTGAGTATAAAGCACCATCTGATGAACCCTTTTCCTACATTCCCATTTGTAAAAAGATTCAAAATATGAACATAATGTTTAGATGATATGGTTATTTATTAATTTCACATAAAAAGATACTACAAAATATGAACAAAACTATACCTCCTTCACAACAGCGGAATCACCATTGGGGATATCTGACTTCACTAAGTTTGATGGCTTATTTGCCTGCATTCATGTTGTGTAAACTTGAATATATTGTAATTGGTTGCAATGAATGGTTAATTTTTAGATTCCAATATTGTAAATACATAGTAGCATATGCTCACTACCTGCTTCTTAAAACCATTTGCTTGCTCTGCATCTGTATCACCAAAAATATTCCTTCTAGTCCAAACAATAAACAGATTAATAAATCACAAACAAGTTTTCATTTCAAAATCAGGAGCATTAAACATTAAAATTCATTCTACCTTTCTTTCAGCACTGCATTGGTTTTCTTTCCAGACATAGGCAATCGGGAGTTGGTTCCTTTTTTTGCTGCAGAGCGTGCAGCCACAACAGAATCTGCTTTATTTGCAGATAGAGGTACACTGGAGTTGGTTTGTTTCTTTGCAGTCATGGAGGGTTTTATACTTTTCAACCTTGAAGCCAAAGTTACTGCATGAATAGTGTCTGGGCAAAACAATGGGTTCTGCAATCAAGGAAAAATTGGTGAATTCAAAATTATCCAAACATAAATAGTATTTGATCACAAAATTGAGAAAAAAACGTATAATAGATAGCCTACCAAGCAAACGAGCATGGATATATGATTATTTCCACCAAGAGAATCTTGTAGCACTCGTGTGATTTTGCTTTCTCGATAAGGTACACGACTCTCGTTGGCATTGACAGCATGGATCACATTAAACAATGCATTCAAAGATTTGTTGATCAGTGTACCCTCAACAAGGTTGGTTCCATCAATGCTATTTCTCCTGACATTTTCATAGCCTAACAAATAGGATGTCAGACATAGAAAATTGGAATAACCCCATTATTGATAAGATTTTGTTCCAAACCTGCCAAATCAACGAAGTTCATCTTTCCAACACATTTAGGATTTCCTCCTTTATCACAAGCTAAAATATGTATCATCAGAGCTTTATGACTTCTTCGTGGCAATTCCGGTGCTATCTTTTGTTTTGGCTTGTTCGAAGTACTCCCCATGCAATATAGGTTCTGAAATTCCAACATCGATTTCACAGGTACCTGTCACAAATATTTTGATGTTAGAAACAACTGATGCTTTATACCAAACCTACAAACACAACATTAATTCCGATCACAATATCTATGATTGTAACATTTCCCTTGCCTTAGAAAGCCCTTTAAGTATTATCTTTCCTTGAGCATCTTCTAGTACTCGAACCTCAGGATTCTTGGAATCTAATATATCATAAACATGATCCTGGAAAACTTCATAGATTGATACTGCAACTGCATGTTTTCCTCCTTCTACCATTTTGAGAATTTCATCCATTACCATCATTCCTAAGCCTACATTTTCTTTGGAACCCTTCAAAAAAAAAAGATTAATGAGATAATAACTGCACCAGAATTGTGTAGATTGTTGCTAGGTTCATTGTCACTTAACCAAGTTAATTCAGCAATTTTAGTTAAAAATCAAGTATGTATTATAGTTTTCATCCAGCCAAAAAAACAATAAGAAACGTAAAACTAAGTTTACTTGGATTGTGTAGGTCTTTCCAGTGCCTCGAGCTCCAAATGCAATAAATGTTGAGCTTTCACCATCAAAAACCTTTGAGATGTGAGGCTTTATCTCCATGGAGAAAATTAGAGCTGTATCTTCATTTTGATGATAGCAATGGTCCACCTCATACTCATTTTTACGGCTGGAAGAACAAAAGAACAACGAACAAATTAAAATAAAAAGCTAGAACTATGAAAAAGTTTGAGCTCATTACAAACCAAATCTAAGAAAAATTTCAACATAAAAAATACCTGGACGTTTGATCATCAAAAGAAAGTGTAACTTTCTCAGAAGGCCCACTGCCACTGGATTTGCAAACCTGTATCACAGACTTCGATGCCAATTCATGATCCCTAAAACCTCGAATCCTTGCAATAACTCGAACTTTTCCGCTAAGATTTGAGCATGATTTCATTTGATTTCTTGAAGATGGAGTCATACAAGCTGTAAATTCTCACAAAAATGGCAATGTCAAGGGCAATTGAAAAATATTCTGATTTCGGAACACTACTAAACCCTAGTGATTGTAATTTCTCGTTTTGTTGTCTAAATTTTGCACAAAACTAAATTGATCCTGAATTCTAAAGCCCCATTTATAGTCTTACTAAGCAGATCGAATTAAAACTGCCTCACCAAATAACAAACATTTGCTAGGGTTAGAGATTAGAAGAGGACGATCCCCAGTGATCGTAATTTCTGATTTTGTTGTCAAAATTTCGCTCAAAACCATACAGAGTACATAAACTAATAACATAGAATCACCTTCAATTAAATATACATGGAAAAAAAATACAATCCTGAATTCTAAAGCATCAATTTTGACACTCCTGCTAAGCCAATCGAACTAGAACTGCCGTCACCAAGCAACGAACATATGCTAAGGTTTAAATCACGTGAAACGTTTAACATACAAGTGTGAGATGGGCAGGAGTCCATAGATCGCCGATATCGGAAAGATTTGCAGACGCCGGAAAAACTGTAAAACGATCGTACGCGAAATCAGGAGAACTATATCCGTAGCTTGTGTCCCAAAAGGGAAGCAATTCTGCCAAATCTTTAGGCGGGAAGGATTGAAAGGAGAGATTGCTAGAAAGAAGTGTGTGGAAGACGAATGCTTAGGAGGGAGAGGGAGTCAGTAACCGTTGGTGTTTTTGAATTGTGCTCGAGGCGCTCCTGTCTGAAGAATTCTTTTGGTGAGGAGACCATTATGATGCTTGTGGGCCCAAAATTAGTTGGGCTTCCATTCAGGTCCAAACCGTCCAATATAAGGGTCGGGCTTTAGGCTCGTGACTGGCAAAGGACCTGCATCGGGACTAGAGTTGTTCCTGGTTGGGTTGATCTAGTTAAACATATTTGAATAATCCAATTTAATATTTATGGTTTAGAAAAATCTTAACCCAACCTAACCTAAAAGCAAAATACAACCCAACCTAACTCGTACGAGTTAATCGAGTTGGTCCGGTTGATACTTGATATATTAAAATATTCTTCTAATC
Source organism: Cynara cardunculus var. scolymus (assembly GCF_001531365.2). Lineage (NCBI taxonomy): Eukaryota > Viridiplantae > Streptophyta > Magnoliopsida > Asterales > Asteraceae > Cynara > Cynara cardunculus. Next base: position 687,446 of record NC_037528.1, read on the forward strand.
TTGAATATGTTATTTCTTTATTTATAATTTTTTTTTCATTATCAACTATTTGATACTAACTTATTCATATTTCTTACGTATATCACATTCAGTTAATTTTCTTAATTTATATATATATGTTCACAGTTACTGAATGACTTATATAGATATATGAATAAATTGAAAATATATGTTTTACATGATATTGTAATTGTCTAATATATATATATTAATAGAAATTCAACAATCATATTAAATTCAAGAAATAAAGGATATCAAATTCATTGGGTTAAATTGGGTTCCAATAATAATAACTCAATATCAACCGGTACCTATAATTTGATAATTTTATAACTCGATTAAGCATCATTTTATTCCGAGTTGGTTATTTCACGTTAGGTTGGATTGGATTGATCTGATTAATCAGGTTTTGAGCACCCCTATTCTGGGACTGTGCGCTGAAATCGTGTTAGGGTACACCGGAATTGCAATTGATTTCTTTCTTGGTTCTGGTTCAGAATTTCAAACAACCGAGTTCTTGATGTTGATAACGATGATGTTGTTGGAGACTTGGATTCAATTTCGAATATTAATCTTAGAACGAAAGCATTCCATCAAGTGATTGCATAAAAAAAATGTCAACTTCAAATCGGGGAACAGAATGACAGTTGCATCAGATGTCAATTTCGAATCGATGTTTCAAAGTCATCTTGTTCTCTCAATAAAACCTTCAGATTCGCCTTCAACAGCTTAATCATAGTAGTAATTGACAGCAACTATCGTCATTAGCTTCTCTCGTCAAGTTGCTTTTGCCATTTGTTTGGTATTTCACGGTAGTTCTAATGAAAACGGTTCGTGTTCTAATGCAAATTTTGTTTACCATCTGATCGTCTAGAGATTATCTGGAAGTGGTGTAAACACTGGTCCATGATTGGAGATGAAGATGAAATACAAAACCAAGTGGATCTCTACACCTTACTTGTGAGTTCAAATATCTTTAGACATGAGATGACATACACGAATTTAACATAGATTTGAATATTTCATGTTCGTAGTTATTACGGTGTTGGGGCTAGGGCTATTGTCGCACATGTATAACATCCACAATTCGGCACCGGAATTGTTTAAATGTGAACACATTTCTGCAATTCGTGCAAGATTTCATGTCTTCGGCAGATTTTCTGTTTCCCGATTACATTACTAAATCCTCTACTTTCATTTATTTATTTCCCTCCCTCGACATCTTACTTTTTGGCTTCCAATATCTGGGAAACTTTTGTTCTTGTCTGGCAGGAATATGAAGAAAAAGAAATCGCAAGCAGAAGGTAGAAAAAACTCAGCTAATGCATCCTGATTCTAATAAATGCATTCAGTGCCCTCCAGGTACCTGAAGCTGCATTGTCTTTTGCTGCAAGTTTTTGGTTTTGATCTTGCTTGAAGTCTTTAGCTAGCCTGGCTGCTTAAGTGTGATTGTCTTAGTCTAGTTAGTCATAGCTTCTTTTTATAGTAAACGACGAGTTCCAGGGTCTGATCATTCCTCTGGTATATTTTGTAAGTTTATCTTAGGGTTTAGGGTTTAGTTACTAGAAGAAACTTAAACTTTATCCTAAATGTGGTTTGTTTTTAAACAAGAATATTTGGCCTATTCCAGCTAAGTTAAACCTCAAAACTGCACATGGATTTTATGTTCCCATGTTCAACCAACTTCTGCAAGTTTTCCAAACTGACAGCTAAGTAGCAGATTCTTTAAGGATGAGGCAGGAAGCATGTGCAACTTCTTTGTTCCTTAGAACAGTCACCTGAGCTTCTCATATACATTGAACTGGTACCCATAGGACTTCTGGATGAATATATATAATGAAGCAATGATGGAACAGAACCAGTTAATAATAATTAGTAGTTGAATATTTTCTATATCATAAATGTTATGCTCTCTTTGTCTCTTGCATTGACTTGGGGAAAACTAAGGATTCATGTGCTGTATTCTTGCTTTCTCACTCAGGGTTATTGATGGTTTCCTAAGAAACTTTAGTTATTGCTCTAGACAGAACCATAGACCTGATGGAGAATAGTTTGCCTTTTTGTTAATTTGTTTGGCATAGTAAGAACAGGATACAAGATATTCTCCCACTTCTCACATTCCTCTGCTATTCTTGCAATGAGATGTGCATTGGGTGCTAAATGGTTGGTGCATCCATATAGTTGAACATGCAAAAGGATATATATGTCTATATATATAGAGGGAGGTTAAGGGGAAAACCCTAAAAAAAACAAAAAAACTGAGGAACACCCTGGTAACCGTTCATCTGGATTGTACACACATGTGCATACAAGTAATTGAAGTTTTTTTTTGGGTTTTTATGACGTGCATATTGGACAAATTACTTGTATGCACATGTTCATACCGTCCAGATGAATGGTTACCACTTGCCAGGGTGTTCCTCAAATTTTCATTTTTTTTTGTGGTTTTCCCCTAAACCCCTATATGTATATATATGTGTATATGTATGTATATGTCAACTGAGAAGGGGGTAAAGATTGGGGGGGAGGGGGGGGGGGTAATTCATCAATTCCTGATAAAAGAAATATCTTGGTCCAAGAGCCAACATTTAACAAAGTAACAGTTTGCCTCAAACCTCCACCTTTTTTGCCTTATGCTTCCCATCTGCTTAATTTTTTTTAGTACTTCCAACCCTATTCATCATTGACCTTCTTTTCTTGCAGAAAAATCCAAACAAAAAGGAATCTTTTCCAGAACTGCCAAACTGTAAGTCAAAGCTTTTACATTCTTTGCCTCTATAACGGTTGTACTTACAACTAGATGCTTGTCCCCCAAACTTGGCAGGCTAACTTATAAATAAATGAGATTATTTTATATGCACCATTTCTAAAGAAATTTTTTCACGAACCGTTCTTGAATGACAACAAATGTCCCATAGTTCCAATATTAACGTTACCCTTTCGATATACGTATAGGATAATAGGTTTTCAACAAGTTTCCGTAGTCTCTATAATTACGATATCCTTGTAATAGTAATTAATGAGGCATTCGTAATCTCTGAGCCGCTTGTGTTTAGCATTGCGTATAGAAAAGGGACTAAAAAGAGTTAGGTAAGTTGGAATATTAAATTTGATTATAGTTATAATTAATTTATGTATATTAACTGCAAATTGGTTTATAAGCTTCATGCAAACTAACTCCATTTCCATCAATCTTCACCATGCTTTCATCCAAAACTTCCATAGAACTTCCTGTATTTGATGTATCAAAACCCTTAAGCCCGTCTTGCCTTTCCTCCCTCTCTTTAGCCTGTAAAGAATGGGGTTTCTTTCATATAATCAACCATGGAATCTCAAAAGAGCTTTACAACAAACTACATTTCCTTTCAAATAAGCTTTTCAATCTGCCATATGAACAAAAACTCAAAGCTGGTCCCTCATCGAACATAAAAACCTACACTCCTCATTTCATCGCTTCTCCTTTCTTTGAATCGCTTCGTGTCTCTGGACCTCACTTTTTTGCATCGGCACAGAGCTCTGCTGAAGTGCTCTTTAATCAGTCGAATTCAGAATTCAGGTAACTTGATATTATTTTCATGGGAAATTTACAGAAATAGCCAATTTCCCAAAGGGGTTTCACTTTTTAGCCATTTTCAGACCTCATTTAACTTTGTAGCCAGTCCTTACACATATGCGTAAGGATCGGTTTTTTGGCAAAAAAAAAAAAAAGTGGAATCCTTACTTATAAAGTGGCCGGAAACCAATCTTTGCATATATGCTCAAGGACCGGCTACAAAGTGAAATGAGGTCTGAAAATGGCTAAAAAGTGAAAAGAGTTTGGGAGGTTGGCTATTTCTGTAAATTTCCCTATTTTCACTCTCTGATATGTACTTGAGAATGATTGAGAGAAATTCATGTTTCCCCTGTTGTTACTATTGTTATTTATGGAGTTTTCTTTTCCCTTTCTTTTTATTTTGACAGTGAGGTGTTGGGAGAATATGGGAGCAAAATGAGGACCCTATCGAATAAAATCACCGAGATACTGTTGATGTGTTTGGGGGAAGATTTTGGTAGGAAGTTTGAATCCGAGTTCTCCAACTCCGAAGGGTATTTGAGGATAAACAACTACTCGTCACCTGAAATCATCGGAAAAGACGTTGAAGGGCTCGGCATGCACACCGATATGAGCTGCATAACGATAGTTTATCAGGACAATATCGGCGGGCTTCAAGTGAGATCTAAAGAAGAGAAATGGATGGACATAAACCCGTGTGCCGAAACACTAGTTGTGAATATTGGAGATCTGATGCAAGCCTGGAGTAATGGGAAGTTAAGATCATCTGAGCATAGAGTCGTCTTAAAAGAACGTAAAAACCGGTTTTCGCTTGCTTTCTTCTGGTGTTTTGAGGATAATAAGGTAGTTTTTGCACCTGATGAAGTTGTGGGTGAGAACAATTTGAGAGCTTATAAACCCTTCTTGTGTGCTGATTATATGAAGTTCAGAGAAAATAGTGAAAAAGGCAAGTTTGAAAAAGTTGGCTTCACAGTTAAAGATTTTGCAGGTACTAAAAACGAATCATCCGAAAATTCACCCGTCGGTCGGCTTATTGAAACTCGAGAAGTTCCGGTTTGAATATCTGATAAATTACCAGTAATATGTTAATAAACAGGTAACAAAAGTTGTCTTATTTTAAACTGGTTTACTTTATTTTTTTGGTTTTTTTTTCCTTTTCCAATGTGCAGTTTTATTTATATTTTTGATGTACAAACTTTCCATTGGATTTGGTGCCAAAATAGATATTAAATTCTTAATGTGGTGAAGTTCAATTTAAGGACATGTGTAGATTCACCTTGTTGTACTCTAGAGAGTATTATAATAATGAACATGAATGTTGCTTCTTTCATCTTTTATCAGATGTTATGTTTCTATTTTTGGATGTTAAATTTTTATAATTAAATAAAATCAATAATCATGTCAAAATGTATTTTTATTGAACCTTTACCTTATATTTTGTATGTTTTCATTGTATTTTTTTTAAGTATATAATATTTATATACGACAAATGCAACAAATAAACTTATACATTCTCTTCATCTTTGATGAGGTTTGAATTCTTAACCTCCTAGGAGGCGGTGTTTTTGAAAATAACTATACTTAAAAGATTTTTTCTCAAATGGTAGCATCATTTGAGTATACTTAATGAAACTGTAGAAATTTTTCACAAAATCATTACATGTTTATTGGTTGTTTTCTGCCTTTACAGAGAAAGCTCTCGTGTTCGAGTCCTAAAAAAACTTCAAAGAACATAAGTTATAAAAAAACGCAAAATTAAAATCCAAATTCAACGAAACATCATAGAAATATAAGGACACTCAACAAAACATTATGGTGGCGTCCTTCAACAACGTAATTTTCTTCACCACGGGACCATAAAGTGGTAGCACAGGCCGCTTTATGCTCCTCTATATGTCCGTCCCTTGGACGAGATCACATCTACATACGTCTCACATCAAAGATACTATTTTCGAATAGATTTTACTGGGTCAGTTTTGTTGAGTTTGTAAGCTTGAATAGCATTTAGTAAACTTGTTATAAATACCTTGATACAACAAACAATAACCATTAATAATCGTTAGTAATCGTCGGTCAAACATACGACGACGAATCCGTTCCCGTTCTATTTCGTGTTAACTTTTGGATAGGATCTAGCCGAGTAGTTAGCCTTACAAGATGGTCCTTGCTGATTCACACAGGATTCCATGTATGGATATTATCATAAATTAGAAAAAAGTTGGTGAATTATCAAACAGACTCAATCATTTGATCCAATCATTTACTATAAATGTCAAAACATCCATCTATAATCAGGAATTCTGCTTATCGAATACTGCACGTTTTGGAGGTCAAACTAACATCTCAATTTGCTGGAATTCCTATTCAAACTCCAATTCCAACATCATCCAGATGTATTTTACATCTGAAATAAACAAACCCAGCATATCTCATCTCAGTTTCTCAAAATAAACAAACCCAGTATATCCCACCTACAGTTAAAAAAATATACAGATCTAACTTTCTCCCCAAAAGTTGTATTCCGAAAAGACCCCCAGTTTGCAAACCCGACATGAATGCATGGTCTTAAATTAAAGCAAAAAAATTGGTTTCACAGCTTAAAATCAGCATACATTACAACTCTTCCTACATGTTCCATAATAATCAGCAGAACCTACCATGAATATTGGATTTCGATCGCACTCCCCAACGGCAGCCCATCGTGGGCAGTTGTCATCCTCGTCCGTGCATAGACCGTCATCGCCACTGGTTTCTGATACGGAATTTGCTCCGGCAACAGATTTCACCACAAAAATCTTTGTGGCCCACCACATATCGCCCTCGACTATTGCACACCTGGCGTGTAAACTACTTGGGTCTAAACTAGCATTCGGATGGAGATTAAAGAACAAAATTGCATTGCCTTTGATAGGTTTCGTTGTCTCGCTGCTCTTTCTACAATCAGACCATATTTTCCTCTTCAATCCTAAGCTTCTCGACTGCAATAGATTCGAGCCATAGATGATAACAATGACAAGGAGGATAGCAACAGTTTGGAGGGTTAGATTGTAATTTGATTTGAAGGGCTTTATATAAGCACCACAACAGAATTGGCTTTATGGGTGCATTTGGTACACGGACAGAGAAACAGAACAGGGATCACCGTTCCACTTTCCACTTCTGGAAGGACTTTTATATGAATCAAAGTTGGACATCCAAAATCTTCGTTAACTACAAGGGCATTTCCATCATTTTTGCGTTTTTCCTTATTTTAAAACTAATTGCTTTTGTCTTTTTATCCATTTTCATAAAAACCCTCAAATTACGCAAAGGATCGTGTGAGAAGCAGGGTTAAGGTGAGAAGCATGAGAAAGGATCTGGACCCTTGATCACCTTTAATCTCAAACACACCCATTAACCGCGCTTGATACGGGGACTGATCCGGTGCATCTCGACGCATCTTATCTCGGTGCATCTCATCTATTCCACCCCCACCCCCACCCCCACCCCCATGGAACAAGGTGGAACAGACCCATGTTTTACCAATATAACCTCAAAATAAAACTTAATTCTCTTCTAACACATCAAATAAGACTCTCTTTACATTTTATTTATTGTGTTTTATGCTCATTAAACTTTCACTTTATTGACTTCAAAATATTATTTTTACACGGGTTCTATATTTTGATTAATTTATATAATTTATTATATATAAATAATAATAAAATAATATAGAAAAGGTTTAAAATAAAAATTGGAAACGACATAAACTTTTTATTTTGGTGTCATTTTAATCGTCTTGACAAAAACTTCCTAGTGATATATTTTGTTATAAAAACTAAATTATTTTATTATAACTTAATAAATTACATAATTAATCGAAATATATAAGCAATTCATTAGGGATAAATTAGTCATTTTATTTGTTCTGTCCTGTACTACCAAACGTTGAACAATTGTTCTGTTGTGTTATGTTCTCAACTGGTCTATCAAGTCTGGATACTAAATACACTCTATAGGACGTCAAATATGTTTAAATGTTCTAATCGACTACTTTATAGGACCAAAAAATTGTGCGCCATATGTAGCAATAAGCTTTTTCATGACACTTTTGAGAAGTGTGCTATAAACACATCTTTTTACAGGGGACTTATTTTTATAACACTTTTTTTTAAGTAAGGTCATATAAAAAAGACTAATAAGACGCTTTATTTCAAAAAACGTCATAAAAACTTGTTAGAACACCCAAAAGCGTCTTATCAACTTATCGTAACACTTTTACGTATGATGCACAATTGTTTCGTCCTATAAGCTTATGTCCTATAAAACAATCTATAAGAACATTAAACATATTTTGGCGTCCCATAAAGCCAATTTTGTTGTAGTGAAGCTTATACGAGTTCACATGAGCCTACAAGAGCTGGACCAAGGGTTGAGCCTTTGGCAAGCCAAGCTTGAGCTTAAATTTTCTGAGCTTAGCTACCGATAAGTTGAGCCCAACCCTACGGCTTCCATTGTGAACCTGAGCTTGGCTCACAAACTCAGCTTTGGTTCAGCCCAAATACAAGTCTAAAAGAGTAGGAAGTTTTTGTCTAACCTCTGCTCCCGGAAAAAGGATTTGACCACCTTGGGTGACATTTGAAAGATACATCACAATTGTTGCAATTACGCTTTCGCCATTTAGCCGCATGAATGTGTTGCCTAAATAGTTGTGGTTCTCTTTAATCTTTTCGGGACCATAATGAAGAACTTGAAACGGCATGCCATTTCCTGTAGATAACTAATCTTATTACAAAACTAAACCAAACCATGATTACACGCGGGGAAAAGGGAACGATGATAAAGGGAGAAAACCTTTGGGAAGAAAAGTCCAAGCCGAAATCCTTTCCTCAATCCTCGCAGTTATTTCATCCTAAAAAGACGTCAAATGTAATGATTCTCCATGATCATGCACGGAAATTCAAAATTGTTCGTGGTCTTAGACAATTCTTATATATTATTATTATTATTTTTTAACGCATGATCTTCTGTCAGAAGGGGATGTATTTAAAATATTTGTCAGAAGGTTATTCTCCTAAATAATCCCCCTAGTATCGTTACTTGGGTCTAAAGAAAAGGTTTGCAAACAACGATTCTTGATGGTGACGAAATATGCTACACACTATTTACATATCTTGAACGTTCGTAGAGGCTAAAAAAGTTAAAACTAAAGATGAACTTACTCCAATTGCTAAAGAGAGATCAAAATTTGTAGTCCGTTCTACAGCCTTGGTTGAATTGTTGCCACTCGGTTTCTCTTGGTTATCATTTCCCTATAACCAAAAAATACACTTTGCTACAGGAAATGGTAAAAAATTCTTTAATGAGCATGAAATACATCACTATGTTTAGCAAATAATCTGATAAGCTAGTTGTAGGCATATAAGCTAAGTGACTAGCTGTTAGTAGAAAAACTAGTCAAGTTTGGTAAAAACTAGTTGATAAGCTAGATGACAATGTAAAATGTACCAAAAAGACATGTTGAATTGGAAAATTTTAAAGGGGCGTAAACGGAAAAAGTGGAAAAAATCTCTCTTGGTGCTTATTGAAACACTACTTGAAGAACATTTTAAAAAAGTTGGCTTATAAGCTAGCTTATGGGCCATGGCTAACCAAACGGAACTTTTTCAATAAGCTAACTTATGGTTGTCAAACATGATCTTAGTTTTCCGGAAAGTAGGAATCGACAGCAACAATGGCAATAACTTAATTTACTTGATAATTCAGGGGTCAAACAAATATGTATCCTAAGCAAGGATGTGGGTTTTACCAAAGATATGAGGTGGTCACACTCTTCATCAGATAGGAAGCCTTTGTACAAGAATACCCTATCCAAAGAAAGATAGTGTCAATAGCATCTCCACAAAGATGATCTCTGCATATAATATGAAACAAATGGAACTTATTCTGTAAATATCTATTATTTCCTTAATTCACCCAATAATCCTTATAAAACTAGCTCCTTGATAAGGACATTGTAGAAGATTACGGTTATTTAGAAGAATAACCTTCTAACAGATTATTTTTTTAATGCACGGCCTTCTGACATATTTTAGAATGCCTTGCCTGACAAAAGAATGTCTCTTCCTAAAGCAAGGATGTCCCAAAATCTGATAGAAGATATGCATTTAAAAGAAAAAATGTGTCCAAAGGTTATTCTTCTGGGCTGTTTGGTAGGTTAATATGCCTGTATAGATTGAGAAGATTTTTGTTTGGGAGAGTTTTTTATATATGGAAGGAGCGTGTTCTTTAGTTAGGAAGTACAGGTTTGGAAGAAACTTGACTTTCTGCATAAAGCTCCCCCCTAGAATCTTACCGAATAAGCCATTTTCTATATCATGAAGCCACTACCAAACAGTCATATAAAGCTAACCAAATAAGTTGTGTCCCATTAAGCTCATTAAGCAGCTAACACGCAGGCCTTAAGTAACCCTTTGTAGATTATCTGAGTACCTGACCTTGGTTGCCAAGAGAGTTCAGTAACTCGTGATGGATCAATTGTGTTAGGAGGAAGTGAACGGCCTAATTGTATAACATTCTCTTGGTTCGCCTCTTGGGTTCGCAGTTCCTTCCGGCTAAAACAACAAGTAGTTGTGAAAGAGATATTAGCCATCAAAAAGCGGTTGACAAGTAAATTCTTTTCACAAAACCAGAACAGATCAACAGATACAAGTATACAACATAGCTCACATTTATTCAATTGGATCATCTTTTTTTCTTTTTGTTAACCATGGGTGTCTAAGCGAGCTTGTGCGCACCTCGACAATACCCAGGGCCATGGAGAACAGCCAAGAAAATCCCTAGTGGTCTTGCAGGACTAGGACTGGTGACCTCTAAGAAGAATCCCCAGAGACCCAAGCCTTATTGCCAGTTGAGCTAGCCCTGCAACATTCATTCCCAATCTTTGTTGCCATCCATTGTAGATATGAACACTTGTTTACAAGACATAAAAAGATTGGGGTACCATGGTAGGCGATGCATTCATAAATACATCAAAGTACTATAACTCTTTAACACTAAGAAACTAATATGTATATATAGAGGAAGGATCTAGAAGTTAAACATTTTGCAAGAAGGCGAGAAGTTTCAATGTCATATATGCTTACACTTCTTTGAGTGTGTTTAATCATATATGATCAAGTGTCTATGTGTTGTCAATGCAACATGTGTTTAATATATATGATTAAACTTGTATATCATACATGTAATCATATATGATACTAAAACGAAGTCAAAATGTTTAGCTTCTCGTTTGAACCTGCCCCTATATATATATATATATATATATATATATATATGATCAGAACATAGCTTCAAAATGCAACTAGGGTTTGGACAGAAGTCTGTACATGGCATATGCTCACAACTATATCCGTCAACAAAATTATGAAAATGCATGGCAGGGAATAAGAGTTTCGACGATTAATTAAGAAATCCACAAACTATGTCAAAACTGAAAGCAATTTAGCCGATTACATACAGAAATGGGTAATGAAATTCAAGCATATAAATGTCTTGAAACCCTAAAATAGCTAGAATTACAAGAACGCACAATTTGAATTACAAAATTCGAGGTAATCAGTAACGAATACGCGAAAAAAAAAAGATGAAATGGATCACTTACCTTTCTGTAAAAGAGTTCGAGAAACAACACGTAAACACCAAGATAAGGAGAAGTGAGAGATCTGTCGCCATGAAAGACGTTTGTATTAAGAAGCAGTCAAAGGATGAAGTGAAATTTGCTGGGATCAAGTCAAGAATGAAAGATTTGGGGTAGCATTTATGTCAGCATTAATTTCACTTCATCTTTTTTAGAACAATAAATCTTTATATCAAATTACCCTCTCGATCCCGTCATCGTCAGACGACTTATTCGTTCAGCCGTACTTCATCTTTTTTTAGAACAGGAACATAAGATAAATTACTAAATTACCCTTCGATTCTATCCATCCTAAAAGATTGTTTACTTACGATTTAATAAAGTTAACGATCTAGACAGCTTATTCGTTCAACAATACTTCATCTCTTTTAGAATGGAAGATAAAATAAGAAAAATAAATTACCAAGGGGCCGTTTACCAAACATTTATCCGGTAAGCATTTATCGGGAAAATTCAATGTTATTATTTACTTACTGCATAAGATTTTAATCAACAAGAACGGCTTTTTATGCAACAATTTATCCGATAAGAGCTGACTGTGGTAAGAGTCATTGTCTTCACTTATCGGGTAAAACTCTCGGTCTTTGTCTCGTTCTTACCGGGTAAGATTTTTGGTCCTTATCATATTCATCTGGTAAGATAATATAACTTGGTAAACGCTTACCCAAGTAAGTATTTGGTAAACGGCCCCTAAATTATTTTTTGATTCTATTCTATCTAAGCGATCTTTACTTGCACCTTGATCATACATTAGTATTTCTTTATGCCTTAATTATTAAGCCATGGAGCCAAAATGACTATATGGAATCAGTCAAGACCCCTCACTTGTCTCCATCAAGCCATCTCAGACAAATTAATAACAGAATTGTCCCAGAAATAATCCTCTCTTTATATCCCTCAAATCCATACTAAAACAACCTAAAGTTCTTTACTTGCACCTTAATAAAGTAATAACTTGTGTTAACAAAGATATCTAAAAAAGTTATTTAATAAAATCGTGTAAGATATACACCAAAATCACACATGCCTCATTATCGCCGTAAACTAAACCAAACAAACTCAATAAATCCAGTAAAAACTGAAAGGATAAGACGTATACAGATCTTTCCTTTTGTATCTATTACATAATTATACAACAGAATGTGATTTTTTCAGCACCATGTGGCCGGACTCATCCTGATCGAATAAACGCTCAATTAATATATCCCAACTTTCTCCGGGCCTCTGTTTTGTGCCCGAATACTCCCCTTCCTCAACCTCCTGAAAGGTGCCATATTCCGAAGGTAAAATGGCGTGGGGCACCGCCAATTTAACCGCCCTCTGTAATGCTGCCTTGTATTCCTCACTGTGTTCTCTTGCCAAAGTTTGTTGTCTCTCCATCTTTTGTTTTGCAGGTATCTCCATAATCGGATCTTTCTCTAGCATCATCTTTATTTGCAAAAACTTAGTCACATTTTGCATATAGAAAGCAGGGAAGATTCATATGTGAATCATTGCAAAAATCAATTTGAAGGTATATGTAAGCTCATATGAATAATTTGTAAAGTTGGTTCACATATGCATCTTCAAATAGATTTTTTCAATGATTCACATATGAATCTTTACCTTCTCACGATACTTATCCTTCTTATTTGAACCGTCCCCTAGGTTCGATTAAGTGCGATAAAATAAAGAAAACTCACATTCAAAGCCCTTTTGGCTTCCCTCTCTATCCAAATGATGGCATGATCAGAAGTAGCATTGCAAGAAAGAACAATGTGCTCAAATCTTCCATCAACTGGCACTGCAGTTTTTACAACTGGTGGAAACCTACCACATCTGCAACCATAATATGCAAAAAAAAAAAAAAGTTCAGTATCACACACATAACAAAAAGATACAATTTTGAGGTCCAAATGACTTATTTGGCAAACTAGCGGATAAGTTAATCGTTGGCTGAAAGAAGCTCTTGGTTCATAAGCTAGTCATGTTTGGTAAAACAAGCGTAATAAGGTAGATGACAATGTAAAATGACCTAAAAGAGCGTGTTCAAAAATTAATTGGAAAAATGGTATAATTGGGAAAAAAGTTGAAAAAGGCCCTGGAGCTTCTTGAAAAAGCTAGCTTGTGACGAACCAAACAGGGTATTTTTAATAAGCTCAAAACAAAAGCTAGCTTATGGTTGTATTAGAGAGAGCTTATGATTTTATTGACGACTTCCAAGAAACATATATAGCACATTAAACATTATAACAAGTAACTAGAAATAAGAAAAATGTCCGTGCTAAGTTTGTGACGGAATCCATTTCAGATGTGAATACGGAGCGAATATCTTTGACCTCAAAAGTCAAAATGTAGATAAAGGTGGTCATGGATTCAATTTAGGCTGTACCTGAAAGGCTTTCTCTCAACAATGTGATAGAGGCGACCAGGTGCATAAAGCCTTCTTGGATCTTTGATTTTACTCTCCTCCGATGTGCATGTGTCTCTTATGCATCTCAAGCATAACAAGCATGGCAAACTATACAAATAAGAATCACCATCAGCATTATTATCATTCAACAGTCACACATAAAACTAATAGTAAGGTGTTTCCAAGATACCATCATATGTGAAAATTGATCTTGCAGGTCAAACTCAAACTTATACCTTCGATGAACAAGATGATAAGTGTTTTATGTAAATTTACAATCACTGTTCTATTATATTACATGTTATCAAGATTTCCTCAATTTAACCTAGAATTCATGAGTTTGTAGGAAAAAGAGATTCCATACTTTGACATCAAAAGTCGAAGTGCACGCTTTTCTTTATGAACTCTTGCTCTTGAGATATTTTTAAATACTATTATCAAGGTTTTTGACATGTAACCGAAGAAAATTTTCATTTTTTCCAACTGTTTTTTTCTTCTTTAAAGAGGCAGTGTTTTTCTTTATGGGTTGTAATTTATCAGCATTCATTCTTATCTGTTTTTTGTTCTTCAAAAAGGCCATGTGTTTTTCTTTATGGTTCGTACTATATCAGAATTCATGAGTTTCATAAAAATATTCTAGCAAAACACGCAAATAGTTGAATCACATAATGTTGTGTTCTTATTTTCTTCCCTATAATCAAGATTCTGTGTTTAGTTGATATTACAGCATTACTGATCCTAACAAGAAACTCTTACCAGAAAACAGATTTAAAGATGTCTTCCAATGGCGTGGCCGTCCGGGGCAAGAAATCATCCTGCTTCAAGAACACAGCAGGAGTATATATAATGTGTAAATAAAAAAAACCATCAAATTTGTTCAAAATGTTTCACTGATTACAGAAAGAAATTAACAAATCAAGAATTGAAAAAACTTGCCTGGAGCACAACAGAACTGATAATGTCTGCATATCTGACTGCCAAATTCAGTGACATGCATCTGGCAGGTGCGATGGAATAGCATCGGACCCTCTTCCGGTCAATATTCCCCAACTTATCTCGGTTTTTCACCACCACCATCGCCAACAAGGCCGCCACACCTGACCCAAGCGAGTGACCCGTAAGAGTCAAAGTATAACTCGGGTACCTCTCTAACAAGTCCTTCAAAGTGTTACTTTCTGCATCTAGTACAACTCCAGCTGCTTTTAACAACCCATTATGAACATACCCACCATCAAATTTCCTTCTTCCCAACTTATTATCCAGCAAAACTGCATAATCTTTGTGGCTTGCCAAATTAAGTCCTCTAATGGCAAGAACTATATCAGCATGAGCATGATCTAGATATAACAAATATGGTGGCGCCCGCCCATGAGTGTCCTCATACGTTCTCTTCAAAATCAAGCAATTTGGATCAATTCCATATCCACCTAGAGGCTCCCAAAGAGGGCATTTAAGATCATCCTCATACACTGCCAGTATATACCGGCAAAGCCTAGGGACGGGTTCGAATTCTTCGGCTGTGGCAACACCCCAAGTCTCACTGTCATGACCTGCAGTATGAAGGCATCGCTTCCAAGCCCATCGAGCACAAGCTATACAGTAAACACATTCAAGAAGAGGGAGGCCACATATGATTGACATTGTGGCTTCGATGGGACAACAATGTCAGCAAGAAAGATGGATACAATCTCAAAGATGAGTTATTAGAAGGCAAGACATTTCATCAAACAGTTGGAAGGTCAGAAGTCAACTGGGCACTCCAAATTTTTCAAGATTTTACTGTATGCAGCTACAAGTTCGAAGTTAATATGATTGATTTCATATGATCAAAGCCTGTTCTATCAAGTAAAATTTAATGGGTAATGATTAATGAATAGCGACATAAGATTATACCAATTTCTGCTCCAGAAACAATAATCAAGATCAAAATTGAGATGTCCCACTTTAGGGCTTATGGAATGAAAACAACCCCAAAAAAAAAAATCAGAAAGAAAACCAAGATACCAGATTCAGATTCAAATTCAAATTCAAATTATGGTATGGAATACAAGAATCTAAAAAATGTAGAATGAACTTGAGAATTACCTTTGAAATCGATTCAGCTGCTTCCCCAAGCATTGAAGTTTCAAGACTGTATATGAATTATTGATGCGGTGAAGAAAAGTTTAGTTCGCAAGATTCAAGCACAATCCACACACAGCATCTGTTGAAATATGAAGGATTTTTGGTGCAGAAATTGGATATTGCTCCTTCTGCAAAGCTACGTGACATGCACGTGTTTCGGCCATCATTTTCGTGAATTTTATTGGGCGGGCGTTATGGTAAATAATCGAATGGACTTGTCTACTGCTTATCGAATTTAATTTGATAAGCGAAGCATATGGATTTGCACATCTTGACACTTATCTCAGATTTTGATGATTTAACCAAAAAAGGAAAAAAGAATTGCCAAAACGACTACGTTAAAATGTACATTAAAATAAATAAATATATTGAATATTTTAATAATATAATTAATGTTATAATTATTAAAATGGAATAACTTTTAAGGTTAGATGTGAATTTATTTTTAAAGATTTTGACTTTTGATATTTTATTTTAAAAAAATCATTACATAATTGTTGGAGAAGCTTTTACATCTTCAACAATTATTCAAAAATTATTCAAAAATTAATATCTAAATAAATATAACATTCCTATTGGAGCAAAAAGATCTTTAGAACCACCAAATCCATATTTTAACATAACTGTTAGGACTTGGAATCATGTGAGATAAGGTCTTGAAACAACATTTTTACACTTGAAATTTCACAACAAAACATTGTGGAGATAATCTTCACAGTGTTTTTACTGTGAAGGTTCGGATTTTTTTTTTACTTTCACAACATTTTGTTGTATAATTTCAAGTGTAAAAGTATCGTCTCACGTGTCTCACGAAAACAGGTTGGTCTCACGTAAACTTAACCCTAACTGTTGAAGATGCTTATAGATAATACATAAAAAGAAGCAATAGAAAAGGGGGAAAAACAAGTTATGAACAATATCTACACTTGTAGGGCCGACATTTGAACCGTATATTAAGATATATAATTTTAATTAAATTCATGATCTTCTCATAATATGAAATCAGCCTTTTATTTAAATTTAAGATATTTTCAAGAGGTCTTCGATTTAATGAAAATCTCATTTAAGGTTATATAGGCAAATTCATTAAGAGGCTAGGGAGGTTTGTCACCCCAATTTATCATTTTAACATGGTAAAAATTCTCTTTTGAGTCTTAAAAATGTATCTGCTAACATCGTTATAATCGATATGCGTCACTGTAAGTTATATATATATATCATCTAAACTATATTTATTATAATTAAATTTTGTTATATTTTATATTTATATTAATTATTTTATGTCCAGCATGATTTAATTTATGGGTGGGTCAACCATTGAATTGGTTTGGATCGAGAATAATATCTGGTTTTAATTAGGTCTCATAAACGTAGAATTAGATATTGACCGATGTTAACCTTACGTGCATCTCCAACGAAGATTCTGAAATGAACCAATTTTTTGTATTTTTTCTTGTCACATTTCCAAATTTTCAACGGTGATTCTTGTAAGAACCTCCACTTTTTGTTTATAAGAATCTTCCACCGGAGATGCTCTAATGGATAATCCGGTCCCGCCCATTTTTTTGGAATGGTCGTTCAAACTCACCAGCGGGACGTCTTGTTCGTGAACAGCTCTATTGCAAGTTCCTTGCAAATAGCTACTTCGACTTTTGTCATAGGTTTGTAAGGCTGAAATAGCATTGTGTAACGTAACCTATAAAAAAATCGAGTTCATTTTCAAGAACAGAAAGGAATGGAATAAAGTAACGGTGATGGAACTCGTCAAAATATTAACCCAGAAATTTTGGACTCCTCCCTTCACCTTAAAATGGATGAAAAAACAGGATTTTCAGTTTCAATATCATCAAATGCAAGTTCATTAACATTCTCGATATACATTTTTTGGAAGGGTGTCCCAGGCTATGCCTGGACTAATCCCGGCAAATTGCGACTGCAAGAACGCAACCCTAATAAACTCAGTGGCCACAATTGGTGTGATCGCCTGGAATTGAACCCACGACGGATGAGATATTCCACCTCATCCCCCAGGACCTCAACCACTACGCCACAACCCTTGTGGTTATTCTCAATATACATTACAGGATATACTTTGATATAGTGTTCTTACGCAAAGATTCAGAAATAGTCACCAAAGAGCCTTTGGCCCAGCAGTATTCGAGTTACTGGCAGAGTCCAGCTTTCTTAAGAAATCAAGGGTTCAAACTGCACCAAAGATGAATGGGGTGAATGAGTTCATTCACTGTATATAAATATTATATACCTCAAAAAGAAGATTTAGAAACAGCTCTTGATTAGTTCATCACCAACCCTTTTGCCCAGATATACAGAAAATCAATTTTCTACAACAAATTTTGAGCTGAAAAACCACAGTGCAAGATATGTACCTCGAAAGAGCACTGCTGGCAGAAACAAACCTGCGAGTTTAAAGACGTATCACAGGGTTGAAATACCCCTCAACAACCTGAGAGCATCATTCTTGCATGTTTTGGTACTAAGCTTAAATACATTTACGTATTGATGTCTTCAGTTAATAACCTACTAACAAGTCCATTTTGCATGATTTAGCATTACTGTATGAAATAAGAAACATAACGCAGAATGATAATCAAATATAACTTGCAAATTTACCCATATTTATGGCATCAGCTACAAGCTCAAGTAGACAAAAATAACTAAGTAATAGGTGAGGTTGAACTATTGAATGATACAAATGCTAAGTTGAACAGAAATGACCAAGCAAACAATAGGCTGAACTATTGAAGAAGCAGAACATGTAATCACCACTTTTTGAATTCAATCGAGCATCACTAGTGTTTTTAATATAACTTTGTTAATCGAAGTGTGAAAATCTATGAGAAACCCCATTAGATTACTCTCCAAAAGAGACCGTGAGTACAGAATGGAGGTTACAATATATATTAAGAAGAAATGGTCCAAATCTAACCAGTGTCAGACTCCAACACACACCCCAAAAAAATGGAGGCTAGACAGGTATGGATTGTTCCATAGTGTCGAGAGGTGGCTAAACAGGCACAGATTGTCGAGTACTTGACATGGTTGACCTAGGCTCTGATACCATGTGAGAGTACGTAGAACCCCATTAGATTACTCTCCAAAAAAGCCATTGAGGAGAGAAGAAAGGTTCCAACATATATAGTCGATGTAGGACTCCAACATAAATAAACATGCATGCTCAATCATTTAACATTATATCACATGCAGAATTTTAAGAAATTCTTCATATGACAACAACTAACCCTAGTAGAGCCAATTTACTTGGGAGAGGATAGTATAAGTACCTTTAATATTTGCATAGCAAGCTAATGCCCTGCCCCTGAACTTGATCTACAACTGTGGGAACTAACACCTTCCTGAAGAGGGACCGTATGCTAGCAGAAGAGGAAAACTTCACAAGATCCATAGTCTCAAAAATTGATCAACTCTTGATGTTATTTAGATCCATAGTCTCAAAAATTGATCAATTGATGTTATTTTTTATAATAATAATAATAATCATATCGTTCATTTGAAAATGTAAATCAGCAGTCAGTGCTCAAAATTAGTATAGACGGATTGTTGCCATGGAGAGACTGCATTTAAAGATCTTATCTATAGTGTCCGAAAACTATTTGCACAAGAATCTGATTCTGTTCTTTGTTACAAAATAACATGACTCCTTAATTCAACATTAAAGTGAATAAAACTGCGAATATAGGTATTCCCGAATCTTGTAATACTCTTCGCATAGTGGACCTTCTATAACTATCTGTTGGATAGCTGCAGCACCACCCTACACAAGAAATTTGAAGATTAATAAAGCAATCAATTCATGGTATTAATCTAAAGATCAGACTTCTATTTTGGAGTTAAATTGCTTCAAACCTTCTGACTAGCATCACCAACTTTCCTCAGTGTAACATACTCCCCACAACGCAGTGCCCCACCTGCAAATTCTACCTGAAATGGCAATTGATATAAAAGCATAACATGAGTCACCAGCACGGCCATATACTGTAACTTTAAAAGATATCAGGATATTCATTTGATTGTACTGCAAGCAAAAAGAAAAAAGTACCTGGATACCCTTTCCGGCAAGAAACTGCTTAAAATCTGCCATTTTTAGATCTCCGACAAGTACCGACTTGTGAGGAGGAGCCGTTGTTGAGAGGGGCAGTGATGACAACATGCCACTCTCTGTCTTTTCTACCTCAGAATCAATCCACGCTATTTCGTAATCTCCAAGCTGTGGTAAAAAGGCAACAAGAGATAGAGAGAGTTAATTTCTGACCTACCAATAAAGTTACAGTCCCAAAAAGAGTCCAAATTCTGACTTTCTGAAAGTCGAATTACTTACGTTTTCACATCAAACTTGACCAAAAATACCCAAAAAGATCGATGACTGAACTTAACCATATGCAAAGTATTAAAAGAGAAACATAATTCAAAAAAGCGGTATAAATAACTCTTCACTATATAGAGAGCAAAAACTGAAAGAATCCATGCGGAGTACTAGTTTGAATCTCTAGAATGAAAGGGGGACTCTTTAATCTGAACGAATTATGTAATAATTGAAAACGATAAACAAGGTAAAACACAGTTGATGATCAACATAATTTGTAACCAAATAGTTCATCATGTGGTGTCAAAGCATAGTGAAGAAACAGATAAAGACAAACCTTCTTAAACAGAACATTGCTCATCAGTTTCTCAGAGAGTTGCACCTATTTTCACATGGAAAAAAAGCTAATCAAATGCGGATTTTAAGAAAAATTGTACAAAATAGCTTCCAGTTAAACTTCGTATGTACCTTATAAGCACACAAATCTGATGTGACATCAATTGTTTCTTCAATTTGAGGAGCATATACGTGGGGACAAACATGTTTCAGACAGTGTTGCTTCAAATGTTCAGTGGCCTCAGCTGATCCGTGCACCAAGACCTAATAAAGAAGAATTCAATATTAAATGTCATCAGTTTTTGAAGAGATGGAAATAGATGCGTGGAAACCTAAACTGTTCAAACTAGAAAGTAACATATGCAACAGATAGGAGAAATTTATTTCATTAATTTGTTGAGAAGGATTTACAAGAAATGAAATGTTAAGTAAATAAGGGCATAAAAGAACATTCATACAAGTTTCAAGGGAGCAACATGAGCAAGAATTGATTTGATTGAGCGACCATCAGAACGCCCTTCAAAATCCATGTAAACCAAGGAACATTTGACTTGAACCTGAAACAGATAGAACGCCAGTATAGCAATGGTAAATAAACTTGAAGTCTTTATGGTAAATTCCTATAGTTTGGGCAAATGAATATTATCAGTAACAACATCATCAACCATCGACCTAAAAACTGATGTGAGCATGTGTTTGGTTCTATAAAATACTAACTGTGTTTATAAACAGAAAACGCAAACCAACCTTTCTCCATTACAGCATTGTTTTCTTTCACTCATAACATGACACAGGTACCGTATACAAACATCCTAAATGAACGTTCCCACAACCCATAAATATCTCAACAACTTCTATTTTGGCACATCTCATATTCAGCACATTGGCAAATCTTCAAGCTAAAATTATTTTTATCATTAAAAATTATTGATCTATAGATTTTTATCCACAGGATTCTCCTACTATTTCATTATTGAAGGCTAGTTTAGAAATGTGACTAACAGTGAAAAACAACTGTCAAAAAATTGCTGAAACTTTCACATGCTGGAGGGAGTATGCATAACAATTAAGAAAGTCAGATAGACATCAATTTGTATACTTGGAAGGTGGGCATCATATAGCTCCTGAAAAAAATCAGAAAAACAAACGAACTTACAGTAAGTTCAGAAGACACGACTTTTGATGGGGTTGTATCAAGCATCAAACTAGCAGTGCCTTCGTCGAGTTTTCCATCAAGATCTCCACCCACCTGAAAAACGATCTGCAGAGTGTTATACTTGACACTCACCAACTACATGGAAAAATGGCATGGAATTAAGTTAAACTTACAGGCATGGATCCCATGTCCATATCTTCATCCTTGATTACATAATCATCGGGATTAATGACTTCTCCAAAATCATCCCATTCGGAGGAGTTATCACAGAAGGGAAACATTGGAGCAACGCTAGCTGAGGGTGGAACAAATCCATCAATAAGTACATCACGATATGCTTCCCCACGCACCCCAACAGCTGCAACGAACAGTTGGCATTTAGATTTACTATTCAGTTAGCAGGAATTATAAGTACAATAACAATCTGAAACTAACTTGAAAACATGCATATTGCTTGACCTAGTTCTTATGCCTGTTGCTTGATCTTGGCAATTTAAAAATGTTACTTCCATCATCTTGGCCATCTTTTTCTCAACTAACGATATGTTTAAGTTAGCTTTACATTGGTCTGATTTAAATGTCTACATTTACGAGCACATGTGCACACATATGATACATACGTTCGCTTAGAAATTTTGGTTCTAGCCTTGCAGTATACACCAAAGATCAGTCAATTACTTTCGTCAAAGAAATATTGGTATCAAATTCTTCAAAGCTGCAGTTTCCAGGGATGAAAATTAAATTAAAACATCTTTGAAGTATACATGAACATATAATTATGGTGAAAGATTGAATTACATTGCAGACAAGTTTTCTCACATAGTTCATATGTGATCCTTTTGCAATAATTTTTTCTTCAAATGGAAGCCAGGAAATGGTAACTGTAATTCAGCAGCAGAGCAAAGAAAGAAAGATAAAATACCATCTACTTGAGCATGGCCATCAATGATCATGGGGTCAGCCTTGGCAATATCAGTTCCAATCACAGCTTTTGTTTCCTCTTCCTTCACGAGAGTGGCTTTTAAAGCCTCCTCCTTTTTAATCTGTTCTTGCTCTTCTTCATATGCAGCTAACTCCTCCCCAACCAATGGAACTCTCTTGGAAAGGGTGACTTTAACAGCTTTAGGAGGTGGATCCGACTGAAGCATTCGTGCACGAGTACCAAACTACATATATAACTGTGAGTAGTGAGAATCAACATTATCTGCAAGATAAAATGACTAAACTACTATTTCACTTTAACACAATATTACCCAGGAAAAGAAAATCATGCAAGGTTCGAACTTCTAGATGGTTTAACATAACCATAAAAATACCTTACTGACAGCCAGTGTTAGAAAAAAAAAATGTTTACTATGGCTGAAACATATTTCATGCAATATTGTTATCCGTAACAAGACTATAATGAGAGTATGCCATGAACCACTATGAAAAAACAATAGAGCAGTTTAGCACATACCTGGCCCCGTTCAGTAAAAAGAACAAGATTTCTTGAATCAGCAGCCCATTCTACGAATATATCATGTGAAAATCCCACTTCTAAACTGGCCATAGAAGCTAGAACAATCTAATTAAGAAGTGCAGTCAATGCCATGATAAACATAATAATTTGAAAAAGAGTTCGCTAAGCTTTTTATCCTCCAAAGTAGAAGTTTCACTTACCTTTGGACCCTCTGGGGCATTTTCTAGTTCATTCTTGTTGATCAAAAGAGTAACATGCCTGCAATTACATATATAAATTCCTAGTGAGTAGCATATGCAGAAGGATATATTTGATTAGATGCTACATGTTAAAAGATCAACAGCAAACTCATACTAACAGACACTAATCAAGAGATTACATCAGATGAAAAGCTCTTACTTCAGAAGGAAGGCATTATCACGAGTATGTTCGAAGGACTTTGCTATTGAATCACTCATCCACTCAAGGAAACTCTTGACATAATCAACCGTGCTTGATGATATGTATGTGAGAAAGAAGATAGGATAGGTCAAATGATTTTGTTCCCAGTACTGCAATAATTAAATAAAAAGGAAAACTATTATGTTATTTATTTAAGACATAGAAGGTAGATTGACCTGTAATACCGAACCTCTAGGTATAACCTTTCCTCAATAATAGAATCGAGGATTGAAAGTTTGAAACATGGCTACAAATAAGTCCCAGCAACCTGTTCGAAAATTGAAACCGGCCAAAATAAGCATCGTAGCTTTTATGCATACTAACCTGTTCGAGTATTAAAAGCAGCTCCAGTACACGACCAGCAGTATCCACAGGCAGCAATACATTTCCATTGCCTCTTAGAGTGTTTAGTATAGCATCTAAAATTTTCAATCAGATAACAAGTTCATACAGAAATATGATATTAGAAACGGCTTGCATAGTTCATATACAGATGGTATTTTAGGTACTCATATGCTTTCTAGAAAAGTGATACATATACGAGATTTCGACAGCTTTAGTGAATAATTACCTACAAATTCTTGATCCCTTTGACGTCTAGAAGGCTGATTGCTCAAAGCATTATATGCATCTGTTATAAGAACGGCAGGCCGAACAAAAGATTCTAACACTGTTCCATTTAAATGCCTGAAAAATCATTGCAAGTAAGAGCATTCCACATTGAAAAATACTACATGAAATACAGATGCAGTTGGTATGCAGAAGACCTCTCTTTGCGATGATTGAAGTCAACAGCATATATAACGTCTTCTCCATCTTTAGTTATTTTCCAGACAGTACCTCCCAAGAGATGACCAGCAACATGAGGAGCAATCACAATCCCTTCTCCTTTTCCTGGCATTAGTTCATTGAATAAACTAGTAAGGAACAAAAAGCTATCAATTATCAAGCTAAGGCCTTCAGCTAAATCATGCGTACTTCCCTATAGAGCTTTTAGCTGTTTGGCAGTTGCTGAATGGTTTGGTGCAAAATGATCAAGTGGTCAGAATGATTAAGAGGCTCTTATCATATAGTGCAAAATGAAATATAATTGTTTGGTAATTGTTCAGAATGAAATTAGGGCGATGAATGGTTAAAGGAGACCCAAGATACAAAATTATTCAGAGGGTTTTAGAACCATTAAGAGGCCGACTTCTTTTTGCCGAACAAGATTCACCTCTTAGCGATTCTGAGGCTGCCCCTTAATGGAACTATTAAGAGCTAAACAAACAAGTTCTTAAAAGGGACTACCCCAATTCTAGCAACAGCACGTGGCATCAGGACCACCGAACAGGCATCCAAATTACGTTTTTGACCACCTAAGTATACATGTGGGATAACTCTGCTCTCCACGATCTTTGGTCTTAAAAAGGGTGAACTCATAAGGAAGAAAATTTTAAGCCAAGTGAGAACTGAACCAAATGGGAGAATTTTAACCGCACAAAGTTTTACCAGCATAAAGTAAACAAATCATATATGTAATGAACTCTCAGCAAGAAATGACTTAAGACCAACTAGGTTGCAACTCATTAACCTGCTCCTCAAGAAAGAGAAATTGAAACCCTCAGGTGATGAGATGAGCAAAGAAAATACGCACCAGATAAATGACAATTCTGAGAGTAGGTTAATCTTGTCACATTTTGGAAGGCAGAATCAATATCATCCAGTGTGAACAAATCAAACTCTGATACTTGCTGCAGAGGGGGGATTTAGTTAGAAACCCAAGCAGAAATTATTTACACAAAAACAAACACGTGCCATGAAAGTGGGAAACTAAAAAGTGCGGTCACAGAAATGAGGTAAGAGAAATAGATTTTATGTATCGCTATCACAGTATCAGGGGATCAAACCCTGAGAGGATACACGAGGAATAGATCATATCGATATCTGAGGTAAATCTGTATGGTTTACTACAGACAAATCAACAGTTACGGATCAAGTGTAAAGCCTAAATGAATAAAAAAGTACAAATAGAGCAGAAGCAAAATGAGCTTGTGAATCTTGAGTCACTTTAACAAGCTCTACATGTAGTCTCAACGGGTGAAAAAAATCTGATCAAACAATTGTTTCATTTAGAAAGGAGCTTTTACCTTGAAAAATCACACGATTACCTCATGGGGAGCTAGCAACACTCAGTAAATATGTAAATACGACTGTTGCATAAAAGTTGAGCAACAACACAAAATCTGAATTGATTTTTTTGTAACACGGATACCCACAACTTCAAGACAGACGATTATGTGTTTCTGTTCTACAGTTACTAAAAGTCAAAAGCCAATTCTCATGATTGGTGAAACAAAGCATGATTGACTATGTAGTATCAGGTCTAACACTCTAACTCATCATTTCAGTGACACATGTAAGCTTCTTATGCTAGATGTGCCATGACAGCCTTTGATTATGAAACATCACTACAACTAACAAGACATAATTGCCATACAACAAAATAAAAAGCTAAGGACTGATGCTTCACCTTGCTGGAAAGATAGTGATCATACATAGTTAATAACCCTAATCTGTAGACAGGTTCTGTTGCATAAATTGGAGCAGAAAGTCCGAATTGTTTCATGGCATAGGGTAAAGCACCAAGATGCATTGTATCTGAATGTGACAACAACACAGCATCTATCTTTGAAGCAACCCTGCAACAAAGATTAACAATATTTTGTTTAAAAAAATATTACTAAACCACATAATAAAGGCCCTTGCTATGGATAGTATTTCCAAAGGCTCACATTTTAATCACCATAATGAGTCACTCCCTTCCAATGGGGGGAGAGAGTGAGAGAGAGACTTATTTGACTTCAAGTTTTTTCCGAACCAACTTCAAATTTAGTACGAATTCTGTGAAAAAAAATTGGGGTAATTGACAGCATGCATCAAACTTAACGGCAAATACTACCAATAGAGAACATATGGCGTTAAATCTGTAATAAAACCTAAATCAATTCTAGGGTTTTGGAGTGACAGATTAGAGGTTAAGTCAAATGTCTGGTTTATTCCACAGATAGGTAACATTTGATCACAAGAATTTAGGGATAAAACTTCTTGACTGCGAATTCATATAGGTGGTTGCTAATTCAACTTCCAATTACGTTGTTCCGATAACTTCAACAATTCTCGACTATTTGACCCCAATAAATCCACATTTAATTTCCCCTCGCTAATTCTCGGTGAACTTAAGAATTCAAAATGCAAGAGCGGGAACTACAAAAGCAATGAAAGAGAAACCTGGATAGAGGTTGAAGGAGGGAGGGATCGAAGTGATCGTTCCAACCACAATCTATAAGAAAGTTGAAGCCATCGATGGAAACCAAATATGATAATGGGTTTTCATTGTACACTCCACACAGTGGCGTCACCTGCACCGACGTTCCCATCTCTCTCTATCTCTATCTATCTATCTGCTTCCGACTTATTGGCTGTCGCCGGAAACCTAGTTTCTTCTACCACTGACCAGTCGGAGCCGGAAGAAGAAACGTTCGAACCCGTTATACAGAAAAAGGGTTTAGAAGCCGACTCGGACAAGAATGGTACGCTGCGTCTAGGTTTTAGCCCAACAAGTGTTTTTCTTTTTTATTTTCAG
Organism: Cynara cardunculus var. scolymus; assembly: GCF_001531365.2. NCBI lineage: Eukaryota > Viridiplantae > Streptophyta > Magnoliopsida > Asterales > Asteraceae > Cynara > Cynara cardunculus. The sequence continues at coordinate 714,555 of NC_037528.1, forward strand.
ATATATTCTGCGTTCCTAAATAAATGTATAAATTATAATTGTAAATCATAAGGGTGGTGTCTAATTGGTTTGAGTTTCGTTTCAAAAATTAAAAGTATCAGAAGGTGTCAGGTTCAAATCCAAAAAGGAATAAAAATGACCATGAAGGTTCAAATACAATAACTTCATGCTATTTGTAAAACAGATAGTCGTCTTGAAATTAATCGGCTCATATAACAGATTAAATATTCAGATTAATTAAAAAATATATATAATTATTATATTTTTTAATTAATAAAATGATAATTTTATCCATAATTTTAGAAGGAGAAATTTTGTCAGTAATAAATTAAATATTTATTTTTTAAAATATATATTTATTTTAAGATAAATTAAAATAATAATATAATATTTATTTTTAAATAGTCTTTTTTGTTCTCGAGAAATAGACTAAAATAGACATGTTCTCTTTTGTTCAATTTTTTATTTTATTTTTTAATTTGTCGCTAAACAACTAAAATTACGTGTATTTATTTTCTAACTTGTGAAATATCCTTTTTTAGATTAAAAATATGATTTTAATGTGTTATTTTTTCGTAAAACCATCCTATTAGAATCATATTTAGAAAAATACATTTCGTAATTTATATATTTGGACGAGTCGTGAGTCTTGATTATTTTGCGTCAAACCAAAAAAATAGGTCAAAAAAAATAAATTTTGGTAACAAAATTGATTATCGATAATTCTAATCGGTACCAAATAAAAGTTGCCTTCAAGGACATCCGGGTTTTTATTTCATTTTATAACTGAGAATGTTAAAATATACATATGTAATTTCCAATCTTGACTCACTTTGTTTGACTAACTTAACTTTGTTTATCCTTGTTTGTTAATTTCTTAATAGATTTGGGTAGATATTGTTAATTTCTCAAAGTTGTAGCTGGTTGCTGGTTAGAAGGGTTGCGCCTCACTATTGGGAAAAGATGGAGGTTAGCGGAGCAAGTATTACAACAATTCAAGGGGCAAACCTGGTCACTAAGAATTCATATATAAACCTTGTATCTTCTGGATCAAAGCACACAATTCATTTTTCCATTCACTCGGTACTCGTTCTCTTCAAGAAGCTCTCTCTCTATTTCTACTTAAGATCTATCTCATCTTCTCAAGCTATTGCAAAACCAAGGGTAAATAACTAGATGATAAAAGCATATTATATGAATAGTTTATAACGGTGGAGGTTCAAACGAGAACACCTCCATTTTACGAGAATGTGAGAACACCCTTATCATATGTGATAATACGCACGAAGGGACCATGTGATTAGCGGACGACATACTCTACGACTTAGGTCATGCCAAATGTTGTCTGCGTCTATGATATAACACCAAATGTGATGGTCTTGATGAACTATAGTATTATATCAATAACACCCTTATCACATATGATAATACTTGTGAAGGGGCTTAGTGGTGTAAGGGCGACTTGGCTCTCAACCAATATCACATTGAAAATCACTCACGTCTCTTATTTAGTATCACATGTATATCATATGTGATTGTCTATAGTAAAAAAATGTTATTGCATTCTCGTAAAATGAAGATGTTCTCGTTTGAACTCTTCCCTGTTTATAACATAGGATATATATATATATATATATATATATATATATATATTAACCAAAATAAATAATGTAACGATAGTCAAGTTTGAACTATTATTTCTAATTCATCTCATTAGAATGAGCTTATTTGGATCCAACCTATTTTCAACTCGTCTATCTCCATTTGTAAAATTTAGATATCAATTGGGTTTTTGGTCTAAACGTGACCAAATTATTGGGTTTGTTTTGGTTTGCCGTTGGACTACCAACTAAATCTATGTCTAGTTCTCATCGGGTCGGGTTGATTTGGGCCTAACCAATTTCGGCCTAACTATCTTGACTTGTAAAATGTAGCTATCAATTGGAATTCGGCTTAATACAAATCAAAGTTTCTAGGGCTATTTTTTCATATTACGTTAGACGATCAATTTTGTATATATCTTATTAACGTTTTTTTTACTATTGATCTGTTATTGAAATGTTGGCTTGCAAAATTTAGGCATCAATTGATTTTTGGTCCGAATATTCAGATCAAGTCATTGGGTCTATTTTTCCATATTAGATAGGACGGCCAGTTAAATCCATTGTATAGCCCTACATATAGACATTCTTTGTTGATTCATTTACAAGCATCTTTTAATCATTTGATGGACGAATTGGCCCCTCTTCTGTCGACCCTCTTTACGCGACATTCATCGGTCCTACGTTAATTTATTCAATTTTTTTATTATAATTATTTTATTTTTTGTATGTTTTAATTTTGTATAGTAAACGGTTGTAATAGTTCAATAAAGGTGTATTAAGAACATGCATAAATGTCATAAATTGATTGAATAAAATATATTAAATAATAAATTGTTTAAAAAATTATATATTGTCACATCTATTTTGATAATAAATATTCAAAAAAGACAGTGATAAAACGTTTAATGATCCATTTGACATAAAGTCATATAAAAATAGGCATAATAATTACGTATTTGAATTGTGCTATAAATGACAATAATACCTCATAAATTGTTCAGTAAGTTTTTTGAAAAACTTTATATAGAAAACCAAGTTTTTTCTAGGCCTACTCATCAACTGAATAAACGTTTATTCCATCTATAAAAAAAAAAAACCATCTCAAACAAAAACTTTCACAGTATGTATAATCAGTAACGTTAATCCACACAAACTGTTTTATTCATGTAGGAATTAATGAAAAAACAACCAAATGTACCAACCCCTATGATACACACACAAACCACAAGGGTTGTGGCATAATAGTTGAGACCATGGGGAATGTGGTGGAATATCTCATATGTTTAGGGTTCGATTTCATACTTACATAACTTGATCATCATAAACAGTAATTAAAGTAAAATTAGCAAAAGTATATTCATTTGCTGACATGTATTATTTGTGGTTTCATAAAAACAATAACATGCGAAGAAGACACGATACGATGTAGTTTGGTAACTGAAAACTTGAAAAATGAAAAGGAAAAGGTGACCTGGCAGCCGACCTTTCATGTTTTAGATGCTTCATAAACATACCAAACCAACCCTTTTAGTTTAAAAAACGCAACTTTAACCCCTCAAATTTAAATATTTAGCTTTTTGAATATAACAAAATTTGGGTGTTTTTTTAACAACTTAATTTAGATCACAAAAAAATAAGTAAAAATTAAAATTTTAAAAATCTCCCTCTCTCTCTCTCTCTCTCTTCTTTTTTCACCTGTCTTCTCAGCTCTCTTCGTAATATATAATGTGCACACAAGATAAACATATTATGAATATTTTTTAAAAAATATTGTTATAATTTGTGAATATAATAATATGAATATTTTTTTAGAAATACTGATATAATTTGTGAACATTTTATAAATCTACGAGATCTGGTATAGCTTTTGAAAATATTGTAAACACCGACTAAAACAACAAAACTAAATTTAAATCTACCACTTGTAAACATCTTATTACAAAGTTTCTTCATACTTGTTTTCATTATGTTTACATATTTAATTGTGTTGTACGTTTATGTTAGAGAGAGAGAGAAATATTTACTTATTTTATTTTTTCCTAAAAGGATGTATTACTTATTTTATTAGTTAACAATATTACGCATCTTAAATTAGTCGTTCACAAATTGTGGAGTTCTCATTTGATAAACCCACAAAAAATAAACAGCTCGTTTGATAAAATATATACTGCTCAAGTGGAAAAGGGGGGAAACCTATGAAACTTATTGAAATATTATCTGAATTAGTTTTTTTTTTATTTAACTTATAAGATAGTTTTCAACTTACTGAACGAAGGTTTTCGATATACTCACAAAAATAGAGTAACTCGTGATTGCAAACATAATATTTATAAAATGTGGTTTTAGCATTAGTTCATATAGAGTACGGTTTAAACGAGAACAATAACCAAATAAGAAAATAAGAGAATGAATATAAACCACACAATTCATTAAATAACGTCTTAAATCAAAATTTCATAAAATAATAAACAAGGGCATAGAAATCTTTTATTTATATAATATTTATCTAAGATTTTTACTTTTATCATTTTCATCAAAACCACATTTGATTCATAATTAATCGACTTTTTTTTTTCAACTTCATTTTCTTAATCACGTGTGGCATAAATTAAGCACTAAAAAATAAAAATGCTGGAAATAAAACCACATGTCATGTGTAGTGTAAGTGTGTAACACATTTAATATGTATAAAATCACAGTGTGATTAAAAACGTAATTCATAATTGTTGGGTCACCTGTTGATTTGGTGATGATCCACTTATTTGTCCCACTATCCTATCAACACTTAATAGTTATTGGTTTATTTGTATGTTAGTTTCTTGGTACATACTTAAAGTCTTTGGCAAAATTGAATACTGGCCGATGTGAAGACAGAAGGTTATCGATACGGTACTGTTGATCAACTGTCTAAATTACACACCAAGACTCCAAAGTAGTTGATTTGAAGATTGAAGATGTTTTGATTTGACTAGCCAATTGAAGGAATAACTTCATGCACCGAGATTTGTAAGTGGCTGTTTGAAGCTAATAATAATCCATTCAAAGAAAGTTTATCTGCAGACTTACCATATCTCTGCAAAATTTGTACCTGATATAGACATTCCTTTGTCAGTGGGTTTGTGTCTACATGAACAATGTTGTATGAACGCGGAGTACAATGAAAATGATACATCAACTATGGTCAAGTCAACCTCTACCTTCTTATCTTAAGGTGACAAGTGTCATCAGACATGTAGTACATGAAGGTGGTATAAAAGGTAGAGTGCATCTCCTACGCAAACTACGCTTCCCTTAAAGAATTTCTAAGTGCATTATCAAGGCAATCGACTATCTTCTATTACCCTCCTACTCTCTTGTGTGTGAATAAAAATTTAGTGTTCTTTATTTATTTGCAAGTACTTTCTATGTTGTTCTTGTAAGTTCTTCTTTTTGTGAGATTGTTTAGATTATGTTATCATTTTCTTATTCCACAATATTTTGTATTGTATTTTTGTGTGTTAATTATTGATATACCTCGATAAGAATTAAATTTTTTTATGTAATTATATTCAACCTCCTTCTACAATTACCTTTTGTTTATTGCCATCTCATTCGGAACCAACAATAATTTACAAATATCAAATTTGATGTTGTGGATGGCTCAATTTTCTTTGTTTTTACACTGATCAATATCACATCTAAGGGTGTAAATGAGACGAGACAACTCGCGAGCTACTCGAAATCGACTCGGTCAAAACTCGGTCAACACTCGACTCGAACTCGAGCTCGACTCGACATACTAACGAGTCGAGCCGAGCTATCTGATACTCGACTCGATAGGCTCGTGAGATACTCGAATATATTTTTTATATAATTAATTGTATAATACATTTTATAAAATATACAATATAAAAAATTAATAACAATTAATTTATAATATAATATTAATGTGATTTTAATATGATTTCTTTTAATATAATTTATAAATTATACACATTTTAGTCTCTCTACCCTTTTATAATATTATGTATTAATTTTAATATATAATTTGTATTTATTTAGTTTAAATTATAATTTGTATATAATTTTAATATATAATTTGTATTTATTTAGCTTCTGAAAGTGAATGAATAAGTGTAATTTTTGATCCCACATCGGTAATGAATGAAGAATTGAAAGGTGGAGAGATGGGTTTAAAAGGAGAAGGTGGGGGAAGGGAGAAGGTACTTACCTGGACCGCTGGACGGGGTCAATGGGTGGTCAAGATGACCCATGGCCTAGGTTGGCGACCTCCATTGCACTTTGGAGGGGCTCCAGTCTAAGGTCGGCCTAAGAGGTCGAACCTAAGTTATAATTTAGGCACGTTCGTTTATGTTCGAGTTCGAGTTCGAGCTTGATTCGAGTTCTAGTTCGAGCTTGATTCGAGCTCGAGTTCGAGCTTGATTCGAGCTTGAGTTCGAGCTTGAATCGAGCTCGAGTTCGAGTTTGATTCGAGTTCGAGTTCGAGCTTTAATCGAGTTCGAGTTGAGCTTCGATTTTGACTACTCGCGAGTTTTCGAGTCGAGTTCGAGCTTCGAGATTAGGTTTCGAGTTCGAGTCGAGTATAATGATACTCGAGCTCGACTCGCATCATTTACACCCCTAATCACATCTAATATTTTGATGAAAATTAAATATATATTTTTTGGAAAAAAAATGTCAATTAACTATGGATAACACATGTTTTGACGAAAATTGTAATTTTTTTAAATAAATCCTCTCAATAAAAAATAGATATTTTAAATGAAAAAACTAAATCACGTTTATTTTAAATATTTTAAAGAATAAAAAAATGTAAATGAAAATTTAATCATGTTTAAATCACGAAAACTGTAAAAAATCTTACATAAATATTTTAATTAAATACATTAAATAACCCTTATAAAATAAATGGAATTTTCATAATATTCTATGTGAAACAAATGACAAATAAACTATTTTGACGATTATTAAGAAACTTTTATTTAAAGCAAGCTTCAGATAAATGATTGGTTGAGATTCATCCTCTTGTTTTCTTTTTTATTTAGCATTCTCGTTTGAATTTTGTCTTCACACGTATTTAAGTCTTGTGGGTTGGATTCACGTGAGACCAATCTGTTTTCGTGAGACTCTTAAAACCACATTTTTACACTTCAAATTTCACAACAAATCAGTATGAAGATACGAATATCCGAACATTCATAGCACAAACACTCTTTCACAACGTTTTCATGTAAATTTCCAATGTAAAAAAAAAAGTCTAATGGATCTCACAAAAACTGGTCTCACATGATCTCAAGTATATATTTGACTTTTAAAACAATGTTTTTGCTGATATTTTCATAATTTGTTCCCTTAAACTTTTAATATTTGTACCATTTGCTACGAAATAATTATTTAGTCGTTTATATTATACATTGGCTGTAATTTTGGCATTTACTAATGAAGTATCTGGAGATAAATATTAAACATTAATCAATAGAAATAAAAATAAAAAATCATGTTTGGTTTTATATAATATAATTAGCTCATCTTCCAACGAGCTTCATTCTCATTACAAGTTAAATGGGGGGAAATGAATCCATTCATCAGTTCGAAACAACCCCTAAATATTTAAATTTGATCGCTTGAAATGTATGTTGATAAAAAATTTCAAAAAAACACACATTTGAGGGAATTCGACTTTTATTATAACACATAAAGTAAAAAATGAAATGCGGATGCATTTTTTGACGTTACATGCAATAGCGTGAACATGTAAATATAAAGTAGTATTCGTAATAATACGATTTCTTGAATAATCTACCATTTAAATGTTTGGTCATCACAAATTATAAGGGGACATAACGACCAATTATACGTATCAATATTCAAGAAAAATGTTGTCATTGTCATATATATCAATAGTCGGGATTTTGGTGATGACTTTCGAGGGTTTCAGGTGATAAAACATTTTCATATTATATATGAGTTTCAAATTCGATTTAACTAAAAAAAACTGAGACATGCACATGTTCTATGTGCTGCACGACTTCATGTGTCATGTGTCTAATCACGTAACAAAAAAACTTGAATCGAAATGTTAACCTGGTCGATGTACACATACTTGCGTGTGTTTTCAGATGAAATGGAATATTATTTTGGCAAAAAACTTTATCATTGACGTCAAGATTAAATGAAAACAAAAGTGTGGTTCACGTTACTCAATTAATCAATTACGTTTAGGACCACCACTCCCAACCTAAAATTGAAATAACGTTTCAATTGTTTATATCATCAGTATACTTTAATTTTTTGTACAGTTTATGACCAAATTTTTCGTCCATTATTGTTTAGTGACAAAAATACATTATTCAAACAGTTTGGCAAAAACATCAATTCAAGTCCTTTTCAAGGTAATTGAAATGTTTGTTTGGTTGTGTAAACCCTCCAAAAGTCCAAAGTTACAGACTGACCAAATAACTTCGAATCCAACTTAAAACCATGATAAAAGTTATTAATCGTACACTACTTGAAACTTATTAGGAACTAACAATTCTCATCTTCTATCCATGTGGGACGAGTTGTTACAGGTTGTTAACTTTATAGTCATGAAATTAGTCGAAACACGTCTAAGCTTTCCTATACGCAAACGTTTACAAAAAAAGAAATACTGAAAATTCCATTTCGTCAATTTCCTTCAAACCAAATACTGCCTTAAATATAATGGCCAAGTTAATCATGCAAACTAATGACAAGTTACATGGTTCATGTGCATATGTATAGATCAAATGGGTTAAAAAATATACCGAAAACACTAAGTTGGACTAAGATACGATTCAAACCATTGACTTTGTGTGGCGAGCCGATACAGATGTTGCAGTGGATTAACAAGAATAGTTCAGATTAGTTCTTATTATTTTATAGAAAACAGTTTGAAGGGTTCATTGAACGGATTATGAAACCAGTTACAAACTAAATTGATTATTTCTGATTATACGCGTAAAACCAGTTACGTTTTTTTAACCCAATATTTATGCAATTGATCTCATTAATCTTGGTTTTTATGAAATTGATTCCATAAACGTAGTGTCATTGATTTACCATTATTTACGATTACATATGATATTAATTTCATTATTCTCGGTTTTTGTGGAATTGATTCCATAACTGTATTGTCATTGATTCACCATCCATTACGATTTGCTACATATACAGGGATCAATTGGGTTTTCAGAACAACTCCAACAGATTCTCTAAAGTGGAAATCAAAAGTCAAAATCTAAAAAAAAATGTTCATCTTCAACAACTTATTTATCTTGGATATTACAATATGGATTATATTATTAAAATATTTAATACATTTCATAAAATAATTTTTTTATCACTGGTATAAAATATACAAAATAATTGTTCTTACATAAGTAATCATTTTTTGAGAGTTCTCTAAATTTGGAAAATTTCACATTATCTCTCCTACTTTATCCATTTTCGAGAAAGTTTTGGAAATCTGTTGAAGCAAAATACCTAAAATCTTCATTTTAAAGAATCTGTTAGATATGCTCTTATGATATATAATCAACATCAAAGTACAACTTAGACGCTATTCAGGTTCAACAATTCGTTGCAGAACCATTCTAGTCGTTGTACTACAGAAACAGACACCACACGTGAGGGATAATCTGTTTTAATAACAATTTAAACGTCAATTAAACTTTGTCGATTACATTCGTTTCTGTTTGAATAACAAATAAATAAATACAACCACAAGAGTGGTGCCTGATTGGTTTGAGCTTGACTCCAAATGTCAAAAATATCATGAGGTTCCATGTTCAAATCAAAAAATGAATAAAAATCCCCTGGTGGTCAGGGAGGTTCAAATGCGGTGACTCAAGTCTATCTACAAAGCAGGTGGTCGTCCTGGGATTAGTCGGTTCGCATAGCGGGTTGAATATCCAAGTTAATAAAAAAATGAATAAATATATTTGGTGTAACATTGAATTTTTTTCCTTAATTGATTTTAAAGCATTTAATTCGTCTTATTTTGGTTGAATTTTGGTTTCATCATGCGTAGCCAATTTGTCAAAAGAAAAAGGGAAAATTGGTTGGAAATTCGTTAGCCGAACCCAACCGCATTACAACCACCGAACCAGGGACTCAATTTTGACCTTTTTATTCGACATTTCACCAGCTGGGTTCGGGCCCTGGCCCGCCACGCTCACCAATCGGTCTCACGGGCGGGCCCCATACGCCATTTAGTGGGCCTTTCTTATCACTCACCTATATCGTCACTACCCTCCCCGCCCATCTCCAGATTCGAAACCGAAACCTTCGTCCATATTCTTCATCTCTTTCTCTGTAAATTGATTCTTATCCTCATAAATCGTTTTGATTTTTTTCTAATTTATGTACAGAGATTTCACGATCGATTCCGATTTTGTTTCTATATCAGGAAAGCTAAAAATCCTGAGGAATTCGATCTTTTTTTTTAAAGCTGATACATTGATGATATTCGTATAGGAAACGGTTTTGATTTTTGTGATTTTGTGTAAGTTGTTATAAATTTAACAATCGAAGAGAGTTCGGAAGCTCACAATCGACAATGAAGCTTGTTGTTAAGATCGTGCTCGTCATCGTCGTCGTTGTCGTCTTGCTAACATGCGCTTCAACGTCTGTTTCTTCCGATGATCGTCTTCTGGTGAACATGACTGTAGTTCACGGCGCTGCCGCTACCGGAGCTTGTATGTAAAATTAAATAGTTTTTCTGTAATTTGAAAACTGTTTTACGTATTTTGGAATGATGTTTGATGAATCTATGGTGTTGGTAGATTGCTTGGACGGTAGTTTGCCGGCTTATCATATTCACAGAGGATCCGGCGCCGGAGAACGCAACTGGCTTTTGCAGTTTGAGGTACTTTACCTTTTTGCTCTTATTGCCTTAACGGTTTTCGATGTAAAAACGCCATTTTCCACTTTCTACTTTCCAGATCTTTTACGAACTCATTTGGAATTCCTTTTTTTTTTCTTTGACTCGAATATCAGGTTTTAGTATTGTCCTTTTGTGTTCCTATATGTCGATGCAATCTATGTCCTTTCTTGTTTTCAAGTTATTTGGTGTTTGCAGAAGCTTTAAAATATTTGAGAATTCACTTTTTCACTCTCGATGGTCAAAAGTAGAAGTACGAATTAAAGCTCATAAAATATATGTTGAAATAAACCAAAACAATAATGTGATGCTATTCATAACTCTTATCATTTATGCTTTTTTTTTTTCCCCTTCTTTTCAGAAGTATTATTATGGGGTGAAGTATGACAGCCATGTTGGCTACTTTTTTAAAGATAAACGACATCATTTTGCTAAAAGAAGCCACAGAAAAACCCAACTCTCTCTTACCTATCTTTCTCCATTTACTCCCTCACACACACAAGAAAACCCCAACACTGTCTCTTTGGAGGCCGTGTGTATGTTGTGGTGTGTATATATATATATATATATATAAAAGATTTGTGACATCACTTTTTTACACTTGGAATTTAACAGCAAAATATTGTGAAAGTAAAAAAAAATCCAAACCTTCAATTGTTTACTGTGAAGTTTCAAGTGTAAAAATATGGTCTCACGAAAATAGACCGATCTCACGTGAACCTAACCATATATATATATATATATATATATATACATGTTTGTATATGTATTGTGTATGAGGGGGAGAGAGATGGAAAAAAATATGTGTTTGGTGTTTCTTTTTCTTTTTTTAACATGATTGTGTTGGGAGTCTTGCTTTGTTTGCTGAAAATGCTAAACAAAAGCTGATTAATTTGGTTTGAATGAAGTTACAGCTTTATATAGAAATAGTAGAATTTTTATCTTTTCCTTAATAAAACAAACCAAGTATTTTGTAGAAGAAAATGTGAATGAAATCCAGAAAATACTTAATAGTATGTATTATAAGGAAAAGCTCGAGTGCCACATGGGGTTCTTTCCGAAGTTCTGTCAAGAATATAGCTATCGAGTATTTTTTTCGGTATCTTTAAGGTCCCATAAATTAGTTTAGTTGTGTCTAAGTTGGTTCCTTATTAAGAAATCAATCGATATATACAAAATTTTTGGCTTCAATTTTTGAGATAACGCTTGAGATAAATAAAATAAAATAAGAACATCTTTAATGAGAGATTCTTGTAAACAAAAAATGAAGATTCTTGTAAGAACCATCATTAGAGAGACTTTTTATAATAACTTCACATTTTTAGATTATTTTGCAAAACCTTTGTTTCGAACCTTAAACTTGATATAAAGTAACATTTTGGTATATATATTTTATTGACTTTATAATTACTAATATGTATAATACATGAGACCCATCTTAAGAGTATCCACAATGTTGCTTTTTGGGAGGTTTATCATTTTACGTTAAGGTTTTTCAATATAGTTGTGGCTTTTTAGTTGGAAGTTTTTTGTCATAGGTCGAAACTTTACGACTTGTTTTTCAGAGATTTTTGTATTTAACCAGTTCTACCTTTATATATTTTATAAAAGTTTCGAATTTAATCAGATTTAACTTTAGTTGAAAAATCCAATACTGAAATATAAAAAATAGGTTATTATAAAAACTTCTATTCGAGATTTTCTGTATTGAATTACATCCTTATATAGTCAGAAGAACACGATCATCCTAACAACTATCGACTTAAATTTTTTAATAGCTCATTGTTACTAAATTTCTTGCACAAACCAAACCGACATGATGTAACTAATAAATAAAACTCAAATTAATATGCTTCAATATTGGTTTGGTGTCATAGATAGCTATATATGGGTAGATAATTAATATTTATGAAGTCATTATTACAAGATTAAAATATAAGTGGTGCAAATTGGAAGAGAGTTTGTTAGTGGGGTCCTTGATATCTGTCTAACTTGCAGTGGTTTGAAATGGTAATGATAGGGTGGCGGGTGGTGTAATGATATCGAGTCATGTGCCGAGAGAGCCCGAAGCCGCCGTGGATCTACTCGTTTGATGAACAAATTGGAGTCTTTCTCAGGCATCCTCAGTAATAATGCATCTCACAATCCTGGTAATCTTCTCATTTTTTCTTTCCCCCAACTTATTTTTAAAACTTGCCAAATTTTATCCACCAATCTATACTATATTATAAAATATTTGATAAAAACTATTTTTTATACATTAAATATTTTTTATTAATGCATATTACTTAATATGTGAGATTGCAAATAAATTGTGCGTAAATACAATTTATTAAAGCTCGATGTTTGAATTTGTGTAACTAACTGCGGATAAACATAATCAAATAGAGGATAAACATCTCATTTCAAAATATAAAAAATCTAAAATATAATTAGGATAATTATCGAGTTCTAACAAAATAATTAATTATTATCTTTATAAGAAAATTATATTGTTAATTACCAAATATAAATTACTTCGTTATTAAACCTAAATTAAATTATAATAAAATAAAATTGAATTAAAAAATTACACAAAAAATGAGGAATTTTAAAAAGTTAATTTTGATACTAATATCGATATATTTTTGTCAAATTTTTATGATATGTTCAAATTTATATTTTATTCAAAATAAAAACATCATCGTTTTTTTTTTCAAAATCAAAACATCATCGTTTTTTTTAAATCACATAAGACCATATTATAACATCGACTGAGATAAAAATAAAACAAAATATTAAAATCAAGATGTCTCTCACTGCATTGCGCAAGTACCCTTCTAGTAGATTTAAAACATGAAAACAATCTCTTGTATTTTAATTTTATTGGTGGTATAAAATGAGACGTGAAATCTAAGATTACCCTTTTGTTTTAACTTTCTTATGCTCTATAACATGGGAAGTTGACCAAAATAGTTAATCTACTCAACCAAATTCACTTTTGACTATTTTTTCAATCAAATTATCATTTTAGTATACACTTGTTGATTTTGTCTAATAAAATTCTCATGAACATTTTAGGTCCGTCATCAAGATATGTTTTCAGATACCCAAATTTAATAATCCATTAAAATAAAGTTTTCACGGAATCTACTACCAGAAATTCAATATATAATTGAAGATATTTAATTATATTAAAGCAAGATAAGATCAAAAATATTAATTGTAACATATTCGTTTATGTAAAATTCAAAAAAGAGATATGATATGAATACAAAAAATTATAATGTGTTTTTATAGGCTTGTAAATACTTTTGTCGAAAATAGATGTTTTTTGGTGTGTCATGATGAGACGAAAAATGTCGCACTCATATCACTTTCATTCTTAAATTAATTGTATTATATGTATCTAACAAGCCAAAACTTTTTGTTCAAAGGTGGCTCTATTCACACACAATCACACATATAAGTGTTGAATAGTCACATATAAATGTTGAACCTTCTGGGGTTAGCTTAACTGATAATAAGTTTTAAAAAATTTAGGGATTTTCTTCGGTGGTCATCAATTAAATTCATGCAAAGTCACTGGGAATTTTCTGGTTGTCCTCTAGGACTCCTAGGATTAATCGAGGTGCTCTCAAATTGACCTGAACACCCACGATTAACATTTAAAAAACAGAAATATCCTAATTGCTTGATGTCAATTATTCACTCTTTATTTTCTAGCATTTTAACTTTATGGTCACTAAATGCATCGATTCCATCACAAGGATCATGAGGTTTTAAGTTTAAGTTTTACCAAAAAAGATCAATGAGTATACCGATAGTTGTCATATTAAAAAACAAAATACCAAATATATCACTTGTTGGATCAGACGATTATGTAAAAAGTCAGTCAATTTACGAAAAATATGATAAAGGCCAACTCTCATAAATTGATTGTATGACTTTTGAAACAAATAATATAATCCACTAATTAAATTTATAATATAATAAAAATAATTTACCTAATATTCGTACAATTTTCTGACCGAAAATGATTGAAATCCAAGAGTCGATTAATTCGACCATTAACCATTATTGTAGATCTGGTAAACCATGTGCAAATTTTATTGTCGTTTTCACGTGTTTATTTATTAAGGTAGACAGCTGCTGGATTGGATTTGTTCATATTTTACTACTCTTTCCTATTCCAGCTTTCACCCATGCTTCTCAGTTTCCACTAATCCTTTTGCCCCACTTATCTTTGGTTGGACAGTCTTGAAATACCAATACTACCCTTCCACTCTTCAACTTCCTCTCATCTCATGTAGGGTAACAACTGGAAGGGTACCAATGTCGATTGCCTCCATGACTAAAGTTTTGTAACATTTTATGCTTTTGTCACGTTCACATAAAATCTCAAGACCATTTCTTGCATTAAAAGTATGTGTAAATAACGATAAATTCTAATCCACTATATTATTTTTTATAGTAAATAAGATATTTTAAAAATATTCTTTATTTATTCGATTTTTTTGTTACCATAACTTTTTAAATTATATTATATAACCAAAATAAAATATTTATATATTATTAATTTCTTATATATGTCAATGGTATGTTTTATATTATATATTTATTGTGTTTTAAATTATTAAAAAAATAATTATCTGTTTAAATAAATTTAAAACATAAAGATATATATCATAAATATCATTTACAATAAAATAAATTGAAAAATACATAAATATCTTGTATTTGTTTTATATAAACGTAGACATAGTTAAGTCAATCATATTTTTCAACTCTTTTTTACAACCAATTTCTGGACAAGTATTTAATTTTAAAAACATATATATTTAAAAGGATTTTATCAACCTTAAAATCATGAATTTTCTTACATCTTTCTAGTCATCCTCTGCATAAATTTCCTGACTCCACTCTTATACACATGTACTATTCACCAACGCCAAAATGGTGTGAGATTTGATGCTGAGTTGTAAAGATTCGGTGTTAAATTTAATGTAAAATACAAGTATTGGCGTTGGATTGGAGATGCATGACAATGGTCAACTGCAACGTTATCAGTGTACCGGACCAGGGGACTTCCCATTTGTAGATTAGATTTGAAAACCAATGAATAAACCATATATAGTTTCGAGAACTAAAGTACATATATTTTGTCAGGTCTACAACATTTATGAATTTGACAAAAACTGTTTTGCTTCATGACAACTATAACCTTACATAATACTAACAAATCTGAGCAGATTTTTACAACTGGAATCGCGTGAAGCTTCGATACTGCGATGGAGGATCTTTTGCCGGGAATTCTACATTTGACAACGGGGTGCGTAAATATGATATAACAGTTTCCGATTACCATTTCTTCGTGCCATTTATTTCTTATCATTAAGAAGTGGATATCATTTAATCTGCTTGTAATCTTTCTTCTAACACCAACAATTTATAATTTTCTTCATGTAATATAAATAATAGACGTTAGTACTTTATTTCCGAGGGCAACGGATTTTTGAAGCAATCATTGAAGATCTTCTACCAAAAGGCTTGTCTCATGCTAACAAGGTATAATGCAAAGTATATTCAATGACAAATCTACGAGTCGAGAAAACATTTGAAGCATGATTTTAATGAGCTTATAGTACCATTTTCTTGTGTTCACTTCGATTTTTCAGGCTTTGCTTTCCGGGTGTTCCGCTGGTGGTTTGGCATCCTACTTGCATTGCAACCGCTTCTCCAAGTATCTACCAAATACTACATCTGTGAAATGTCTGGGTGATGCTGGATTTTTCCTGGACTCGTAAGTTCTAAACTCCTTTTTTAAAGTTTATATAATATATAGGGTATATACTCACGTACCTTTCTCACCTTTGGTGAGATTTGAGCCATTTACCTCTTGGGAGGCTGGTCTCTATCAATAACCTGGATACCACTGGCCAATGGTCCTTTGGTGTATGTTCTAAACTTCTTAGGAGTTGTTTGAGTTCTGCTAACTTATCTTTTTTTTTTTACTTTCGGGTTGCAGACCAGACATCACCATGAACCACACTCAGCGAACTTTCTTTCAGCATCTTGTTGCTCTACAGGTACTCTAGCAACGATTTGTATATCTATACTTTCTTTTAAAGTATAAACTGTATATATACGGCAATTACTCATGTACGCTCCTCGCCTCATGAACCCTTGACCTCCTGAGAGGCTGGGCTCGACCAGTAAGGTGGTAACCTGAGTTGGGCTAATGACCCTTTTGCATTCATCTATTCTAGATTTTTTTGAATGTGGAATAAAAAGAAATCTTTTGACAGGGAATAGAACCGAACCTGGATGAGAACTGCACGAGTTCAATCAGTGATCCAAAACAAGTATTGTGCATTTTCACTCCCTTCTGCTTTGATTTTCCTGACAGTTTGAGTATAATTTTGACATTTGTTAGTTGCTTCACAGTGCATCTTCCCACAATATTTGTTGAAGTACATAGCACCACCGGTTTTCATCCTAAACTCGGCTTATGATGTATACCAAGTAAGATATATATTTGTGAATTGTGATGCCTAGTGATCTTCATATTTCAGTTGAGCTAAATTCTATGTGTTTTTGACAGTTCCATCACATATTAGTTCCACCATCTGCCGATCCACATGGACACTGGAATCGCTGCAAAGTGAATCCACAAGCATGCAGTCCTGATCAAATGGCCCTTTTGCAAGGTTTGTGACCTGTTTTTATAACTTCAGTTTACTAACATCTACTTGGGACCTGTTTGTTAACAGCTTAAGGATATACATGACTGTTTGGTTGGGCTTAATGATATAGAAAGTGGCTTTGGGGCTGTTTGTTAGCAGCTTAATGGGACTCAGCTTATGCGATCAGCTATGCATGACTGTTTGGTAGTGGCTTATCAATAAGTTTATAGGGGGAAGCTTTATGCAGAAGGCCAAGTTTTTTTTTCCAAACATGCCCCTCACAATTAAAAAATACACTCCTTGTATCTATGAAAAAGCCCTACCAAACGAAAACCTTCCTAATCTATACATACAGATTAATCCACTCATACAACTTTATCCATACATAATGAAAAACCAACCAAATAGCCCTTATTCAATAAGATTCTAGGAGGGTCTTTATGAAAGTCAAGTTTTTCCCAAATATGTCCCTTCCGATTAAAAAAACATGCTTCTTCCATACACAGAAAAACCCTCCTAAAAAAACGCTCCAAATCTGTATAGATTAATTAATCCACATAGTCAGCTTTATCCATACATGACTAAATGGAAAACCACCCAAACAAACCCCTATTCTATTTTGAATGTTTTGATTTGTTTAGCTTTTAGGGTAGAGATGCTTCAAGTTGTGAGGTCATTCATGTACAATTCAACAAGAGGAGGGATTTTTATAAATTCATGTTTCGCTCACTGCCAAAGTGAGTCACAAGACACCTGGTTCGCATCCGATTCCCCAAGAATGTTCAATGAGGTTAGTCTTGGTTTAAGTCATCTTCATATGTGAATATGCTCCAAACATGACCAAAACAATTTAACCATGTTCAACCATTATCCAGACCATTGCAGAATCGATTGGCGACTGGTACTTTGGCAGAAACGTTTCTAAGAAGATTGATCGGCCTTATCCATATGACACCACCTGCCATAACATCATAGGCCCTGCCTCCACCAATGATAACTTGTAGCTAGTATACTTGAATACTCGATAGTTTTAAAGCCCAAAATCAAAATTTTATACCATAAACGCAGACTGGCCATACCTCAAAAAGAAAAAAGATGGCGATACAGAATAGAATTAGAGAATAGTTACTAATTAAGGTTACACAAGGCAGCCATTCATTCTTCATAGTGCAAGATTTTACTTTTCATCATTGGGTTCAGTTGCAAAGAGTTGTAAAATGCATTCTTTGTACTTTGAGACTAGGTGATACATGCTTGTGCTATTTATCTCATTTTCAACCATGTAAGGACAGTCCAACTGGGATTAATTGAGTTTGAATTTTTTTAATATGATATCAAAGCAGGTGCCATTGGCCCAACAATATCTTGGTTACCGTAGAGCTCAGAAACCCCCCTCCCCTAAACATTTCAAACCTCACTTATGCGTGAGAATTTATTGTATATAAATATTATATACTAGAAAGAGGTGTTGACATGAATGGATACATACCCCTGTTTAGGGGTGTTCATCGATTGAAATCCAATGGATTTAGTTGGATCCAATCAGATTCAATCGTTCAATGGATGTTGGATTTCGTCATCCGATTGAATTTATCTCAATGGATAATTGGATCGGATTGTTCCATCGATTGGATGTTACTATTGGTTATCCATTACACCCCAGTATTTTGATACAAATTTCAACCAATTAATCCACCATTTCAACCGGTTATTCATATATCTTCTTAATTTTTCAAAAAAACACTACGTATAAATATCAACTAAAAAACAATTTTAAATGTTAATAATTATATATAGTTATTAACTGGATGATAATTGAATGGGTTATTGGATAGGATCAATTAGGTTTTATTGGATTCTGAATTGACTTCCAAGAAAATATCGATCCAAAATTTAGATGTTGAAATTTTAGATCCGATCCGATCCAATTGGACATCCGATTATTGTCGGTCGATTTAAAGCGGATAAGATGGTTTCTAGTTCTACACACGCCTGGCCCATTCCACATAGAACTTGAGGGGCTGTTTACCCAAACACTATCACTTACCTTACCTTACCTTACCTTACCTTATACGACTTTAGTCCATTAAAACCCAAAAATTTAACTGGTAAGATTCTGTCCTTCACTCTTACCGGGTTAAGATTTTCGATTTTTATGTTAAGGTAATATAACTTGGTAAGAGTTTGATAAACGGTCCATTCAAATTGCTATTAGTATATATATGGTTGATCATGATATCACTCAGGAAATATATAGAGAGAAACCATCAAATAGACAAGCAATTGATCGTAGTAATCAAAAAATACAACAATCCAACACAGAAATCATATACACGGATTGATGGTTCCTTATGTAGAATCCAACAATATAAAACTAAAAAGACGAGAATACCTGATTGTTGAGTAGTGAGGGCTTAATCCCAACTCAGATCCGTCAATCGGATATGGTTCCTTTTCGTACCAACAATCGGAGAGATGACCAAAAATTGTAGAATTCGAGTTGAAGGAGACTTAAGATGGGCAACAATATCAGCCCAATAAGTGGATCTGAGATGTACGACGAGTCTCAATACCGGCGACGCCATGTTTAGGATCCAAATAGCTAATTTAACTATTCAAGAAATTACATTCAACGCTATTTTTAAATCAAAATGTGGTTCCATATCTCATTTGACTGCACATCAAATTGTCATCGATTCGAAGGGAAATTAAGGTAAATAGATGTTTTATTCGACTCAATTCACTCCTTGTTGCAATCTACGAAGAGGGTATTTTTCTAGTCAAATGCCACTAAAGTTTCCAAAGCGCTTTCATCTTTAGAAATACTAAGTTTATTTGTTACATTTGTCGTATATAAATATTATCACGGAATCAGCTAATTTGGGGAGGTGGCTCATCAAAATGTAACACCAAAAACCTTTTAATGCTCATCAAAATGTAACACCAAAAACCTTTTAATGGAACTTGCAAAGGTGGTTATATATATTTTTTATAAACCTGAATATTCAACCCGCTATGTAAATGTGGCTGTAATTAAATCAAGGAAGTGGGTGATTTTTATATGTGGTCCAAACTCAAGATTATCTTTTATTTTTCCGAAATTGGTCCTTTCGTAAATTACGGCCCAAACACTTGCAAAGACATTATTTTTTGATAAGAGTGGGAGATGAATAGCTAAGAGGCGAATTATTTCGTGGAGAAAATGACTATTTCAATCAATTTTCCCTATTTTTGAAACCACTTGGGCCTTTATTTTATAGTTTTTTTCCTATCCAAATTTACTTTTCGACCACTTTTACTATCGAATTTCCATTTTAACCAGGATTGTTTTAAACTGGATTTTCAGATTAAAAAATATTTATTCAAATTTGCATAAGGATTCTTAGACAAATCTGTTACATATTTACGGAAAAAAAGTTCTCTTTTTTTGATTAACCTGGATATACAACCCGCTATGCAAACCGACTAATTCCAGAACAACCACCTGCTTTGCAGATATCCCATAGTCACCACATATGAATCTTCATGGCCAGAACAAAATTTTTATTCCTTCTTGGATTTGAACATGTGACCTCCTGGTACTTTTGACCTTTAAAGTCAAGCTCAAACCAATCAGGCACCACCTTTATGGTTAAAAAATAGTTCGAGTTTTAATCTAAAAATAGGTTACACATAAAACATTTGCATAATTTGACTCTTGAGCATCTACAACATTAGGCTTGCTGGGCTTCACTAAACATTAGCCCCAAAGACTTTTAAACCATTGATTCTCTTCATTTGTGGGCCCACTTTATCACTCTCTGTTTTTCCTTTTTTAAAATTGTTAATAAATAAAAATACTTTTAAAATAATATAAAATAACAATATTGATTATTTAAGTTAATATTTAGTTATTTTAACTTTTTATTTATCATAATTTTTATTTATTATAATTTTTATTAATATAGCTTTTATTTTTGTAATTATTAATTATTGGTTTTTAAATATAGTAAGTAATTTTTAACGATTACAATTTTTATTATGGTAGTATTTTATTATATAAACTATAAAATGGTCCATAATTGAGAGTGAAATGTTTATGAAATGTATAGAAAATAGAAAATTGATGTGACAAAGAGAAAAAAAAATGATAATAATTAATTTGTATTTTTTAATATCAATTTTTTAACTAATATATTTTATAGATCTATTAAAAGAAGATAAAATGATTAAAAATCAATAATTAATAATATAATAATAGAAAAAGAATGTATACAAGAACTTGTGTTCTAATAAAAACCTATGATTGGACATGAACCTCTGTCCCAACCGAAGGTTTTTGTAGAAACTCCAAGATAAAACTTCAATTGTAGGTATACTCTTAAGGTTTTTATGATTATGCGGAAAGCATTTGTAAATTTTCAAACATGGTACTGTAATTTTTATTATTAAACGGCTTATATAATTCTTTAAAAATTCAAAAAATATATAATTTACTAAAATTACATCGATAAAATATTAACTAATAATATACTCATGGATTTAGTTTTCTAACAAATAATAATAATTATCGATATAATAAATTTTCACAATTTTAAAAAATGGCATCTTAATTTTATATTTAATAAAAATTTATTTATTGATGTAAGTTTCTGATGTTTTAATTTTAATTCTAGACAAATATCTTATTCAGTATATAGTTGAAGTACATAAACATAGGTTGGATGCAATTAATGTGTCATTCTCGTACTCATATATAAATTTCACACCTATATCAATTATTTCATTGTCAAAATCACTATATACTTTTTACAAAATAAATACTTGGTCAATTACATAAAAAATATTCGTTATTTCATATCAGTTTTAGCTACAAATTTAATAATCATAGCTGTTTAGACCAATTTACATGCACCTCGACTAATCTTAAAAGACCCTAGAGAATAAACAATCAAAGAAGTCATTCAGTAACCGAGGGACTTGAACTGACCTCTTGAAAACAAAGTCAAATTTTTACAAACCGGTTTTAATCAACCAAGTATTTCCGTGGGATCTTTGAATGAGTTATGTTTATTTTTTTTAAATAAAAGTTATTCAATTCATGCAAATGTCAATACAATTGAATAAGACAAGAACAATTATAATAATTTAAGTCTATAATACGTAGTTCAGTTGATAAATGATTTTAACCAAATACAAGAATCTCAGTCTCCAATTAATCTCAACCGTTGAATAAGTGAAAGAAAATCTCATTACATTGATGTCTTTAAAAGCAGATTTTGCATATGGTCAGTTGAATTATATGTAATTAATTTTTTTTATTTAAATAATTATAATAATTAGAAACAGAAAAGTCAAAGAAGGCGGAGGGTGGAGAGGTCCCTACCATATGCACCCAAGTTATATTGGTCCTATTTTCGACATTACGTGCGTGCAAGCGTGTGCGCCCGACCTTAACCTCATGACTTCATATGACATGACCCATGGTCCCATGCCTTCAATGGTCTCAATTTTTATTTTTTAATTTATTTTTAATAACTTTAAAATGTTCTGAGAAAATGACATTAAGAAGTTATATTTTAAACTTAGAATCTAAAGTTTAAACAAATACCAAAAATTGATCGGATATGAAATAATTGATAAATGATAATTAGGTGTGTAAATGATGCAAGTTGAACTCGATTATTGGTATATATGATTCGAACAAATTCAACAACATTTTTATAGCTTTTGTTTTAATTATGATTTTAGTAATAAAAAAAATTGATTAATTTTTATAGTTAAAGAATGTACAATTTTTTCAAATATCTAAAAAATACATTATATTTTACAAATTATATTATAAACCTAATTATATATAAAAATGACAGTTTTACGAGCCTTTAGAGCCGAGCCTACTTGAGTACGTCGAGTATTGACCGAGTCAATCTGGAGTAATTCACGAGTTGTCTTGTATCGTTTATACCCATACTGATAACGGTCATCTTTTAAATTAAGGTCATCGTAAGAAAATATCAAAAAATTATTTTCTATATAAAATTTCATCTTAGATATGGTTTGTAATAAAATTATCAGAAATTATTATAAATACGATTTTTAAAATTGCTTATGTAATAACTATGTTCATTTGAATGGAACTTCAACCAGGGGCGAAATTATGAGGGGTTGAGTAGGGTCCTATATATATATTCATTCAACCGATTTTCATAAGTAAAATTATTTTGGGTATTAAAGGTACGCTCGTTAAACTTTGAGCGAACTTCGGAATAGTAGAAAATACAAAGAATATCAACCAAAAAACCGAAAAAAGTCCTTTGAAATCAACCAAAAAACATAAACAATATGTCGAAATTAACCAAAAAACCCATTGGGCGACTTTGAGGGCCTTTGATCCACCTTAAAGGTGCACCCGTTCAACAAAAATCTCGGGTCCACCACTTCATGCAATATTATTATTATTAGTATTGTATGGTGCGTTTGTTTTGCCGAAATATTTTTGAGAGATTTGGATTTTATGGAAGCATTTGAGATATTTGGAATAAAAATTGAATTCTTTTCTTAATAGATAATTTATAAAAAACAATTAAATTATTATTTTTATTAATTAATAATTACAATTTTTTAATTTAAAAAATTATTAAAAACAAATCTCATGAACTACAATTACTTTCACGAGCTTTATAAATCAAATATTTATGGGATTTCATCAAAATCCCGAAATTTCAAATTCGAACATTTCTTTAAACCAAACATAAGATTACAATGACATCCAATTCAAAGTCCTACAAACCAAACGAAACAGTTATTAGATCCCATAAATTAAAATTGTCAATTACCCATGATCAATGAATTTTTAACTGATCTTAGAGTTGTTTGGTAGTTGTTGAATGGTTTGGTACAAAATGATTAAGAAACCCCATGATATAGTACAAAATAAAATATAATTGTTTACAATGAATGATTAATGGAGACCCATGACATAAAACCATTCAGAGTGTTTTAGAATCATTAAGAGACAGACTTTTTTTTACCAAACAAGATTCACCTCTTCACGATTAAAAGACTGTCTCTTAATAAAACTATCAAAAGATAAACAAACAGCTTCTTATTAAATAATACAGAAAATTGATTAATTTTTTACGTTTAATATTATTTATTATGATTTAAATATTACTTATTAATAAAAATTTTGTGATTGTATGCTAGAGGTGGGGTGGGGGTGCATGTGCACTTGTGTGGTGTTTGTTGAGTGTTGATATCAACCTTAGCTGTTAAGTACCATAATCACCTCTTTGATTGCAACTCCTACCTGCCCTTTCAAAAAAAAAAAAAAAAAAACTCTTCTCTTTTCACTTAATTCACCTCTGTTTGTATAGATTGGAAAAGTTTTTTAAAGAGTTTTTTCATANGAATAAACATCTCATTTTAAACATAAAAAATCTAAAATATAATTAGGATAATCATTGAGTTCTAACAGAATACTTAATTATTATCTTTATAAAATTTTATACTATTAAACCAAAAATAAATTATTTTATTATTAAACTTAAATTAAATTATTAAAAAAATTCTATACTATATTATAAAGCATTTGACAAAAACTCTTAAAAACTAAAATCTTAAAAACTACTTTTTATGCGTAAAGTACTGTTTATTAATGCATATTACTTAAAACTCAAGATTACAAGTAGATTGTGTGTAAGTATCAAAGCTCCATATCTGAATTCGTGTAACTAATTGCAGATAAACATAATCAAATACAAGATAAACATCTTATTTTAAAAATAAAAAATCTAAAATATAATTAGAATAATTATCGAGTTCCTTCTCTTTTCACTTAATTCACCTCTGTTTGTATAGATTGGAAAAGTTTTTTAAAGAGTTTTTTCATATATGAAAAAACAGATTTTAAATTAGAGGAGTTGACTTGAAAAAAACTTGACTTTTTACATAAAACTCTTTCCCCCTAATAAACCATACTCTATATCATTAAGTCATTACCACACAGTCATGAATTGCCGACTTTATAAGTTGTCAGTCTCATTAAACTTATTAAGTTGCTAACAAATAGACACTCACTATCTTATAAATATTAATCTCGTATCGAAGGATTGTTGGTCAAATATTATCCGGGTTATCTGTAAATCTTAGGGTTCACTCATCAAACTGATATAAGTAAGAGCTTACCGGTGTCACTTGTTTTATCGGTTTATAATCATGCTAAGGATTGACAATCTTACCCGGTAAGAGGCGTAGAAAAGACCAAAAATCTTAAGAGGTATTACCACACAATTCATTTTGATGATCGAAAATGTTTCCCAACAAAATAAGTGAGGTGATGACATCTCATATTCCAAAATCTCTTAAAATTCAAATTTATAGAAGAATCTACAACATATTCTTTAAAATACCAAACAAAAAGTTAAAATCCCGAAAAAGTTACATTCAGCTCATTATGATTCTCTATTTTAGAGATTTTATCATCAATTATATTATTAAAATTGTAGCAGGTTCCGATGTCCGTTAAGGACATAAAATTGATTATAAATTCAAGAAACGCCACATTGTGACACGTGTATGTGCATGTTATTCGTCATGAATAACACTTCCATATTCATTGTGAATATGTTGTTCAGGATGAATATATCTATACTATCTTATAAAACATTTTGCTAAAACTCTTAAAACTCTTAAAAAATCTTAAACTCGTTCATCTCTATCCAATTTCATCCCATATCTGAATTCGTGTAACTAACTACAGATAAACACAATCAAATACAGGATAAACATCTCATTTTAAATATAAAAAATCTAAAAT
>NC_037528.1:742212-755153 GCF_001531365.2 Cynara cardunculus var. scolymus
ATTATTAAATCAAATATAAACTACTTCGTTATTGTACATAAATTAAATTATAAAAAAATTGAATTAAAAATTACACAAAGAAATAAGAAATTTCAAATAATTAATTTGATACTAATATTGATATATTTTTGTCAAATTTTTATGATATCTTCAAACATATATTTTATTCAAAAATAAAAACATCATCACTTTCTAAAAATCACATAAAACCATATTATAACATCGACCGAGATAAAGAATAAAATAAAATATTAAAATCACGATGTATCTGGCTGTATTGCACGAGTACGTTTCCAATATATATATGTGTATGTGTATGTGTGTGTGTGTGTGTGTGTGTGAAGAGAGATACATGACTTGTGTGTTTTTCTTGGGTTCCTAACGGAACTTCCCCATTATAATTTACCATCCCGATACACTTTTTAAAAGAACCATATATAAAATAATAATAGTTTAATCTCATTGGTGGAAATGATTTATCTAAACTTTGTGTTTATTTATTTATTTATAAAATAATACAAAAAAAATTGTTGGAGTAAAATAAAACAAAACCTCTATTTTCTTTATTTATATTGCACAGTTATATGAACAGAACACATAAGGGTTTTCTCACTGATTGAATTAAAATACAGCTCTCCTATTTACATTTACGAAGATAACAACTAACAACCGTTCACAACAAACTCAAGAGAAGAGTTATAACAGAAGTGAAACAATAACTATAACTAACTGATACTATTAGACGTTGCATAACCTTTTTTTTAGGTTGTAATGTTGTTGTATCAAAAACTTAAATCATATTTACCATATGAAATTATCTTTTTACTTGATATTGAGATCGTAAACTAATAGTAATCTGACCGTTATTAATTCAATAATGAACCTTTATTCACACTTATGTTACTAACCTCCTTGGCCATAAGATGATTTTTATTCCTCCTTGAATTTGAACTTGGGACCTCCTGATACTTTTAACCTTTGGAGCTAAGCTCAAACCAATCAGACACACCCTTGTGGTTGAAAGTTTATTTTTATTTTTTATAAATTACCATAAATTTATACTATATTATAAAACATTTGACAAAAACTCTTAAAAACCATTTTTATGCATGAAGTACTGTATATTGATGCATATTACTTAAAATTCAAGATTACAAGTAAATTATGTATAAGTACAACTTATTAAAACTTCATGTTTGAATTCGTGTAACTAACTGTGGATATAATCAAATAGAGGATAAACATCTCATTTTAAAATATAAAAAATCTAAAATATAATTAAGATATTATCAAGTTCTAACAAAATAATTAATTATTATCTTTATAAGAAAATTATATTATTAAACTAACTATAAATTACTTCATTATTGAACATAATTAAATTTTAATAAAAAAATTGAATTAAGAAATTACAAAAAAATAGGAATTTTAAATAATTAATTTGATATTAATATCGATATATTTTTGTCAATTTTTTATATGATATATTCGAATTCATGTTTTGTTCAAGAATAAAAATATCATCGTTTTTTTTCTTTCAAAATCACATAAGACCATACTATAACATCGACTAAGATAAATAATAAAATAAAATATTAAAATTAAGATGTATCTCGCTGCATTGCGTGAGTACCCTTCCAGTAATTTTTTTTTAATAAAGAAACAAATTCATAACATCCAAGTTTGAGCCCATAATTAGCAGGGCCCATAAACAATGGAACATTTGAAATACGATATTTATGGGTCGTTTAAATGTATTTCTTTACCGTGTTTAATACAATATGAGAATAAGAATTACATAATCAACTATTTTAACCATTTAATAGTCTTGTAGTTTCATATTTATTTTCTAATAATCTAAACAAATTAATTACTTAAATTTTAAATCAGTTTAAACATGCTTCTATATCATAAATCACATAACGGTGAAGTTAATTATAAGCATAATCCCTTCATAATTATTGGTTTCTCAAATCACCTCGACTACTGTCATAGGGACGAGAAAAAATTAAGTCAATTTAAACGTTCTTATAAACCATCTCTTAGTTGAAATTTTTGTTGTGAACTCCAACTTGTCATTAATTCTATTTTTCGGTAAGCGGTTTTTTCATTCACTGATTGATTTGATTTAAAGTACTTTAATAAGAGGCACAAAAGCGTTATCGAATAGGCTGTTAGGGAGGAAATCTACGGTCCCCTCTTACTTCTCATGCGAGCAGCTTTCACTCTCCCTCTCCCGTTGGTCGACCAGTTCCATAACATGAGTTGAACTGGAATCTTCATGACTGGCATCAAAGTTTATTCCATGGTAGCTTTCTTTCAAGTCCAACCTCTAGCAATAGAAGTCAGTTGTTAGAAACGAACTTCCTAGGCCTGTAAAGGAACCAAAAAATGTGAGCGCCAACGAGTTGTGGCTTCTTGTTCATCTTTCACTATCAGAAGAAAGTGTGTCTGGTCTAGTGTAGCTAATGTGACTTTCTCGATCTATAGTTCTTCTTCTTTCTCTCTCTTGACCAATGCTCTGGCTTCCCTCACTCAAAAAATAAGTCGTTGTGACAGGTGTATCGAGGTAGGTCGTGGACTGAATAGAGAAACAAGGGCTCGTATTTAACAAATTTCGAGTAAGCCCCGACCTTCAATAAGGCCTAATTGAACTGGAAAAAAGTCTATCTCTGCGGATTAAGCAAAAGAAACCCCACAAGATTAGCTTTCAAGCAGTGTAATTAGCTATTAGATGATAATATAACTGATAAACTAGTTAATAAGCTAGTCAACTATATAAAATCATTGGAAAGCAAAACATAAGAAACATTTATGTAATATATAAGGATATAAATACATTAAAAAGAAACTTCAATAAGCTATGCAAAGAAACTTTTGAAACAGTTAATCTTTGACTTATCAAATATTAACGATTTTAAAAAAGTTAAAATTTAATATGAAAACAATATATATATATATATATATATATTATTTTTAGGTTATTATATAACAAAATTAAATATGTTTTTAATTATTATAAAATAGCCTTGATATATATTTATCTATACTATATTATAAATTATTTGACAAAAACTCTTAAAAATCATTTTTATGGATGAAGTACTGTTTATTGATGCATATTACTTAAAATTCAAGATTACAAGTAAATTGTGCGTAAGTACAACTTATTAAAGCTTCATATTTGAATTCATGTAACTAACTGCAGATAAGCATAATCAAATAGAGGATAAACATTTTATTTTAAATATAAAAAAATCTAAAATATAATTAGGATAATCATTGAGTTCTAACAAAATACTTAATTATTATCTTTATAAAAAATTATATTATCAAACAAAAAATAAAAAAATGAATTAAAAAATACATAAAAAATGAGAAATTTTAAATAATTAGTTTGGTATGCAATCAATATTTTTT
Source organism: Cynara cardunculus var. scolymus (assembly GCF_001531365.2). Lineage (NCBI taxonomy): Eukaryota > Viridiplantae > Streptophyta > Magnoliopsida > Asterales > Asteraceae > Cynara > Cynara cardunculus. Next base: position 745,633 of record NC_037528.1, read on the forward strand.
TTTCAATTTCTTATGATATCTTCATTTCATATATTATTCAAAAATAAAAACCATTATCATTTTCTCAAAATCCCCCATAAAACCATATTATAACATCGACCGAAACAAAAAAAAAAACGAAATACTAAAATCAAGATGTATCTCGTTAAATTGTGCGAGTACCCCTTCTAGTTTTTAAATTAAAAGGAATTTATATTATTCAATCCGTGACTTGATGTCTTTCATGATGCGCAAAGGCATGAACACCACCTTCTAAAACCACCAAACTTGTGCAACTTTATTAACAATCGCTTATTATAAGAAAGAGAACAAATCTAATAAAATCTATTTTAATTTTAATTTATTTGTAATAAATATTTAATTCTTAATATTTCTTATTTATTTTACTCAATAATAGATTTTTTTTAGTCTACGTGACACGTTTGATTTTAACGTAACATTTTTATTTACGTTATATGTAATTATAATATAATCTTAACATCTATGTTATTAATAATTACAAGAACAACTAATTATCGATCAAAATGGGTGAGAAATAGAAAAAAAGAACATAACACTGTTACGTTAACTAAGGAAAAAAATTATGGTTATAGACTTGGGTTTCGGTGAGAAACGTAAGAAGGAATCTCCACCATTTGATGCATATCAAGATAAGATGTATCAGATCAAGGCTATTCATAGGTGGGTTTGAGATTAAAGGTGATCAAAGGTTCGAATATCTTCTTACGCTTCTCATCTTAACTCTTCTTCTCACACGATCCCTCGCCATTATTGGCTTGGGTTGGGTTGGGTTGTATTCTGGTGAGAAACGTAAGAAGAGATCTCCATTATTGGATGTACTGGATCAATACTCGTATCAAACGCAATTCATGGGTGTGTTTGAGATTAAAGACGATCAGGAATCCAAATCTCTTCTTATGCTTCTCAATTTAACTCTTCTTCTTACGCGATCCATCGCCTACGATGATACCGATAAGTTTAATTGAATATTTATAGATATATTTATCCTATAATAAATTTATAGGCAAATTAAATGCATAATAAAGTTGCAATTCGAGACGTACAACTACAAGAAAGAATATATTGATGACGATAATGATCTTCAAAATAATTGCCACCAAATATTAAATTCCATACAATAAATAATACACCCGAATAACCAAAAATACTTTGACTAAACTTTTATGGTTTCTCCGCTTTATATATTTATCTCATTGCAACCAATTACAAATTTTTTTATTTAATATTTATACATTTTTCTTACAAATTTAACAAAAAAAAATATAAATAACGAAAAATGGGGCAAATTCTGTTAAGAACCTAAAATCGATTAGGAACTTTGAAACTGCTTACGACATGACAAATTCATCGGGAATATGGGCGTATTATTTATTACAAATGTTTTGTATATTCATCATAAATGTACGGTTCATGATGCATGATGAATAACACGTCAATATTTATCGTTAATGTATAATTTATGATGAATATTCATTATGAAAATGGACAAGTGGTGCGATATGTCCTGTACGAATTTCTCTCGTCAAGTTACACACAAGCGGGTCTAAGAGGGTGTTTGAGATTGCTTATAAAAACAACTTATTGACTTGTTTCGGTATGACATTGGTAATAAGCAGTTTTGAGTGTTTGGATAAACTGCTTATACCCGGTGCCAAATCGATAATGAAAAGTTTTTGAAGAAGTTAAATCTTTCTAACTTATAATATGTTGATAAAGAATTTTGTAGAAAAACATAAGTTGTTTTAAATAAGCAATCCCAAACAACTCCTATATATCATTAAAATAAATAAAAATAAATAAAAGACATACGCAAGCATCTTTGTTCACACGAAAAGTGTGAGTAGGAAAACCATCACACACATGCAACCACACCCTACACACCAGATTTCTAACCGAAAAACTTGTCAAACCCTCTCCCCACCACCACCACCACTCTTGCGGTTTCCGATCCGAATCATCCGATATAAAACCCCAGAGATGATCAACAATCCTTCAAGCAAAAACGTTAGATTTAATTTGCAGCAGGTGGAAACTTCCAAAGGGATCGCATTGATCCATGTTGTTTAATTAATTCGATCTGAAACTGACTAATTGATTGTTATATGTACCTTCGATGGAAAATTCGATCTGAGTTGATAAATTGGATCATGCGATCTCTTTGGAAGTTTCCGTCCGTGGCGCTCTATGTTTGTCATCCTTTGTCTTCGATCTCTCTTGCTTCAATTTGATTCAAAGGTCATCTTCCTGATCTCTCTCTCTCTCTCTCTCTCTCTCTCTTTCTATATATATATATATATATATGTGTGTGTGTGTGTGTTTTGCATTATACGAAGTTAGGCGCTGCAGAATTGAATCATATGAGGTGTTGCAGTCCGATTGATGGCTTCCTGATCACTAATTGAATGATAAGGTTTTGAAACCCAGTCAGGCAGTCTTAGTCCCTACGAAAAAACATGCATCATTTGAACATAAAAAAAAAGAACTATTTGTTAGGGTTGTTCTACGGTAATGCTTTAATTTGTGTAATTCGTTAACCGGATGATCAGAAGGTAATCAATTAGATCTGGGTCAATTTTCTATTACCTTTGATATTTGATTATCTTTTTATTTGGGTAAATGTGAGGATATGGATCAGTTTATGCGTGCTAAATAATCCTTCTGACAAATGATCTGGAGTTATAGGAGCTGAACCTTCATGGATAAAAAGCTTTGAGAGCGTCTGGCTTCGAATCTGAAGAAGATAAGATCTTCACTATATCGACCTGAGTCTGACCAAAGCGTCACAAAGTAAGTGGTTTTAATTTCATACATGACATATAGGATCTTCATTGAATCATGGAAAATCAAAAGTCAAATTTAAAAAAAAATACATTTATCTTCGACGATTCATGATCAATATTGATTATAATATTAAAATATTTCATTTTATCTATATATATTATTTCTTTCTCTAAATATTTATTCTCAAAATCTCGTATTGGTGTTCTCACTTGTTAATCATTTTTTGGGTGATCTTCATATTTAGCAAGAAAATGCATCTCTCTCATACTTTTTCCATTATGGAGATAGTTTTACGTAAATTATTGGAGTAAAATATAGGTTCAAAATCCTCATTTTCTCCATTTTTTCTATTTAGAAGAAGCTATTGAAGCATCTTTTCTTTCTTTAATAATTTTTGTTTCAATTATTCTTCTATATTAACATAAATACCCTTTAATTTTATATTTTCTTTTAGTTCAATATAGATTGTTATATAGCTTTTCTTGGATGCAGATTGTTATATTGCTAATTAATTGGTATTACTAAACATGAGTTGATCAACTAACAATTACTTAAATAGTAAACTACTGGCTTTTTAGTTAACTAAAAGGGTACTCGCACAATGCAGCGAGATACATTTCGATGTTAATGATTCGTTTTATTTATTTTTGTCTCAGTCGATGTCATAATATGGTTTTATGCGGTTTTGATAAAACAATAAAAATATTTTATTTTTGAATAAAATATAAATATGAAAATATCATAAAAAATTGAAAAAATATATTGGTACTAGTACCAAACTAATTATTTAAAATTTCTTCTTTTTTGTATATTTCTTTAATTCATTTTCTTGTTTTTGGTTTAATAATATAATTTTTTTATAAAAATAATAATTAAGTATTTTGTTAGAACACAATGATTATTTTAATTATATTTTAGATTTTTTATATTTAAAATTAGATGTTTATCATCTATTTGATTATGTTTATTTACAATTAGTTATACGAATTCAAACATGAAGCTTTAGTAAGTTGTACCTATGCACAATTACTTGTAATTTTAAATTTTAAGTAATATGCATCAATACACAATACATATTACTAAAATTAATGTATAGCCAAGATAAAAATAAAATAAGGTTTCTAAAATTAATAGCCCTGAAATTCTATATTACTTGGTTTTGATATGCTTCATGAACTTGAATATATTACCAGTGTTATGAAGACTTGTATGCTAACTTAGGTGGCGTGTAATAAAAGGTATTAACCACAAAGGTAATGTCTGATTGGTTTGAGCTTGGCTCTAAAGATCAAAAGTATCATGAGGTCTCAGATTCAAATCCAAGGAGGAATAAAAATCTCTTTGTGGTCATAGAGGTTCAAATGCGATTACTCTGGGCTATCTGTAAAGCAGGTGGTCGTTCTGGGATTAGTCGGCTCGCATAGGGGGTTAGATATCCAAGTTAATCAAAATAAATTGTGATAAAATGTTCAAAATAAAACTTGAAAGGGTTTTACAACTTCGTATTAATTTCGAGTCTGTGACATGTGTGAATCCATAAGTAATGTGATTAGGCAAATCTGTAAAAGTACAAACTCTAAAGTTAAAAGTATAAAATCAGAAAATTATAAAACAATTATAATTTCTTTTTAAAAAATCACGCCATGTAAAAAACGTCTGCCTCAAGAAGCCATGACGTGAGCCACACGTTACACAAACGCTACATATCTTATTGTAACGACGAAAAACGTGCCTTATAGCATTACACGCTTTTTAAACACTTATCATTATACAAATTACAAAGTACAAACAAACGAGTAAGGTAAGAATACACATGAAGGTTGTAGACGAATTTGCATGCAACGTGAAGTCATTTGGCTCAGGTAAGTTGTGAAAATGAAGCAAGGTGTGGCCAACGAGTCACAGAGTGAAGTCATCCTGACTTGGAGAAATGAACGAAATTAAGTCGCAAAAATGATGTGTGTCTATGTATGAAACTATGGTAGTGTTTGTTTTTTAAGAGGTGCTGAAGTCTGAAATCTGATTTCACTTCTGATTTATAAGAGGTGGTGCTAAAGTCTGAAATCTGAATCAGTTAAACTGTTTGTTTTTACGTCTGAAGTCTGAAATCTGAATCAATATAAACACGAAAAAAGTCTCATATATAAAGACTAGAACCAATATTCATATTGCATTAATTGTGTCGCCATCATCCCTCGCTCAATGGTTTGATCATACTCAGAAAATAACTCATATATAGGAGAGATCGATTTGTAGAGATCGTTTTGGATAGATCGGTAGCTTGAGACCGAGCGAGAGACCGATATGGTGTCTAGATCGTATGATGTGGATAGATCGGTATGATTTGGCAGCTGGAAATCAAGCGAGAGAACGAGATATCGATATGGTGTCCTCATGTGTGAATAAGAACCCATTAAGAGCTTAGACTTTCACTTAAAATTCAAAGGACAATAAGAGCTTTTCAGCTCTAATCAAACGGTCTGAAAATAAAAACGTCTGACCGATTCAGATTTAAGAGGTATTAAAAGCTTTTTAAAAAAAACAAACAAGCCCTATATCTTCAATAAAGATCGATATATGTTGTAAGTGTTCAATATTAATTCAAAATGAGATACACAGGCTACATGTTTATACATGAAAACGGATTTTACACAAACCGTACCGGTTATAATTATAAGGAAACATGGACAAAGAATTCACTAATTTCAATTACTGACTAATGACATACATCACATGGACAGTTAAATTAAATCATACCCGAATTGTTAAACAAAGTATTCAAATTCGATCAAGATTTATGACTAAAAAATCTCACAATTTATTCAGATGGCCTATGGGATCTGATCAAGATTGTGAGCCATTTATAGTTATAAGATGGAAGTCAAGGATAACTGTGGAATCGAGTCTCAACTGATTATGTAAACCGAAGCTAACGTATAAGGTTTTACTTGTATTTTAAAGTTATTTAACGAAATTTCATAACAAATGACAAAATATTGGGGAAAAACCCCAAGGGGGAGTTTGGTTCAGGTTGAAGAATGAAAATGGGTATGAAATGAAAATAACAGAGAATGAAAATGAGAATGAATTTTCATTCCCCTCAGTTTAACCTGAAATGCAAATTTGGGCTTCTAAAAGAATGGACCTATTATATTATAAAAAAAACAAATAGTTTCTTTTATTTTCATTTTCATTAATTACTGCTTAATACCTCTTACCAAACACCCCCTAAATCATTTTTTTGGTAGATTGGTGTTGTAATCGTTTTTTAGCTCTAACTGTTTCGTTGTTGATTCAAATCGTTTAAACGACTTATTTTTTTTGGCAGATTGGTGTTGTAACCCGATAAGCAATTTAGGAAACCACTCTTAAAATTGGTGCTTGGTTTCTTTGAAGTTCGATGTTGGGTGGTATCTTGGTTCTCGTTTAATTGTTCTTGGTTGGTTGTCTTGATCTTTTAAGCTGTTGTATCTGTGTTAGTGTCTCCTTTATATTTTTCATTGTTGTTGATGTTGGTAAGATCCCTGTATGTGGGGTGACCTATGACCCGTGTTTTTGTGTTTCTCTGGCTTTTCACATAAACTGTTTATTCTTGTATCCTTGCTGGGTTTATTTTTCTTATTAAATCAGTGACATTTAAAAAAAATCATTCGTACAAAAATAATATGAAAAGTAATTTCATAATACATCTATCATAATCCAAATTTTAACGGTTACAATAAAATATCGTTTGTTTTTTAAGAAGCGTTGAAGTTTGAAGTCTTATTTCACTTCTGATTTATAGGAGGTGGTGTTGAAGTCTGATATCTGAATCAATATGACTGTTTGTTTTTTGTAAATTGATAAACGTCTGAATTTGTTTAAGTTGTCTATTTTACTCATTAAAAATTATAGTGTTGAATTTATAGATAAATTTATACAATTTCACATATTTATTCATCATCATTATGAAATTTACATCAAACTTATATAATTAACATTCATTTAAACGAAAATATGTCATTAATGGTGTTTAACACATTTACATCATATTAAAATACATTAATTGAGAGAGGTGATGATTGATTTAGTAAGGATCGACTGTGAGAAACGATTGATTAAGGTTAATCGATTTAGAAGCGCCGCTGTTGAGGATTAAAAAAAAAATAAGGTTTTCAGTTTCCAAAAAAAATTAATTTTTTTTTTCATAATCTTGATAATTCCAATCGTAAAAAATTATTTAACATGTTATCCTCTTTTTAAAGAGTCGTTTACCAAACACTTACCTGTTAAGCGCTTATTAGTAAAATTCAACACTATTACTTAGTTACCGAGTAATATTTTAATAAACAAAAACAATATCGTGTAGGCAACAATTTACCTTGTAAGTGCTAACCGTGGCAAGAATCGTCGCCTTCACTTATCGGGTAAGACTCTCAGTCTTTGCATCGCTCTTACAATGTAAAATTATCAGTCCTTCCCATATTCATCAGTAAGATAAAGCGACTTAATAAACGCTTACCCAGATAAATGTTTTGATAAACAACCCATAATTTCTTCGATTAGCTATTATGCAAAATGAATAAAAGAAATTATATGTTAATTAAAGCAAAGACGTATGGAATGATGTGGTACAAAACCTAACACTACCCATAATTGACGGCAAAGAAAGAAAACAAATACATGCTTTTCATTCCCTTTTTTTTGGCTTTACGGGAATAATATTCTTCGTAAACAGTATCTAACAGTTGTTCTACGTACATACCTAACAGTTTGAAAAGAAATATCGCAATGTGTCATGTTTGAATTCGTTAAAACGATAATGATGTAAAATGTTTTTTTTTTCTAACAATCGAATGTTGTCACGATGTTGACACGATGCTCGATGTTAGGAAGATTGTTGTTAATTGGGTGTCGATTCTTGGTGCCCCTGGTCATCTGCAATCGCGAATGTTCTCAGTTTAATCGTGGGCTGTACGTTGTTACTACTGTAACGGTAAAATGCGGCAGTTAGAAGACAAAAGAATAATCAGTTTCAAAAGATTTTTGGGTACTGTTTTGTCACCTCTATGTTTCAAACAGACATAACTTTACCATGTTACATTTAAATTTTAGGATTATAAACGTTGGTTTTCTTATATGTACTTAAAACAGAGAAATTTGAGTTTGTATGCTCGTTCTTTGAATACTCGGTTTATAAAACAAAAAGAAATATGTTTAATTCTTTGATATGTTTCCATCTTCCCTCCTATTTCTTCCAAGTTCGGTAACCACAAAAAAAGTCTTAATAAAAATCTCCGATATGGTATAATAAAACCAACGTTCTCATTGCATTATCTAAGCGCTTTATCCAAAACTCGCAGACAAAAGCACTACCAAACAAGACACGTTCTCCGGCGGCAATATCCACCGGAAATCCGTCGGAAACAGTGATTTCTGGCGGATTTTGCCGCCGGAAAAAATGGCGCCGGTGGTTTTTTTTTCGGCGGACAAAACGGCGGATTTTATCATTTTCCGGCGGATCACGACTGCTAGAAATTTCTCGCCTGTTTATTTATAAAATCTTGATTAAATTAACAAAATGGTTAAGTCTTTTTAAAAAAAATTAATTTAATTTACCGGCGGAATATTCCGTCGGAAATATTTCTCGCCGGAAAAATATTAATCATTTTTAAAAGAATATATCTTTAATTTTAAAAAATTATATATATATATATATATATATATATATATTAATTTTAAATTTATTTAAAAAAAATATTTTTATATTAGAAACATTACCGACGGACAAATCCGCCGGAAAAAAGATATAAATATAAATATTTTAAATTTATTTTAAAATTAATATTTAAAACCTGTATTTAAAACCTGTAAATCTGTACAATATTAAAAATGAAACTAAAAAGGCGAAATAGAACTAAATATCATACATTAAAGTGAAACTACAATTATTCCAACCAAACAAAAACTAACTTGTTATAAACAAAACTAAATTGTTTCAAACAAAAAGACAATATTCAATAAGGTATGTTTGACAGAAAAAGACAAGAGTCCGTTCGTCTGCTATCTGAACTCACAAATGTTTACCTTAGTTTGAGTCAGTTCATCTGTATGATTCAATGATAATAAACGTAACCCTAGTTTCCATAGCCACAGATTATATTGACGATCAAATTAAATCGAGAAACACAAAATACTTATTTCATAAAATAGCTTTTCTTTTTTAATTTAAATTCGGATTTAAACTTTTTTTTAATAGTAGCAAAAATGATTGGGTTGCTCGACGACACGAAAGAAGAGGAGGCCGGCAAGAGAGTTGGGTTGTTTTATATGGAGAAAAGAGAGCATACCGGTTTAGATGGGATGGGAGATGTCTCAGTTTGAGAAGTCAAGAAATGTAACTGAAATTGACTGAAATAGTTAATTTTATTAATTTAAATTAAATTTTTAGTCATTTTTTAAAGTAATTTTTTTTAAATAGTCGGTCTTTGCATAAATAATTTATGTAGTATTTATACTATATTATAAATTATTTGGTAAAAACTATTAAAAACTATTTTTATGCGTAAATTATTGTTTATTAATGCATATTACTTAAAACTCTTGATTGTAAGTAGATTATGCGTAAGTACAACTTATTAAAGCTCCATATATGAATTCGTGTAACTAACTGCAGATAAACATAATTAAATATAGAATAAACATCTCATTTTAAATATAAAAAATCTAAAATATAATTA
>NC_037528.1:757023-775648 GCF_001531365.2 Cynara cardunculus var. scolymus
TTAATTTACATGCAGTGAAAGAAGGACCAAATCACATGTGAAACCCGCAAATATGTAATAAATCTGCAAAACAGTTTTCAATACATGTGAAACAAACAATGTTCATGTAGTATTGTATCATTTGTAACATAAAACATTCAAAACTGTTATACGTGTGAAAAAACACGAGTATCTATTTTTTATATGAAACACAAATATATACACAAGAACATAACATGTGTCACAATACCTCCAGAAGCATAAGTCGATAACTTAATCAAACTCATTCAAATGAAAAGACATTCAACTTACGAGAAGTGCAAGAAAAGACAAATCACATTGTAATTTTATAGGAAAAATACATGTGATTTATTACACATCCAGAAAAATTGCATCGACCAACCACTGAACAGACGGTTTTTTGCATTAACTTGTCGCTCACATTCTTCCGGACTTGTGTAAATCACACGTGATTTGACATTTCTCACCCATCTCTCGTTATTACTCTTGTTTTTGTTTTTATAGAATCAGAACTTTAAAGTATCTATACTATATTATAAAGCATTTGACAAAAACTTTTAAAAACCATTTTTTATGCGTAAAGTACTGTTTATTAATGCATATTACTCAAAACTTAAGATTGCAAGTAAATTTTGCGTAAGTACAACTTATTAAAGTTCCATATCTGAATTCGTGTAACTAACTGCAGATAAACGTCTCATTTTAAATATAAAAAAATTTAAAATATAATTAGGATAATTATTGAGTTCTAATAGAATACTTAATTATTATCTTTTTAAAATGTTATATTATTAAACAAAAAATAAATTATTTCGTTTTTAAACTTAAATTATAATAAAAAAATAAATTAAAGAAATTACATAAAAAACGAGAGCGTTTAAAATAGTTGATTTGATATTAACACTGATATTTTTTATGATATCTTCAAATTTATATTTTATTCAAAATTAAAATCATTATTGTTTTCTTAAAAACACACAAAATCGTATTATAACATCAACAAAGACAAATAATAAAATAAAATATTAAAATTGAGATGTGTCTCGCTGCATGTGCGAGTACTCTTATAAATTTTTTATTAAGGGGAGCTCAATGAGCATAAAACTCAAATTTTCTACAAAAACAATATAAAAATAAAAATTTAAATTTAAATTAATGTCTTATTTTTATTATTTTAAACTTAAAAATAAATTAGTATTCAACCAGACAAATATGAAGTCCATTTAATAGAAAATATATATATTAATTAATACAATTTTGGTCCCATTAATTGGGGATTTTTTTTCCTTGTAATGTTAGGCATAGAAGCATTTGACCAAGTATTTTTCAAAAATGTGCAGATGAATTTTCAAATCCATGTGTATTATTAAATTATTAATTATAAAACATATATAAAAATAAAATAAAAACTATTATAAATATATAAAATTATATCTATACTATATTACAAAGTATTTGATAAAAACTCTTAAAAATACACAATTTGAAGTATTATGTATTAATGCATATTACTTAAAGTTTGAAATTATAAGCAAATTGTGCGTAAGTAGAACTTATTAAAGCTTCATTTTCGAATTCGTATAACTAACTGCAGATAAACATAATCAAATACAAAATAAACTTATTATATTAAATATAAAAAATCTAAAATATAATTAGGATAATTATTGATTTCTAACAGAATTATTATCTTTATAAAAAGTTTATTGTTAAGTCAAAAATAAATTAATTCATTTTGATCTACATTAAAGTATAATAAAAAAATTGAGTTATAAAAATTGTAAAAAAATGAGAACTTTTAAATAGTTGGTTTGATATTAATGTCGATATACTTTTTCAAATTTTTATGATGTATTCAAATTTATTTTTAGTCAACAGTAAAAACATTATCTTTCTCAATTAAAACCACATAATATTATATCAACAAAGACGGAAAATAAAATGAAACACTAAAATAAAGATGTATTTCTCGGCATTACGTGAATACCCTTCTAGTATACAAATATAGGGGCCATTTAAAGAAGAACTTGATATGCTGCTGGATTGGCTGTAAGGCTTGCTTGGCTACCCAACGTTTATCGTGGGCACGATAACTGGTACACCAGAGGTGCGACGTTCTTGGCAAGGTTGTGTGTCCAAATTAACCTCGTCTTGATTGAAAGGACTTTCTAAGAATCCAACGAATCACTATTAGATTGAGATTGGATGGATAATTTACTTTTTGCCAAATTATTTCCGATGTAATCATGAAAGGCTAATTTTTCAAGAATTTTATTGTGAGATCGTTGAGATTCAATCTTACACTTTAAATTTTAGCAGTCAATGGTTCAATTAATAGGGTTAATGTTTGGTAAAAATCCATTAAATTTCGGAATCTTAAATTTATGGATTAGAGATAAAGCAGTCCTTTTGTAAATCTCTCATCTCCTCTCTTTCTCTGGTGATTATTACCAGTTTAAAACTCCATCAACGAACCATTGTGAACCTTGCTCCGGCAAATACCTTGTGGAGGTTACCAATTTCATATTCAGTCCACAGTCTGATTCATCTTGAAACCCATTAAAATGTTTAAACCCGAAAACAACAAAAGGATACAAGAAAAGGAAATCCTTCCATTATTAATTAAATAAATACATTTAGGGGCCGTTTACTAAACACTTACTTGGTAAGTGTTTAATGCATAAAATTTCTCACTGGATGAACAAGAAAAGGGCCAAGAATTTTACCGGGTAAGAGCGATGAGAAGGATGGAGAGTCTTACCCGGTAAGTAAGGATAACGATTCTTACCCAGGTAAGCGCTTACCCAGGTAAGCGCTTACCCAGTAAATTGTTGTATTCGATATGTTTTGATATACTAAAATCTTACGAATCAAAAAAAATTGTAATGTTGACTCCTATTGATAAGCGCTTACCAGGTAAACATTTGGGTAAACGACCCCTTACTCATGTCAAATGATTGGTGTTTATCAGATCTTACGAATTTTATAAAATTTTAAAGTTCTCATTTAATTAAGCCTATATATTTTAAAAAAGGTAATTTTTTCTCATTAAGCCGGGACGATGAAATGATAACATATAGGGTGCTCATGGGTTGAGGTTGATTGATTCGTAAGATTTTAATAGAAATTCAACAATCATATTAAACCCAAGAAATGAGTTTAAATAATAATAACAATATCAACCTAATACCTACGGTTTGAAAATCTTACAACTCGATTAGACATCGGATTGTTTCAGATTGAATTATTTCGTATTGGGTTGAGTTGAACGGCTTGGTCGAGTTTTTAAGCACCCTTAATAACAGACGTGACTGTAGACATTAAACCATATCCGGCTGTAGCTTAAATTAAACAATTTAATTATAATAAAATTACAATGTAAACGTGGGGATATAACAGACATTATAATTCATCTCTTTAAATTAACGTCAATAACATGTATTTGTAATTGTAAAACTTATTACTTTTAGAGTAATTAATCTTTGATTTACTATTTTTCTAATATAATTAATCAGTTAAAAAATGTATTACTGAAATCATTACATTTTTAGAATTGTTATAAAAATATTCGACTATTAAAAATTGTTTTAAAATAATTAAAATTTTAAAAAAACTATAAATCCGTTCATATTCGTTATTATATTAGAAATTATTTCACAGTTGTTGAATGGTTTGATGTAGAATGATTAAGAAGCTCACATGATAGTGCAAAATAAAATATAATTGTTTGGTAATTATTTACAATATAAGATGTTGAATGGTTAAAGAAAACCCATGATATAAAATCATTCAGAGGATTTAAAATCATTAAGAAACAATTTTTTTTGTCAAACAAGATTCATCTCTTATAATTTATAAATTGTATTTTAATAAAACTATTAGAAAGTAAACAAAAAAATTATGTTAATGTCATCATAACTACAATATTTTTTTAATATCGTGAATTAAAATGTGTGTGCGAATAATTTATTCAAATGGATTTTAAACGAAAAAGGATCGAGAAGATACAGACCGTCACGTGGTCTCCACGTGTTAACAAAGGAGCGGCTGATGGTCACACACTCACTCTATGGAATACCTCCTCTCCTCACAAGTCAACACCCATAATTATTAACTAATTTATAATCAAATTAAAATTATATTATTTAGTTTTATTAATTAACATATAATATTATCAACAATTTATTTTACTTATATTATCCAATATTATTATTTACTAATTTTAATGTCATTTTACATTTTTCTTAAACTAGTTTTTTTTTAATGTCAACATAAATCTTTCGTAAACTAAGCCTCCGTCATCAAATGTTACAAAATTAACAACTTACCAATCAAGAGTCAAGTTCATAAAAGAAAAACAAATCAATACAAAAACACAAAAACAACAGATTCACATATGATTTTACACTAACATCACATGTGATTCATACGACTTTGTCCATGTCGCTTGTTCGCATTAACCGTATTCTATAATCGCATGTAATTCATATCTGATTCGACCTCGTTCTGTTCTCTTATTTCAACCTCGTTCTCAAAAGTCTTTGGTTAGAAGTTGGTGAAGCCACCAAGAAAAGTTTGAGGGTGATTACGTCGCCATAAATGGCGGAACCCAAACTTCCAAAGCAAACCCGACTCCCGACTACTATAAATTGCAACCTTTTACTTCACAAACTTACACACGAAAAACTTGTAGAATTACAAGTTTTATTTCTAAATCATAAGAATTTTGTTCTATAAATCCATGGATTCTTCGAATATCTTCAAAAGTTGTTTAGTTTTTACGATTATTTTCACCTTCTCCGTCCAAACGACGTTAGGCAAGTTCGATACATACATACATATGTATCGGTTGTTTTCGTGTAAACTTTGTCTTATTTAATGTAATTCGGTGAAAATTTTGTGTGTAGGAAGTATTGCGTGTGAGAATCTGAAGAAGGATTCGTGTGCGTTTGCGGTATCGTCAAGCGGGAAGCGTTGTGTTCTTGAGAAGAGCGTTAGGAGGAGCGGGGAGGAGGTGTTTATTTGTAGCACCTCACGAATTGATACCAATAGGTTGACAGACTGGATCGAAACCGACGAATGCCTAGAGGCGTGTGGGCTTGACCGGAACGTACTAGGGATCTCGTCCGACTCCCTTCTCGAGTCACGGTTCACGCAAAAACTTTGCTCGACTCGATGTTACAACGGTTGCCCCAACATTGTTGATCTCTACTTCAATCTTGGTATCGGTGAAGGTGAAACAATCACCTTTTCTTATTACATGCATGCTCTTATGATTGCTTTCACATCAAGTTTCTTGATATTCTCTTCTTATGTTTCTTACCTTAATTTTTATTTTCATACGGTCCTTCGCCTTAACTATATGTTTGACTTTATTTGACTCGAGTTTTATTTCGTGGAAAAAGGTGTATATTTGCCGAGCCTCTGCCAGGCACCAGGGGATAACAAAAGGAGGGGGATGAGCGAGATCAGGAGTTCGGGCAACGTCGCACCTGGACCCGTGATGTCTACAAGCCTTATGGTTGATGGTTCCCCGAACATTGCTCCTTCTCCGGCTAGTTCCTATTAGTCAAGCTCGATCGTAACATAGAACGAGCATAGCCAGATCTCCGATGTACTCGTCGAGATGTTCGAATCTTAGCTGCTTAGTTTTGAATAAGGATGAATCATCCAAAAATAAAGTTGTGTAATGTCATCATCATATATATGCATATGAAAGAGTGTGATATCATTGTAAGATAGACCATCAGACAATTACAAGTTTTTTGAGTTTCCAAATTACATAATTGCTGAACAAGCATTATAATTGGCTGAATGGTTGGACTCCTAGTCAGGATTGGACTGTTAAGTGCCGTTTACCAAATGCTTACCCAGGGTAAGCGTTTACCAAGTCACTTTACTTTACCGAATGAATATGGTAAAGACTAATAATCTTACCTGGTAAGAGGGAAGGCAAGAATCGAGAGTTTTACCGGGTAAGTGAGGACGACGACTCTTACCATGGTTAGTGCTTACCGGGATAAATTGTTGCATACGATGCGTTTTAGCTTAGTGAATAAATCTTACCCGATAAATAAGTGATAGTGTTGAATTTTACCGATAAGTACTTACCGGGTCAAAGACCTTCCAGTCTAGCGGTAAAGGCTTGGGCATGACATAGTCATGAACCCGAGTTCGAACCCTGGGAGGGGAGTGTTGGCGACATTTAAGTGGGGCATGTTTAGCCTCCAAATTTGTCGGGGATTAGTCGGGCTTTGGCCCGAACACCCTTACAGAAAAAAAAAGTACTTACCGGGTAAGTGTTTAGGTAAACGGCCCCTCAGTGAGCCACCCGAAGGACCGTTGCATATCTGTATACCTCATTTATTTCCCATATAATGTATTTGAGACCGAATGATATGGGTCGGGTCATAGATTGCTGAAAATAAAGGCTTTAGAAGATGTATCGATTTTGGGTTCACTTCTGTTGGGGAAATGGGCCTTACTCAATTGGCTATGTATCTAAAGTTCTAAAGGAAATAATAGTCTAAAATCTAAATAATATTTAGTTTTTATAATAAAGATCGGTATTGAAGGGTTGTTTCACAGTTGCTGAACGGTATGTAGGATGATTAAGTGGTCACAATGATTAAAACATTCTTATAATATAGTGCAAAATGATATATGGTTGTTTTCTAATTATTCATAATGAAATTAGGGTGTTGAATGGTTTTGTGAGATCCAAGATACAAGATCATTAAGAGGGAGGATTTTAAAACCATTAAGAGACATGCTTTTTTTTGGCCGAATAAAATTCGTCTCTTAGTGATTCAGAACATGCCTCTTAATGGAAGTATGAAACTATTAAGAGGTAAACAAATAGCTTAGTTTAAAACTTGATTCAAATCGATGAAGGCGAAAATATTGGATCGAAATCAGCTATTTTTACTAAGTTTACTTCTCAATTTCATATTTTTAGATAATTAGTTTTTCATTGAAGATATTTTCGAAATTTGGTTCTCAGCTTGTCCAGTATGATTCTAATCGGAATTGAACATTTTTTCTATTTATTTTTCAAGCTTCATACGACCTTATTGTATATTAATATTTTGTGATTCTAGAAATCCAAAGTTACAATCCACTTTAAGATGCTCACAAACCGGTTTAGAACGATCAATGGCCTGTTTATTAGTAGCTTAATGAGCTTAATGGAATTCATAGCTTTGGTCAGCTATACATAATTGTTTGGTAGTGACTTAATAATATAGAAGTGACTTATTTAGTAAGCTTCTAAGGAGCTTCATACGACCTCATTGTATATTAATATTTTGCGATCCAGGAATCCAAAGTTACAATCCACCTTAAGGCACTCTCAAACCGGTCTAGAACGATCAAGGGCGCGTTTATTAATAGATTCATGAGCTTAATGGAACTCAAAGCTTTAGTGAGCTGTACATAATTGTTTGGTAGTAATTTAATAATATAGAAAGTGACTTGTTTGGTAAGATTCTAGGGAGCTTCATACAAAAAAAAACAAGTTTTTTTTGTAAATCTTCCCCTCATAAATAAAAAAATGCATAACTTAATGCAAAAAAATTCAATGAAAAACTAACCAAACAACCTCTAGTTTTTAAGCAAAAAAAATTCTATGGAAAAATTATTTCGAACAAAAATCTTCTCAATCTACGCATCTATACTATATAATAAAACATTTGACAAAAACTCTCAAAAAACCATTTTTTATGCATAAAATATTGTTTATTTGATACATATTATTTAAATTCAATATTACAAATACATAAAGTTTCATGTTTGAATTTGTATAACTAAACACAGATAAACATAATCAAATAAAGGATAAATATCTTATTTTAAATATAAAAAATCCAAAATGTAATTAGAATACTGATTAAATTATAACAAAATAGTTAATTATTATCTTTATAAAAAATTATAAAATTAATCCAAAAATAAGTTGCATTGTTATTTAACTTAAATTGAATTATAATTAAAAAAAATGAATTAAAAAATTAAAAAAAAAAAGAATTTTTAAATAATTAATTTAATACTAATATTAACATATATCTTTTAAATTTTAAAAATAAAAATATTATCTACTTCTTCGTAACATTTGCATTAATTTCACATGAAAGTTGAAACCAGAATAAGATTAGAAGTTTATTACTCAAAAATTATATTTTTCATTATAATAAACAATAATTAAACCAAACTTTATTATATTTTAATAGATTTTGCGTCGTCATTTACCCGCCAATTATTTTCAACAATTTCTTGGAAAAAATGGAAACTTTGATCGGATTATTCAAAGATATCGCCGGCGGATTTCCTGATCACCGTGCTTTCAGCGTTTCCGGAAAGTTCGACGTCACACACTCCTGTAAACAAAACCGATTGCTTCAAAGTTGGGAGGAAGGAGATCACTTGCTCAGATGTGTGTGCTAGAAAACCCCCCCACTCTCATTTGAGCCCTAACCGGTGCTTATGCCTCTTCTGCCCCACGACGACTTTCGCCGGTGACCGGCCGTCTCCCGTCCCTTCTCCCCGGCGACGCCATCATGCCTCGACCAAAGCACGTACCGTAGCCCCCCTGATTTCTCTGCGACCCTGCTTCGGGACGGGAGTTCGCGCCTCTGACGACCAACGAGAACAACTCAGGTGCGCATTGTGTTCTTGGTCTCACGATTTCAACACTGATTAGCAATTGGAACATTTGGATTTAGTTAGATATCACTGCATTTGGATTCGAATACTTGCTAAAAAGCATTAGATGCGGGGTGGTTCCAATTTTTCTTTGAATCATACAGAGACTCAGAAGAAACCCTAATTCTCGATCTCAGATAACCAAATTTGTTTCTAAGTTTTTGTTTTATTCCATATGTAAACCTCCACAAATCTGCAGAAAGCAAGTCTGCATCTCTTGTTGTACATCAATATACCCAAGATTCCCATAAACCCTGTTGTAAAACCGCTTACTGTAGCGTAAATCCATATGTGCTCAAGATCATCACCGTCATCTTCATCTTTCTCAGCATTGCTTCCATTTGGGGATACTTCATCTCTGGTGCATTTCTTTGGTATTGTACTACCACAAAGCTCGTCGTTTCCGGCATAGATCGATGGGTCAATGAGCGTCTGGAGTTGATTTCCGGTGGGAATTCGTCCCGATAAGTTGTTGTATGACAAATTCAGATTGCTAAGAAACGTCAAATCTGAAATACTCCGAGGGATCATCCCGGAGAGATTGTTTACAGAAAGATCAAGAGACATAAGTGAATTCGTATCACCAATTCTATCCGGGATTCGACCCGTGAGATGATTATGTGACAAATTGAGACCAATTAATCCCGAAAGAATGGTTAATTCTTCAGGTATTTCGCCAACCAGTTTATTGCTTGAAAGATCCATGTTGACTACATACCTCATTATCGTTGTATACTCGAGGGAGACTCCTCTCATACCTGGATCACACTCTGCTCGAACCCGCCTGAGAAATAAAGGTTGGAGTCACCTCCGGTCATTCCGTTCAGCTTCTGGAAACATCGAGGGATCGTTCCTGTTAAGTTATTATCTCCCAAATCCATGATTTGAAGCTCAGAGCTTTGACACAATTCTACTGGAATTCCACCGATGAAGTTGTTTTTATGTAACCTTAGAACTACTAGAAACTTGATCTTTTCTCCGATCCATTTGGGTATGTTTCCAGATAATCTGTTCTCACCCAAATCCAAGACGTCTAAGCTTGTGCAATTTGCTAGAGTTGCCGGAAGTTCTCCATGGAAACTATTGTTGTTTAAATGTAACCATTGCAGTGAAGAACCAAGATGGCCTAGAGAGCTTGGAATGACCCCAGATAATCTATTGGAACTTAATATCATGATATTTAGTTCCTGGAGATTCTCGAAGCAACGTGGAAGGTTCCCGGATAATACATTTCTAGAAAGATCTAGAATAACTAAATCTGTAGCATTACATAGTGAATCTGGAATCGACCCGTTGAAGAGGTTGTTCTTAAGAAGCAACAATCTTGATACCCTAGCATAATCTGCTAACCGTTCAATAAAGGGGAAAGTCCTCATTGGCTCGGTTGTTTTGTTGGATGGAAGGTTTGTCAGTGGACCGTTGAGAAAGTTGTGGGACAGATCCAAGATCGAGATAACAGGCAACTCGTGAAGCCAATCTGGAAGAGGTCCATAGATGCTAGTGTTGGAAAGAATCAGTATAACAAGATTCCTTTGTGTTCGAATCCATGGAGGAAATTCTGATTCGATTTTGCAAGAACCGAGTAGAACGTGACTTATTTGGAAAGGAGGCATCCAATTAGGTGAAATCTTGAAGTTTAACATATGGTTGGAGGTTGCGGCCAAGTGTTTTAACGTTGATGTGTTGACGAAATGGGCTTCAGTGACTTCACCGCCTAAAGAATTGTTTGAAAGATCAAGAAACTGAAGTTTAGAGAGTTGCCCAATGGAATCCGGAAGAGACCCTTGTAATAAGTTCGAAGATAAATCAAGAAACTGGAGTTCTGAGAGATTTCCTAGCGAGAAAGGTATCGAAGACAACATATTGAAGTTCAGATACAAGATTTCTAGGTTGGAGAGTCGGCCAAGGGAGAACGGAATGCTCCCATTTAACAGGTTCGAAGATAAATCTAGTTTTCTCAACTCCATCAGATTTCCAAAAGACGCAGGAATCGAACCTGTTAATTGGTTTCCAGATAGATCGAATTCCCTCAAAGATGTTAAATTTCCTAGAGATTCTGGGATGGTTCCTGTTAACTGGTTATAACCAAGGTTCAATCTTTTCAAGTCAGTAAGCTTTTCTAGAGATGTTGGGATCTCACCACTAAACTTGTTGTCATTTAGAATCAGTGTTTCTAAACCAAATCGGGTGCATTCGGATACATTGGTCGATGGCCCATCGAGTCCCCCTTCCATATAGTTGAACGATAGATCTAACCACTTTATCTGACAGAAACTCCAGACGTTCGTATCTCGAATACACAGAAATCTGTTTCCAGCAAGGTTGAGTTTGGTAACGTTTTTCATGGCAGGAATCGAAGTATTGAATTTGTTGGTCGAAAGATCTAGAGCTCTTAGGGAGGTCAAGTTTTGTAAAAAGAGAGGGAACTCACCTTCAAACAGATTCGAACTAAGATCAAGCGTTTGAATTCCGGAAAGCGTGAGATTGGAATCAAGATGAGTACGATTGAAATGAGAATTAGAGAGATCACAACCCGACAAACGTAACTCTAGTAAAGAAGGAATCGTGTAGAACAGTACCTTATCAAAGTTCTGAGCTTCACCGACCCTCACTCCGCTCAGATCAAGATGTTCGAGTGATAAAAGACGTGAAACCCATATGAAATCGTCAACAACTAGTTCCATGTCACTGAGGTCAAGAGCACGTAAACCCGATAGATGTCCGATTTGACGAGGAATGACGCCAGAAAAGCCCGAGGAAGAAAGATTGAGAAATCTGAGATGTGTCATGGATCCGATGAACTCAGGAACCGGGTTGCTACCAAAATAGTTCCCACTTAAGTCCATGTAACTCAGCCGAGTCAACTCGGCCAAAGAAGAATTTAACCCGTTTCCCTCCAATTGTTCGATAGAACCAGAAGTATTGATTCCAAGATCGAGCCTCGTAACATGTCCGGTCACGTTATCACATCCGATACCCGCCCACTGGCAACAGTTATCGCCATCCCAAGATGATAGCCGATTAGTAGGGTCTGAAATAAGGCCGTTTTTGAACCGGAGAAGAGCATCCCGTTCTTGTTCCAAGCAACCGGAACTCGTATTATCGGCTCCGAAACCGAACTTTGCGGTTGCAAAAATAAACAACAGAAAGAACCCACCACCACATAGCTTCTCCATGATCAACTTCAATGCGATCGCTATCTAATTCTGATTGTAACTTATACCAGATTGACACCATAAATCAGGTCAGGCATTACTGCTCTCGACTCTTTCCACCCACGGAATGGAAAAAAGAAAAAGTCAAAAACTTTTATCATAAATCGTGGTTTTCCCAATTTGGAAGGTTGACTAACGAATCTTATTAGATTACAGAGTCAAGTTTATACGAGAACAGAACCAAATGAAAGAATAAGAAAACAACCACGTCATCCGCACAACCTCCTATACAGATTGTCGAGATGAGATTAGCCGAGTACAGATTAACCTAGAATGTCAAGTGCTACAGTGACAAACTTGCTCTGATACTATGTCAAATAACGAGGAATTGAAATCAAGGTATGTAAACCTAACAAGTAATATAGCAATAACAAGAAAGGCCCCTGAACTATACATAACTACATATAGCTAGCATACATACAGAATATGTATGTATAGACATGAAACCAAAAGCATATAGATCACAACCAAAAAGCATACAGCTTAATGAATGCCAATAAAATTGAAACAGAGAATATGAGGGCTGAATAATGTTGCATCACACTTAATTCAATGGTGGGGTACTTTTCTTATAGAAAAATTGAGCAAGTATATATGGTTAGGGAGCTAGCATTAAGGGAGGTTCATGAAACCAAGCTGGGATCGTTCGTTAAAGAAAATCTTTTAGATTGCTCGGGATTTTATAATGTCGAGACTCATCTCACTCGGGTCTGTTGCTTGCAACTCGACTTGGATCCCATCCAGTTCTCTCTTGAATCTGTCCTTGGAGCTTGCATACACCATCTTCATTCTCACCCTCGATGTATCTGGAGACCTGAAATCATGAGTTATTATGGTGATGTTAATTAAGTGACGGAATTGTATATGTAGGGGGTGATGAGATTATATATAGATGTATGTATGTACCAGGCAATGAAGAAAATCTTGCTTTTCTGACAATTTTCATCGGTGGTGAAGTCAAAGTCAAAGACAGCATAGCGGCATTCATCACCAGGGAGAGAGTTTGTGAAATCTTCGTAGGTTTGATCAGGGCCACCAATCTTATCAACGATCACCTGTTGTTCTTCGATCTTGAAGGTAATAAAACGGTAGTTTCTCTTTGCTTTTAACTCCAAAAACTTTAACTTACAGTCATCATGCACAGCCATTCCAGACGCCGAATTCGCCTAATCCACACATCATTACAACAAAAAAACCACAACAAAACACATGCCAATGCCAATACATCCATCATGTGATAAATCAAATAAATTTCTTGATAAAATTATAATAATATTTATATAAAAAAATAAAAATAAAGAACATGATGATGATGATGATGCATACATACCATGGTGGTGCAATTGGGTCAAGAGCAGAAATGCAAAACGAGGAAGAAAGGATGGGGATGGTGATGAGTATGGAGAAGATCCTTCAAATCTGGAAAACAATCAACAAAATTACAGATTTTTATGGGAACAAATGAAGGTTGAGAAATTTTCTTTCAGCCTCTTATGCTTCACCATTCGTTATTTTTTATATTATAACCAACAATTATTCCTGTCTTTCTTTATTTTATCGACAAAGTTTTTGTCACATTTTTTACAATTTTATCATACTAAATACTTACCCGGTAAGCACTTACTGGTAGGAGTCAAACACTATAATCTATTTTATCATATAAGATTGTAGTATATTAAAACAGTATCGTCTGCAACAATTTACTAGGTAAACGTTTACTCGGGTAAGAGTTCTTACCATCACTTACCAAGTAAGACTCTCTATCCCTATCATCGCACTTACTGGGTAAGGTTTTCGGCCCTTGCCATGTGGCATGTGCATCAGGTGAGGAAGGTTACCCGATCCACACTTAGCGGGTAAGTATTTAGTAAACGGCCCCTAAGGCCTTGTTCAGATAAAAAAGTTGGATATCGTGAGAAGATAAGAAAGAAAGGTTCATAAGTGAATCTATTGAAAAAAGTCTATTTGAATATGTAAACCGACGTTTTAGATTATTCATATGCTTCACATTCAATAATTCTCAAATTCACACGATATTTAACCTTCTCACTGTCGTATTATATGATCGTATTGACGACTTAGGGGTCGTTTACAAAATGTTTACCTGGTAAGTACTTACCGGGTAATTTTCCTTACCGGATGAACATGGCAAGGGGCAAGAATCTTACCCGGTAAGAGCGATAATAAGAATAAAGAGTCTTACCCGGTAAGTGAGGCGACGACTCTTACCCGGGTAAGCACTTACCAGGTAAATTGTTGAATAAAAGATGTTTTGATGTATCACAAACTTACCCGATAAAATAAATTATAGTGTTAACTCTTAATGGTAAACGTTTACCGGGTAAGCATTTAGATAAACGGCCCTTAAGTCTCCTTAACCATAGAATATATAAAACATCTCCTCTTTTTCATACCCACTGGTTCTTTTAGGACCCGGGGGTTAGCGTAGGTGCAGATAAGTTGGCTCAGATATTCACGATTAAAAAGGAAAAAGAACATCACATGATGGGAAATGATCCAAGAAATTGTAGATGTAAACAGCCATAAAGTATATAATACTAACTCTTGAATCTTGATATTCATTTTACACACTTTTAACTCATAAATAACCAAATTTAAAGAGTTCAAAATTGCATCCACAGAGGATTTGAAGTTCTGATTTTAACCCACAAAGTTAACCACTTTGGGTCCCTGTTTCTTCTTTGGTTTTACGTTCGATTCCTTAGAAGCAACATCCTCGGCTTTTGGTTCAGAAGTCGTCTTTTCTTTACCATCATCTATCGTTGTAAAATCGTCCTCAAGATCGTCACCGCTTGCAAACTTAGTCACCTTCCCTCTCGCCATCGATTCAATTCCAGTTGCTATCATCCAGAATAACAAATTCAAGTATCGATTCAAATACCATATCAAACGAATAACTCCAAAATAGACTACAATTCTTTCCAATTGGCAAAGAAATCTTACATCTTTTGTTGGATTCAATGTACATGCCGGAATTTCTAATGCCTTTATCTGGACAATCTTTAGCTAAATGTGTCACACCACCACATATTTTGCAGCAACCGCCCTATGGAACAGCCCAAAAAGAAACATTCAAATTCTATCAAAGAAGTCGAAAACATCATTTCTCCTTAGCCAACACACTCAAAATCAAGGTAAAAACACGAAATTATACCTTTGGATAGATTCCGTGAGCGTTTTTAGGGCAATCCTTGCTCAAATGTCCTTGTTCTTTACAAATAAAGCAAGTTGCAAACTTTGTTCCCCCTGCATCATGTTCATCATTTCAATTATAAATGCGTAACAATAACATTGTGGCTGTAAATAAATATGCAACACCATCACATATGCTGGTACGGATTCATCTAAAAATAAGAATAAAAACTACATAATGGAACTTAGGGGCTGTTTGATTGGTTTTCCATCAAGTCCTCAAATGGATAAATTTGATTGGGAGGGACAGGATTGGAAAAACTTGGCTTTCTGTATAAAACCCTTAAAAGCTTACTGAATAAAACAATTTTTTATACTATTAAGCAACTACCAAACAAAGTATGAATAGCTGATCGAATAAGCTCCAAGTCCCATCAAGCTCATTATGCCGCTAACAAACAGACCCTTAGAGGCTGTTTGGTTGGTTTTCCATTAAGTCCTATATAGATAAAGTTGTATGTGTGAATTAATTGGTCTATATAGATTGAGAAGGCTTTGTTTAGAAGGGTTTTTTCATGGATGGAAGAGGCGTTTTTTTAATTGGGAGTGACAGGTTTAGAAAAAACTTGGCTTTCAACATAAAGCTCCCTCCTAAAAGCTTACTAAATAAGCCACTTTCTATATCATTAAGTCATTACCAAAGAGTCATATATAGCCGACTGAACAAGTTGTTGGTCTCATTAAGCTCATTAAGCTGCTAACAAACAAATCCTTAATAGTGTATAAGTAAATCAATGTGTGTTCAAAGCTACCAACAAATCTTCAACAATGCATAACAGTCCTAAATAAGCGTAACTGCAAATATTCACACGGATAAAGCCAGAGAATGCCCGAGTTCTCCACAGTAACGGATGGGCAAATTACCATCTTGAAGAGGTTGGGGACATAAAGCCAGTGAATGCCCGATTTCTCCGCAGTTATAACATAACTTCTTATCGACGTTCTCCTCGTTCTTGTTGGGGCAATTCTTGAGACTGTGACCACGCTGCCGGCATAACAAACATATCTGCAAACATATAATCAATCACTATAAGTTCAGTCGACACCATAGAAAGTCAACAAAATTCCCATTTCAAAGAACACATTGTCCAACCAAATAAGGCATACCCATTGATTTACAGTTATAAGATAGACTGTTATTATGATCTGCATAAACCCTAAAACATGCAATCTTCTTCTACATTCTTGAATTCTTAAAGAGAGTTCAATTAGTTCTTTAGTAATCTAATTCTAAGGGTAAAGTTGATCACAACGGAAATCCCACTTCAAAAGCCCCATTTAGAAACTAACAATTAAGTTGCCAAACATACCATTTGTCCACTGTTATCCCTTTCGATATAAACCCTAATTCATCAAATTTAGGTGAATGTGATAATAACACACAGTTTTAGAAACTGAAATCAACATCAACCGCAAAATAGCAGAAACAAACCTTGTGTTTTTCCCACTGAGCTTTTTCAGGGCAATTTTTGGCAATATGGTTATCGGCTTTACAGATAAAACAACTATCACCAGGTCTCATACCAGGTATTCTGAGTGGGTGTTTCTTGTTAGTAGATCTTCTGGGTTTGGTTGGGTCATTGGAATCCGATTTCTTGCGCTTGAAATCACTCTTCTTTTTCTTCTTCTTCTTATTCGGATCCTTTGGAGGCGTGGGTTCGGGTTTTGGAAACTGTTCCGGGTGTTCTTCCTTGAATCGTTTGCGAGCTAATATCTGCCTTTTGCTCACCATTTTTGTACCGAAAACAAGCGACAGGATGAGAGCTTCTCGATAACTGAAGAATGGAAAACCCTGTAGAGAAAGAGGGTTGGAGTTGAAGTGGTTGAAAAGCGGGCCCTGTCTTCTCCAAAGCCCATAATCAAATGAAGCCCTAGTACCGCAAATCTAACCTTTTTAGTGTTGTTTGTTCCTAACAGTGATGGTAAAATAATAATATAAAAAAAAAAGGTTCCAGGTCGGGCCGGTCCCAAGATTTCTTATTATCGGTTCTGGTCTCGGTCGAAAAAGTTGAGTCCGGTCAAGCTTTATTGTAACCGGTTATAGGCCGTTGGTCCAGGTCATTAAAAATTCATTTTTTTTATTTTTATCTTTTTAATGATATATATTTTTAATACATTATAAAATTTGTAATTTGGTCACTCAAATACACTTTAAAAATACGTTGTATTATAATTAAAATTAGATTGTTTTTCAAAATATAGCGAGAAACCAATAATTATAAACGTTTTTTTGTGTTTTTTTGCGAATCGGGAACTTGGTATATAAATCCCTCAACCAAGACACTTATATATAGTGTTTAGAAAGCAAAAAATACAAAAAATGCCAAACACGGCTAGTTTTTTTAAAAAATAACGGCTATATTTTAAAAAGTAGCTACATTTTTTTAAAAATCGGGCCAAGCCAGGCTGGTCCATAACCGGTCCCGGTCCTTACCGTTACCGGACCGGGCTAGTTTGACCATCACTAGTTCCAAAGTTGTTGAATTGTCAGGTAAATATTTATGATTAAATGTTGTAAATGATTAAAATATTTTTATAATAAAATAAAAAATATATATATAATTGTTTGATAAATATTCAAAATAAAATTAGAATGCAAAATTGTGAATGATTATTTTAAGATGCAGACGTTTTCTTTTATCAAACAAGATTCACATATTAGCGATTTAAATTTTACTTCATAATGAAACTATTAAAAAATAAACAAATAACTCATTCGTATCGGATAAAAATCATTTGTCTCAAAATCACATCTCATTCTTACTCCACCAATAAAATTAAGTTATATCATATTTTCATTTATTTTAAATTTATTTAATTCATGTTTACATTAATATACAATTTTATAAAATCCTCGTATTTATTAATATAATTCACATATATTATTTTTCAATAATAAAATAGATTACACACATTAATATCACAAACACACACAGCTTTAAAAAACCCACAACTACATTCACAACTAGGGGTGTAAATGAGACGAGACAACTCGCGAGCTACTCGAAATCGACTCGGTCAACACTCGGTCAACACTCGACTCGAATAAGTTCGACTCGAACTCGAGCTCGACTCGACATACTAACGAGTCGAGCCGAGCTATCTGATACTCGACTCGATAGGCTCGTGAGATACTCGAATATATTTTTTATATAATTAATTATATAATTATATGATATTCTAAAGCCCAATGTGTATATATATATACATGTTCAGTTTTTATTTTGGGCCTAAAAAAGATAGTACCATGCCTTAGTCTTAGTCCATTGATCAGCCTTAGTCCATTGATCAGCCTTAGTCCATTGATCCATTCCACTTAGTCACTTACCCTAAGTCCCTCCCTAACCTCGCTCTCGCTCTCGCAAGTCGCAAGACGCAACAGAAATCGACGCTCCCTCCCTCCTCCCTCGCTCTCGCCGGTCGCTCTCCCTCACTCCTCCCTCGCTCTCGCCGGTCGCTCTCCATCTGCGGCTGCCTCTCGTCGCCGGTCGCTCTCC
>NC_037528.1:778273-800312 GCF_001531365.2 Cynara cardunculus var. scolymus
AGCTTGATTCGAGCTTGATTCGAGTTCAAGTTCGAGCTTGATTCGAGCTTGATTCGAGTTCGAGTTCGAGCTTGATTCGAGCTTGATTCGAGTTCGAGTTCGAGCTTGATTCGAGCTTGATTCGAGTTCGAGCCTGAAAAATAGTTTTCGAGTTCGAGTCGAGCTTCGATTTCGACTACTCGCGAGTTTTCGAGTCGAGTTCGAGCTTCGAGATTAGGTTTCGAGTTCGAGTCGAGTATAATGATACTCGAGCTCGACTCGCATCATTTACACCCCTATTCACAACTCATTGTCCGCCCCCACTTCCACCATTCCGATTCTCACCGGGAGAAGGCGAAGTCGATAACCCTTCATCTGTCACTGCAACAACACACATAAACAAACACCATCAATAAATACTTATTTTAATGCAAAATGATTAAAACCACTACTCACCATAAGAAGTTCCAACGGTTCCCTGAGGTGCATCCCCTTTCCCACCGAACCACGAACCCACTGCATCCTTCAACCGGTCTGCCACACCTTTCTCAGCCACCACATTACTCGAATCATGATCACGATCACTCCCTAATCGGCGTCGGACTTCCTCCGACTCCGTCACCCTTCCTACCTCCGCTCTATCCTCACCACACTTCTTTTCCGACTCTTCATGGCTTCCCCTGTGGAAAGCATGCGTTATTACTTCCGACAACGCCTTATCGTCATCTCCAGGTCTTAATGTCTCCACCAAGTATTCCTTCACCGACACTACTTTATCACCTTCCTTCCCTTTCTCCACCTGCACTTCCGCTTGTGGCTGTCCAGACACAGACCCTTGCACTTTGGAAATCACCGAACTTCCCGCATCCACCACCTTCTCATAAACCGGTGCCAATGTCTCCGATACTTTATCTGTAATCTTGTGCGCATAATCTGTTGCGGAGCCTGGTTTTTTGACGGTTTCATCTGATTCGCTACTCGGGGTTTGGCCGGAATAACCAAGTTTGGAGGCGATGGCGTCTGCGGCTTTATCGGCTATGGCGGAAGCGGAGGATGATATTTTTTCAACGTAGGTGCTACTCCGGCTTGATGGGTTTCCGGTGAGGGTTTCACGTGGGAGATTTTCAGGGTGGTTTGGATCAAATCTTTTCGGTCCGGAATCGTCGTCTTCATCGTGGATACCCATTTTGCCAAATGAATGTTGGATTTGCGAGAGTTCTGCTTCCTTGCCACCTGTTAAAAATAAAACAACAACGTTCAAATTTAACGGTAAAAATACTGAAAATATCAATTGCTATAAATTTTTATACCTGTATGTGTTGGATCGGTGACTTTGGTCTCATAGTTTGAAGGATCCGAACCCACCATTGATGGTTCCTTGGGAGCATTAGGATCCTTCACCATCCCAGTAGATTTCCCAATACTACCCCTCGATTCTTCTTGATGGGTCCTTGAGACCATGGGGGCAAAAGGGTCTTCTTCCATCCCAGTTGATTGTCCAATTTTACCCCTCCATTGATTTGGATTTACTTCTTGACCGTATGCTTGAGGATGACCAAGTCCCGATGGTTCAGACAAGTTGGTTCCATATGGTCCAGTGGAAACAGTTGGTGGTGCACCATGGGGCTCAACCACATGGGAACGATCATACCGGTCCTCGGCCATTACTGATGGCCTTTCCAAATTACCCCTGGGTTGTGCCAAAATTGCATCTGGACCACCCAGACCAACCCTAGGCGAATCATACACTGCAGAATTCGTAACCAATTTGATGCTTTATCCACTTGTACCGTACAAGCAATCAAACAGAACTTGAAGATATATAAAACTTACTCGGTGCACCATGGACTTCTGCGTCTTCCTCCATTTCTTCATCATCATCATCGTCATCATCATGATGATGATGGTCATGATCATCGCCGCCATGGCCATGTCCATGCTTTGTGATGGTATTCTTTAACTTCTTGGCTTTTTCTTTGACTTTCTTGATCACTGATTTCTTCTCGCCATGATGTTCATCTTCATCGTAATCATGACCTTTCATCAACAACATAAAACACCAAATGATCAATTTCATACTGTCAGTTGATTAATTACAGAACATCAATGGATTGTTACCGGAGTGATGGGTGCCGGTGCCGGCGTTGGCGTTGGCGTTGGCATTGAAGGTGTCATGGTCGTCGTAGTGACGGCCGTGGGTGTGCTGTAAATGTGGTTCCATTTGAGTTTAAAAGATAAGAGGGGTTGCTTGAAGAAGGAAGCATATATAGAAGGGGAATTGGTTTAGGCAAAAAAGAAAACGGCGTGTCGGAGGTAAGCATGAAAGCATGACGCATAGAGGGAATGACACGTGTTATGAAGTGGACGCGTGGCATGCAATGTATTGTTGACGTGGCCCACCGAGTTTAATGGTGATCGTCCTTCTCTAACCGCTGTAAAAGCATATCAGAATTATGGACGGACCCGGAAAAAAAATTAAACGGTAGCATCATTTGACCATAAGAAAAAGAAAATGTAAGAATTTTTTTTCAAATAGTAACACCGTTTAATTAAGAAAATGATATTAACATGATTTGAACTTGGTGTGGAGTGGAATAAAAGCCTTACAAACCAACTATACCAAATAAAACTTGTTCTCATTGTAGTTTCATAATACATACGGTGACACACAATAAATTAATACGATTACACCGTTGACGAAACCTAAATTTTTTACGCTTTGCCGGAAAAACGATACGGTGGTATGTACCACCCATGACACTTAACTAGGTCCGTCTATGATCAGAACGGAGCCGGATGACGGAACAAAACGTATTTCTTTCGGTTAAAATATCATAAACCTTATTTAAAAAACAATTAGATTTCTCTTATTTTTTTTACCAAAAAAAATATTAAACACAAAATCCCAATACAAAAATAAATTGAATTTTGCTCTTCTTCCCAGGGCCGGCCCTGGCCATGTGCAACCCGTGCGGCCGCACAGGACATCAAAGCCTAAAGGGGCATCAAGTTGTCATTTATTACTAGTTTTCGGTTTAATAATTTGAGAATTGAACAACTGAGTTTTAACTATAAAAACAGGTCCAAGGCCTAGTAGTGATGCATATTGAATGCACATCGTTGGAAAAAGTTGGAAAATTGGAAAAGTTTTTGTTTGTATAAAGTTGTCTGTATGAATTAATCTGTCTGTATAAGTTGGAAAAATTTTATTTTCACAGATGTAAGGAGCACTTTTTTAGTTGGAAGAGACATATTTGGAAATAAAACTTGGCTTTCCATATAAACCCCCTTAGAAGCTTATCGGATAAGTCACTTTCTATATCATTTAATCACTACAAAACAATCATGCATAGTTGAGCGAATAAGCTGTTAATTCCATTAAACTTATTAAGCTGCTAACAGATAGACCCTTAGCCTTTAGTTGTTAGACCTGTAACTTTTGAGTTTTACTCTTTGCTTACTATGATAGTAATTTAGATATAATTTACTATTTTAGTTAAAAACTAATTATAGTTTTTCTTGTCTTTTAAGTCCCATATATTGAAATAAAGTTTCTATTTTGCTAATTTCAATTTGAAAAAGGAAAACTGGAAAAGAAGGAAGCACGACCTTAATTCAGGATCATCATTTTATCATTTCATATTTTATATTCGGGGTTTTGGTTTTTATATCCCCCCATTGTATTTTTTTTATTATAATTAATAAAAATCAACATGGAGATGAAATACTTAACTTAAATAAGCTCTAAACTCTTTATAAAATCGCATATTTTATTGTTTTATTAGCTTAGAAAAATAGGCTTATGGGCATTTTTTATTATTTTCGCACAGGACATCAAAAATCTTAGGACCGGCCCTGCTTCTTCCTATTACAATTAATCAATTTTAAAACCTTTACATGGAACCTACTTCCAACGATGAGTAAACATTTTTTTGGCTTACTCAGCGACTGAGGCTACATCCACTGAAAGAAAGAAATGAGGTTTCTTTCGCTTTTGGCATAGTGGGCCCCAATGAGACGGGATACTTAACACAATATATTTAGTCCTTTTACCACCATTAAGGTTTGAAAAAAATTTATGTGCGTTCTTTTCTTTGGAAAAAACTTTATGTATATTTCAGTTGTTTTCAATCATCTAGCAGTCATCACATAAATTATACAGATTTCATTGATATTAAATTATTGAATTATTTCAATTCCAATTTATATGAAAATTTGTGGTTATAAAAACAATTATAAATAACCTACATTCATAAGATAGGTTATCGTAGCACACTGTCAATACCTTAAACAAACTAACAGGTAAGGTAAGTAGTGTGCCAATCGTCATTTTATAATAATAAGGTTATTGAGATCTTAAACTCTTTTTTAAGGTTTGTTTTTAAGCCTTCAATTCTTTGAAAAACATATATTAATAAGAACTATAAGAGTACTCGTACAATGCAGCGAGATACATTTTTATTTTAATATTTCATTTTATTATTTATCTCAGTTGATGTTATAGTATGATCTTATGTGATTTTGAAAAAACAATAATGTTTTTTATTTTTGAATAAAATATAAACTTGAAGATATCATACAAATTTAACAAAAATATATCGATATTAGTATCAAATTAACTATTTAAAATTCTAATTTTTTGTGTAATTTTTTAATTCAATTTTTTTATTATAATTTAATTTAGGTTCAATAGTGAAGTAATTTATATTTGATTTAATAATATAATTTTCTTATAAAGATAATAATTAATTATTTTTTTAGAACTCGATAATTATACTAATTATATTTTAGATTTTTTATATTTTAAAATGAGATATTTGTCCTCTATTTGGTTATGTTTATCCGCAGTTAATTACACGAATTCAAACATGGAGTTTTAATAAGTTGTAGTTATGCATAATTTACTTGTAATCTTGAATATACAGTACTTCATGCATAAAAAATTGTTTTTAAGAGTTTTAGTCAAATGTTTTATAATATAGTATAGATTACAAATTTACTTTCTATTTGCTTGTTTACTCGTAACAATTTAATTATAGACTTGGGATCATGTGATACCAGCTTGTTTTCATGAGACCATTTTTTTTACACTTAAAACTTCATAGTAAATCGTTGCAAATTTTTTTTTACCTTTACAACGTTTTACTATACAGTTTTAAACGTAAAAAGATATCAAACAGAAGCAGGTTTGTTTCACGTCAACCGACACCATTTAATTATATTTGCATAATTATAGAAAATGTTTAGTGTTCCGTTAATTTTGAAGTAGAACAAGAAAGCAAAAGAGGAAAGTAATTAAACAGGTAAAGCAGCCGGCGCAAAAGGCGACACGATAATCAGATAATTCGGGTCCACGTGGACATCCATCTCCTACCTACTACCGAACGGCACGTGGCTGTTTACCCAATCTGACGGTTCACTTGTATCCCTCCTCAACGAATGGACCAGGGTTTTGAAAATACGATCGAATAAATTCGATAATATGGCGTTCTTTATCCATTTCTTATTCTCGAAACAACTGAGAGAAGGTTGAAGAAGAAGAAAAAGAAGCCATGGGTTTGGAGATCAAGGCGTTGTACCTATCCTATGTGGTGCACGTGCTGGGGGTTGCCGGAGCGGTGATGGTTCTGGTTTGGAACATCTACTTCAGGGGGGGTTTAGCTTGGGAATCGTCTAATAAAAATCTCATATTCAATGTAAGACATCTGATATAATCTCTCTTAGTTGTTTTTGTTTTATGTTAACTTGGATCAGCTGAGTTCATTAATTTGAATGATTTGTTATCCTTTTACTTGAATTTGGTTTGTTTTGATGGTTACTTTTGGAGAAAAGTGAATTTTAGGGTTTCAATCGCGTTTTCGTGGATGTAAATTTTTGTACTGAAAGTAGTTGACTGTTTTTGAGCATCTGGCTACAAGGGTTTCAAGGTGTTTGAACATTGACTTAAGATTGTATGTTTTTGAGACGATTGCAGAAATGGTTCCCAATTGGAGATGTAGATAGTAGGCCATTGAAGAAGCTTGAATCTAGTTGACTTTTTTTATTTTCTAAATTTCGCCTTAGTATGGGAATTAGTAGGGATTTCCATTTAGAACGCACATGTGCCTACTATTTGTAGCTATTGGTCACCAATATTTGGCAGATAGATTATGGAAAACTGGCAGGTGAGGGACCTCTGCCTATATGTTTCAAGTTCATGTTCCTGGCTTAATTTAAGGGAAGAAAATAAAAATTAAGCCTGGTTGACCCTGTGTCTTTGGATGGATCTGAATTGTAATCTGACCCAAGAAGCTTGGAATGCGACCCGATTGTAGAAAAAAGGGAATCTGTGTTTTGGTAGCGGAATATGAGTTTCGACAGACTGCTGTGTGGACCTGTTATGGTTTGGGAAACACTTGCAGTTTTATGGTGGTGTACATTTGGGATGTCATTTGATGGTTTCTTTCTGTTCTTGAATGAAAAAGATGGAGATCCAATTCACTGTATTAATTTCTTCTTCGCTCTTCTCTTTGTGCATGATTGTGTGGTTAACTAATCAATTTGACCAATAGGCTTCATGTACTATAATGAATCAACTATGCCACTTGCCACATATGATCAGAATTTGCATAGTTCATACGGACAAATGGTGTTTAATACAATAACTTTGGTATCGTAGACACTCAAGCACATCTTTTTTGGTAACTGTGGCCCATGGGTGTCTGGGCCAGCTTGAACCTACCGCGACTAATCCCATGGGGCCCTGAAGATAACAGCCAAGAAAATGTCCAAGGGCCCTGAGGAGACCCGAACTGGCCACCTATAGGAAGGATCCCCAAGCTCTGGCCTTTTATGTGTCGGTTGAGTCAGCCGACTCAAGCACACTTTTGAGCTTTTGGGAAGCAAATTTTCTGTATATACTTGTGTAACTATTTAGCGTATGACTTACTGCACCATAACTTTTCAAACACTTGGTAGAGAAGAGGTATCGGTATGTTGCTGGGTGGCTAATTTGGTTCCATCCATCATACAGACATACTTATTACATACAAGTAGACTGCTAAGTTGTTGGTAATATGCAGTAAAATTGTTGCGTCTTGACAAGTATCTGTAACTATTTTCCAGAAAAAAAGATTTGTAATTAAACTGGACTGCAATGCTGCATAGCAATATAGGAAATCTAACTACACAACAGTGAACTCTTATATGATTCATATAAGCAATTGTGGAGTAAAGCAATTAAAAGCCAATCTTGTCCCCGCAGATGCTTCTCGGATAGAATCATGTTTGTTATCTGATTTTCCTCTTTCTCTGTGGCTGCTTGAACGTGCACCTGTACGTTTTCTTACATTCTCAGGAGGACACAAATGAGAAAACTTTTCAAGTTTCTACATCTTTCTGAAAGCTTTGATTTGTTTGAGGTCTCGTAAACACTTGTCAAGTTTTCAAGCATGTGTCCAACTATATCACTAGTTCGTTATCTTATATTCCATTTTGCCATCTTTTTACCAGGTCCATCCTGTTCTGATGCTTATTGGTTTGGTTATCATGGGTGGTGAAGGTAACAGCATCATACTTGCTCATTACATGGATGCCAACTCTCATCCATACATACATGGATGCATACATACATACCAATACATACTCATTAATTTCTTTCGATCTGCAGCCATTATAAGCTATAAAGCTCTTCCATTCAAGAAGGCCGAGAAGAAACTTATCCATCTTGTTCTACATGCTATTGCCCTCATACTCGGTAGCATTGGAATCTATATGGCATTCAAAAACCACAATGAAAGTGGTCTTGCAAACCTATACAGTTTACATTCCTGGCTTGGTATTGGTGTTATTGCTCTTTATGGCATTCAGGTAGCATCAAAATCTGCTGCTGGCCCTTTCTATTTCATAGCATTTTTACAACATTTCTTTTGCATAAATCATTGTAAATCCTTGAAAGCATATTTGGTTTGCAGGATTTGGTGGGATTTGGAATTGGATTCCATTCCAATCCCACATTTGGTTTAAAAGAAAGTTCTGAATTGAAATCCCACAAACATAAGCTAATTCTTGTGAATTTTCTTGGCAGTGGATATATGGGTTTGTGGTGTTTTTCTACCCGGGTGGAAGTAGTGACATTAGAAGAGAATCGCTTCCATGGCATGTGCTGTTTGGAATGTTTGTGTATATCTTAGCCGTTGCCAATTCAGCACTCGGGTTTCTTGAAAAACTAACATTCCTGGAGAGTTCAGGCATCGATAAGTATGGCTCCGAAGCGTTTTTGGTCAACTTCACCGCCATTGTTGCAGTACTTTACGGCACCTTCGTACTATTGACTGCACTTTCGCGCGCCCCTGCTGAAGACGACAACAGCTATTCGCCGATATAAAACGTGTTTATGTGAAATTATTGTTGTATCCACGGTTCTATCTAAGATTGAACATATAACGAGCATATGAGTGTGTCTCATGATATGCATTTCTGGTTTTATGTATCCTGTGTCTTGTAGAAACACAAACCACACAGCATTGTGTAGTATGAAATACCGTATTTGCCCTTCTAAACATTGGGTCAATTCTCCCGATCCAAATTAAAGCTGGACGGATCGGAATGTAGATAAACCTACCCTATGGATCTGGTAAATGCCAACTAGATTTCCACGTCATGTTTATAATTAAAATAAATAAATCTAAAATGCTAACATGACATTAATAATTATGATATTACATATTTATTTATATATTTAATAACTAAAATTCCATTTTTCATTTTTAAATAAAGAAATTAAAGACCTAAAACTTTATCCCACCCCAGACCATCGTCACCCATATCCAAAATCTCCATCTCTGTAACTACCCCATCTCCTCCCATTTTCTTCTTCAATCACGATAATTTTGCAAACCAACTCTACGAAATAAAACTTGTTCTCATTATAGTTTTAAAATACATACGGTGATACACAACAAATTAATATGGTTGCACCTTTTACGAACCTAAATTTTGTTACCCTTCGACGGAGAAATAATACGGTGGCACGTGCCACCGTAACCACCCGTGCATGCTCTGGTTATGCTTCGACCTGTTGCCATTGTATTTCTTCTCCATCACTAATCTTTGGCATCTTGGTTTTGATTTTTGATTTCGGTTATATTTTATTGTTATCTTTGTAATCAGTGATTATTTGTTTTTTTTTCATTATCCACGTAATAGTTTTTGTTAATTAATAATTTGCCATGTCATATTACGTTTACTTGTTATCTATTGAACTAGTAATCAAGGTCCTTAAATATACCAAAATTTTGTTTTAACCCTTAAAATGATAATTTTGAAAGTTGATTCTCCGTAATAAAAAAAATACAAAATTGGTTTCATTTTGATGCAATTTTTCCAATAAAAAAAAAGGAAATTTATAAAAATAACCACTTTATACAACCTTTTGCCACAAAATAACCGGGTTTTAGAGGTTTTGCGTATTTGATCACCCAGATCTACCCTAAGGGCGATCCGTTCACATATGGGGCGATCCCCAATAGAATTCTAAAAACAAAACAAAAATTCCTTAAAAGACAAGATTACTGTTCACCCTCGAAGACCGGGTTTGACCTCGCCCTAGGGGACGATCCAGCCTGTCCCATCGCCCCCAGGGGAGATCCAGCCTTTTATTATTATTATTTTATTCTTTTTGTGGTATTTTTAATAAAACTGATACGACATTTAAGTTGTGTTTTTTAACTTTTTTTAAAACCAAAATTCATGGGTAAAGGTTTAAAAATAAACCATTATAATTATGGAGACGCAAAAATTATTTTTAATAGATTTGGGTTTCGTAAATCAGATATAAACCCGTACATCTCTTTTTTTTTCATTTTTTTTACCTCGAATTTCACTATAAATACCAACCTCCTACTTCATAATTTTTCACACATTCCCTTTCATTTATCTTCTCATATATTCTACTCTCACAACTCTTAACCCATTAAACACAATCAACCATCACAAAACATGAAATCACGTCAAAATGATGATATTTGTGTGTATCTTCGAAGTGGCGGTTTATTCCAAAATATAAATGGTGTTTTAGAGTACCTTCCGATAACCTCCCCCACATGTGCAATACATTTGTCTTCGCCAATAACGTATTCTGGGGTCGTCAAACGTGTGACGAAAAAGTTAAGTTTACGTGGTTCTTTCAATTTATTTTTTAAAACGAATACGTTATATCAGTTTATGGACGACGATGATGTGGTAATCCTCCACAACGCCATTCGTCAAACTTCACCAGAAATGTTGACACTATATTTTTCCATTTTTATGAAAAACACCCCTTAATTGTTAAATAAAAAACACAAAATAACAAAATAGAGGTCAAATTTCGTAAATCAGATATTATATCTGATTTACGAAACCCAAAACAGATAAAAATATTTTTTGTCTCCATAATTATAATGGTTTATTTTTAAACTTTTACCCATGAATTTTGGTTCTAAAAAAGTTAAAAAAACACAACTTAAATGGCGTATTAGTTTTACTAAAAATACCACAAAAAAATAAAAATAAAAATAATAAAAGGCTGGATCGCCCCCTAGGGCGAGGTCAAACCCGGTCTTTGAGGGTGAACAGTAATCTCGTCTTTTAATGAAAAAAAATTTCCTTTTAGAATTATATTGGGGATCGCCCCAAAAAAAATACGGATCTCCCTTAGGGTAGATCTGAATGGTCAAATACGTAAAACCTCTAAAACCCGGTTATTTTGTGGCAAAAGATTGTATAAAATAGTTATTTTTATAAATTTCCCAAAAAGAAAGTTCATCTATTTTGAAAAATTCTAGTGCTGAGTTGGACAAATTACAGGTCAGAAAATGTGACAGCAAACATAGCGCCAATGATTTCAAAATCCTATCTGTCCCACCTAACCGAATCTCTTTTTCATTTTTCTGCTACAAAAACCCTCATCTATTTTACTATGTCCAAATGTGATCCTTCAAGTTTTGCTTTTCTCATTTTGATACTAAAAAAAATCTTTAAAAGATTTTCTACAATTTTTTTAAAAATAGATAACTAAAAATTCAGAATCTCTAAAAATAATTACATGTAAATTCAATATATTTTTTATTTTAGAGATTTTTAAATTTATTATATTATTAAAATATTTTATAATTAAATCATCTCAATACAATTTCAAAAAAAACTTACATAAAATAATAATAATTCAATCTCATTGGTGAGAATTAATGTAAAATTATCTCTCCATGCATTAAGTTTTACAGAGTTTTTTAAATTTGGAGATTTTTATATTTTTTTTTATTTTAGAGAACAACATAAATAATTTGTTGAAGCAAATAGAGAACAAAAACCTCATTTTCTCTATTTTAATAACCTGTTGGAGATGATCTAACTGATTACCTTTCTTTCATTCCTTTTCAAAACCTCCGACAATGTTCGTAGAGCATGTGCTTTATGTTGCAATAACAAATTATTGTAAGGAAAAATTGCATTAAAAGTAACGTACTTTAATTTGATTTCTATTTTAGGTAATGTACTTTCAAAACTTGTATTTTAATACTTAAGATGTAAAATTTTAAACATTGAAGTACCCAAATAATTGGTTGAAGTATTAACTGAGTTACCATATTGATGTGACAAGTGATGAAATGAAATGTTTAAAACTTTATATCTTACGTACCAAAATAAAATTTCTAAAAGTACATTACCTAAAATAGGAATCAAGTTAAAGTACGTGACTTTTTCGTATAATTTGTCTTGCTATAAAATATCAAAGATATTGATTTTTAAATTTGTATTAGTTCGGTTTAGTTGTTTTTGGGTTTCTACACCCTATAAAATTAACGTATTTTTTTGTCAAAGACCTTCCAGCCTAGTGGTAAAGGCTTGGGAATGTCATAGTCATGAACCCGAGTTCGAGCCCTGGGAGGGGAGTGTTGGCGACATTTAAGTGGGGCCATGTTTAGCCTCCAAATTTACCGGGGATTAGTCGGGCTTTGGCCCGGACACCCTTACAAAAAAAAAAAAAATTAGCGTATTTTTCTTGGTTTTATAATTTGTTTGTTTTTCTAAAAAAAGTGTATCAGTTTTTGTCAAATTGTTTTGGAATAAATGGAATATATTTGTATTCAAATAAACTTCACGTATCATGCGTCCAACATGATCGTTGATGCAATTTGCAACAAAAGAAAGATGAGGGTTAGAAGTGTAAAACACTGAATAGTTTAGGTGCTTCCCTACAATTAATCGCTTGTAAAAGAATCTGCATCTCTGTGTTTTCTTGGGATATCAGTTGATGAGTTGTTGACACTTATTTTAACCAATTATATTTCCATAAATTATTTTATTTATTTATTATTAAATGATATCTTAAATATTTGATTATCAATAAAATTATTTTTATTAAGCTTATTCTCAAGTCAAATATTATATTTTTAATCACTTTTAAAAAAAAATCCCCTTTTACTATATGATTCAGTGAGAAATCTCATCTACTTCAGGTTTAAATCCAAACGTTAATGTTTTTATAGCCATGGAGTCTCCTGTGAATTTGTGATTACTTTTCTGACAACTCGTCCACATGGATAGAAAATGAGATTTGAGACAAAGTACCCAACTATGGTTTTTGTAATGCTATATTTGAGTACCTTTTTTATCTCTTCATAAACTTCAAGTTGTGGGCTACATATAACTTTTACCATGGTTTTAAGTTGAATTCAAAATTATCATGGCAATCATGCACTTTACCATGGGCGGACCTACTATGGTGGTTACGGTGGCTCGTGCCACCGTATTATTTATCCGTCGAAGGGTAGAAAAATTTATGTTCGTGAAAGGTGCAACCGTATTAATCTGTTGTGTGTCACCGTATGTATTTTGAAACTACAATGAGGAAAAGTTTTATTTGGTAGAGTTGGTTTGCAAGGCTTTTATTCCACTTAAGACCAAAATTCAAATCTTGTTAGTGTCATTTTCTTAGTCAAATAGTGCCACCGATTGAAAAAACAAATTATGTATATTTGTTTCTTATAGTCAACCGGTGTCACTGTTTGAAATTTTTTCGCTATAGTTTTTTCTTATAGTCAAATGGTGCCACCGTTTGAAAAAAATTATGGGTCCATCCTTGCACTTTACGATGCTATATGCCAGCGAGGACGTTGGGCTTCAGGGGGTAGATTGTAAAGATCCACATCAGTTGAGGAGGGGAACACATGTTGTCTTATAAGAGACTGTAAACCTCCTCTATCAGATGCAATATTACAACTTCAGATCATTCGTAGTCGTTAAGGAGATTAGTCGGGTCGTGTAAGTTGACTCGAAACACATAGTTAGCTGTAAAAAGTTCATGTAACAATCTTCTTTTTTTCCATTATATCAAAATTTTCATAAAATTATTATTTAAAATAAACATCAACCATGATTAAGAAATAGAAATGAAAGGTGTGGGCAAGGTCAAGGTCAAGGCTTAATTATCTCAAAAATTTAATGTAAAAGTGGTGCTTAATTTAATGATTTAAGGGGTTGAGTGAATGGATAGAAAATAGACAACTCACCAACTAAGCTTTGGGCTTAGGGACATCATTCTCTGTATTGCGTACCATGCTTTACAGCAAATTGAAGTCTAATCACTCAACAAAACTAAATTATAAAAATAATGAAAAAATAATAATACTAAAAGGTTTTAATAAAGTTTCACGCAACCAAATGATCAATCAACTGATTTTAACGTTTTATATCTGTACGTCGATAAATATCAGAATCGGTACCTCAAGATTTTCTTTGGTTCTCTCTCTTGATTTGATACTAAATGCATCCTTTTGTTAAAATTTATATCGACCAGACTTGGATTATTTTTTTCTCAATGTATGTTGGAACCTCTTTTCTTTTCTCAAAGGCTCTTTTATAAAGTCATCTAATGAGGTTTCACATATTTTCATGTGATATCAGAACCAAAGTCTAATAGTCTACGAACTCGACAATCTAGGAAATTTTGTACTCTCTCCGTCCCAAAATAAGTTTATACAGTATTATTATTTTAGTTTGTCTCAAAATAAATTTCCATTTTTAAAAAGTAAAGGTGTAATTTTTCATTTTGCCCTTAATTATCTGGTGGAGGAAAATTTCTTTATCTATATTTAAGGGTAAGTTTTTTATTAATTAAAAATTGTAATGATTATAAGTTTATAAAACTATGTTTTTTTTTAATTGTGGACATTTGTTCAGAAGAAGTACTCGACTAGCCCTCTTTCGACGCCTCAAAACAATTAGTACCCGCCTAGACTCCGTTGAGGAATAACATATCAAAGTTTGATATGTATAGGGTTTTTTTTTTATGGAAAAAGGGAAAGAAGAAGCAAAAGTGGTATGGTGCTTTTAGAGAAAACCAACGGCAATAATAGGTCTTCTTTTTTTTCTAAACTCTTTAATTTGAAAAGAAAAAATCAAGATTCAAGAAAGTAAATGAAGCAACAGTCTGTTGATGGTGGATGAGCCAGCTCACCTCATTATATATTATATATATTTCAACAATCTATAACTATCATACTCCTTGTCCTTTCCCAAACAACACCTGCCATCCGTTCTGACACTTGAATCTTATTCAAAATCCAAAAATATACCTTAATTTCAACAAAGATATGGCAGTAGAAGAAGCCAAGAAGGTAGAGGTGGAACCCGAGTGCCAGCCGGAGCCACCTGTCGCCGCCGCCGAGAAGGAGGAGGAAAAAGCTCTCGTCCCAGTTGAACCTCTTGTTTCTGAAGAAAAACCCACCGATGATACTAAAGCCCTCATCGTCGTTGAAAGTAATCTACTCTCCTTTCTTTGTATTGGTTTTCAGTTCAAAAGCTTAAGATGAATTGAAGAATTGGGTTTATCAAGATTTATGCCTTCTAACTGTTTGATAATTTGACAGAGCCAGAAGAAGTTTGTGATGAGAAACCTAAAGAGGGTTCTATCAACAGAGGTAATCTAAGCAATCTAATTCTAATTAAAAATGGTTTGATTTCTAGAATATTTATGATCATAAGGAAGATTAAATTGGTTGTTTTTGTTCAGATGATGTTCTTGCTAAAGTAGCAACAGAGAAGAAAGATGCACTTATCAAAGCATGGGAAGAAAGTGAGAAGTCTAAGGCTGAGAACAAGTAAGAACACAGCTTCTGTGATTTAGATTTTCAAGAAATCAAAATAAAATTTTGGGTGTTTCAGATTAGTGAATTATTGTATGAAACTGATAAAAGAAAGATGATTGAATAGAGCTCAACAAAAGCTATCTTCAATTGAAGCTTGGGAGATCAGCAAGAAAGCCGAACTGGAAGCCGAGTTGAAAAAGATTGAGGTAACAGATTTTGAATCGATCAATACTTGACACAACATGATTTCTGATGTTCTTTAAGCCAAAAAAAGCATCACAAGTGGTTAATTAGAGTTTGAAATTGGTGAGCAGGAGGACCTGGAGAAGAAGAAGGCCAAGTATATAGAAAAGATGAAGAACAAAATGGCTATCCTTCATAAAAGAGCACAAGAAAAGAGGGCAATCACAGAAGCTAAATGCGGAGAAGAGCTTCTCAAGGCAGAAGAATTGGCGGCCAAGTGTCGGGCTACTGGCGACACCCCAAAGAAACTACTCGGATGGTTTTAAAGCTAGATACTTGCTGGAATTGCCATATAACTTTTGAAGTTGTATTTTTTTATTTCTTGATGTGTGCTTATATCTTTATGGTGTATGATTGGTTTAATGCTTCATTATTTTGTGTGCATATTAATGTAATTGTGTGTGTATAAGTTAAATATACTAGCAATTGATTATAAAGACAAGTTTGCAAGTGACAATTTTATTCCATGAGGTTTCAAATCTCTGTTCTCAGTTCCTAAAGTTATGAACTCTAATCCAAAACACTATTATTACTTGTAAACTTAGTGTTGGCAAGAGGTGGATATGATCACTCACATTATACATACTGCAAATATTCGCCATCGTTGGGAAAATCTAGCAGCAGATCCAATGTTATATCTGATGCATTCTCTGGTTCATATGAGTTTTGAGACTCTGCGTTTGTTATTTCCTCTGCTTCCTCCTTGAAGAATCTCCTATGCTCTTTGATACCCTGATCACAAGATTCACTAGTAGAGGTGCCCGCGAAATAAGGCCCAGCCTGCACTGTGACAACAGAATCTGATTCAAAT
This sequence comes from Cynara cardunculus var. scolymus, assembly GCF_001531365.2. Classification (NCBI taxonomy): domain Eukaryota; kingdom Viridiplantae; phylum Streptophyta; class Magnoliopsida; order Asterales; family Asteraceae; genus Cynara; species Cynara cardunculus. The sequence goes on from NC_037528.1 coordinate 794,417, forward strand.
TTTATCGGTCTTGGGGTTGGGATTAAACACGCCACTTTGTCACGATCCATATGTTTCTGAAATGGTTCTTCATCACCAGAACCCCATTCATGTAGGAAGTTATTGCCGTCACTTATGCCGGTTGCTGGGCTCAGAAGCATGGGATCCATCGGTAGCCTGGTTTCAGCCTCAGCCTCCTTTCTGATGTTCTCCCATGGTGGCAACGTGAATTTTATATCTGTTGATTTGGAAGGCGGGTTGGTTTGCAGGGTACCATTCTTGTTGGGGATCCGTTTTCTTAAATGGGAGTTCCAGAAATTCTTTATCTCATTGTCGGTTCTTCCTGGCAACCTTGATGCAATGGCTGCCCACCTGAATAATTCAAATTAGTAAGGCTTTGTGGCTCAAGAGATAAGATGCAAACATGAGTGTTTCTGTAATAGATAAAGGTGAAGTGGTTCATTACTTGTTACCGTGCAAGCTGTGCAGCTGGAAGATTGTTTGTTCTTCTTCAGAACTGAATGCACCACGTTTGATATCAGGCCGAAGATAGTTTGTCCACCGAAGTCGACAACTTTTTCCACATCTTCTAAGTCCTATATTACAATATCATGAACCCCAAAGTGAACCAAGAAGGTCTTGAAAATGATCTTAAAAAAATTGTTTTTAATCCCAGACTACCTAGTTGAAACTGGCTGCAAATAAAACCTACCAGAAACAGTAATTTAGAGGTCTTGGAAACACTCATACCATCCCTTCAAGATAAAGGAGCACAGCTGCCAAAGAGATGTTTCTGGGCACTAATGGAACTGCTCCTTATTGGGTCATTTGAGGGATGATTGTAGCGTCTCCTTTACCCCTTAAGTTCATATGATGATGCTTCGATTAAAGAGCAAAATGTGAAAAATGAATCTTTATACAGGGAAGGCAAGGGAAGGGGAGATTTTGAACCCATATGAAAGCAGTTTCTCCATTAAAGATCTTGAAGTTGGAGGACGAAAATTGAGGCCAGAAGGCAAAAGACTATTATCAGATTTGGGATTAGATACACACAACTTGAGAAATTGAAGAGCTCAAACAAGATCAGTTCAATAATGTCGCATTCCATTTTCAAATAAATTTGTAATTTTTTGAACTGCAAGAGTTCAATGAACAACTTATGGAACCCATCCAGCCGTACCTGGCGGTTGATTGGCGGAAGTGAGAACTCGCCGTCATCTTCCGCCTTGGGATTTCCGAAATGGACGGCTAAATTGACGTTGGATGGAAGAACAAAATTGAAAGGAAAGAAATAAATCAAACCTGCAAGTTTAGGAAAAGAACGCCAGGTGCCATGGCCATTCTTAGTGATGTAATCAACAAGTATCTTATCTTCTTCAGGAGTCCAAGAACCTTTCTTCACCTCACCTTTGTTACAGCACGGTGCTCTTCCCATCTTCTCCTCTTTCCTTCCCCTCTTGCTCATCCAACAGCTTGCTAGCAAAATTAAATCTAAGATGTTTTTGAAAGAGAGCACTGGCAATAGGTCAGTAATGGATGAAAATCACGCAAATCTCATCCATCTCCATATCTGAACTTGCATTTCCTCTTACAAATTCGTGCTATTCTGTCTCTGCAAGGAAAAATTCATCGGAAGCGCCACAAATAACGTCAATAGCTCGATAAATGCTGGTTGTGAATTCATCGCACTAGAACGAAGAAAAACTATAAACAATTGAAAAGGTAGAACTATCGGAGCTGCAATAATTGCAACATTAAAAGGTGCTGGCTATGGCGTCTTCACACGAAAGTCAACAAATTTCTATAAAAACCTAAAAACTCTACACACACACATACACACAGTAGAAAGCAAACAAAAATGCTTGAATTGGCTACAGATAAATGTACGCCGATGGCGAGAAAAGTGAAGTCCAGTGATGTATGCTCACCGGAAAATCTGGCGAGAAGTGACGGAAGATGTGACTTCACATAGATGAAAGGCGTCGATGGCGAACAACAGGGTTTTTTTGCGTCCAGCTTTTTGTTAAAACTATGAAGAGAAAAAGACTGCTATTTCTTCCTTTGCTCCTCTCTGCCTCTGCCTCAGCACACACACAAGACAAAGTTTATCAACTTTTTCTATGATTAATTTTACATTTTTATCAAATTCATACTAAATTACAATTTTGGTCCCTCTGGTTTACAACCAATTATAAATACCGTCCTTAGACTTTAATCAGTACAGTTATCGTCACTATGGTTTGCATTTTCCTTTGCAAATCGTCCATGATCATTAACTCCGTTAAATTATTCCGGGACGAGTATTAATGGACAAAAAAATAAAAGACTTAAAAAATGAAAATACCCTCCACTTGACAGACTATTGTAACTGAGTTAGTGACCAGAGACGATTTTAACACAAAATACAGACCACAATGACGATAATAAGTATCATTGAAGTCTAGGGACGACCTTCGTAGCTGGGTGTAAATCACAAGGACCAAAATTGTAGTTTACACAATAAAATTCAATATATAAATATTGGTATCTTGAGTCTTGACCCAAAGATCCGTATTTGATTATACGGGGAATGGGTCATACCCGCACATCGGGACGGAAATTTTGTCGGGTTTTGTGGAAGTGAAGTTTTGTTTAAATTCTAAAATGGTGAAAAGAAAAGAATTACTTTTCTGTTTAAAACAAATTATATATATTTTTAGGGGACGCAAAATGTTAATGTCATGGTATTTAAAGAAACAACATTTACTGTCAAATAATTGAAAGATAAATTACATGAAAAAGTAATGTATTTTAATTTGATACTTTCAAAACTTTTATTTTGGTATTTAATATGTAAAGTTTTAAACATTTAAAAATTCGGGTAATCAGTTGAATGTATATTATTTTAATTAATATATATTAAATTAATATTGTGTTATTAAATTATTGTGTGATTAAAGCATTACGTATTATGGTGATATTTAGGCACGGGTTGAAATGGTGGGTTTTGATAGTGCTAGCCTATGATGGCCTATGGGTGTTTTGATAGTATTACTAGTGATTGTGATTTTAATTCAATTATATTTAAATATTTCTATTAAATTATATTTGAAATATTTCTATTAAATTATATTTAAATATTTCTATAAAAAAAATATATTTGAAATTAACGATTACATATGTTTTTTTTAAACTAAACCACTAATCCTTTGATGGAAATCATCAAGTTTGGTAGCATCCTTCTAATTGTTGTTATGTTTTGAGTTATTTAAACAGGAGTTTAAATACTAACATTCGTCAAGTTTTTATTACGATGTCGGCCGCCACATAACAAGCGGTTTTTAAGACATTTCATCTTATTTTATGTTGTATAAGATGAAGATATTGTGACGAAAAACTCGGGACTGATTTTTAAATCCCGTTTATGTGAACGGTTTTAGAAAATCCAGATATTTCTTTGTTCAAATATAATGTCTAGTGACTTAATCATTTAAAGCTGAAATATTTGTTGGATTTTTTGCGTTTTTTTTCTTTACTTTATAAAATATTTACTTACATAATCGTTTAGAAGTCAGTTTAATATGTAAAAAGTAATCGATATGAAATAAATTCAAATATTTATTTATCCAGAAAAATATTTAATAACTTAATTGCTTAAAATCAAATTACAATCTTTCAATTGGATTACCTCAAGATGCGTTTTTCTTTTTATCAATTTCTTGGATTTCTTGATTGTGCGGCTGTCGTTTCAGCGCATTCTTCCGATTTAGATTTCCGTTCCAGTTATAATCCACTGTTGATTTTTGTCTGTTCAACTGTTCTTAGTCCTATTCTGTTTCGCTTTGTTGATGGACCTTCAAACGGTCTTTTGTTTCTTAAATATCCCCTCCATGCCCTTTTCTTGTTTTCTTAATAGAAATTTGTAATTCAAAGGAAAAAAAATGCTTAAAATAAAAATCGATTTTCAAATTAGTGAGAGTCACAAAGGGTGTCTTTTTTCTAGAAGGGGTATTTCGGACTTTTGGCCTGTGGCCTGTGCTGCATGGCTAAACGTGGATCACGGGAAAAGCTTTTAAAAGGATTATTTAATGTGCAATATAATTGTCAACATAAAGACACTGAAATTACCTTTTGTCACTCAATATCATAAAGTATTTTGTTCAATAAATTACAATTTTCATCCTTATGGTTTGTTGTTTATGACCATTTTAGTCCTTCGTTTGTAAAATTTGGTTGTTTTGTTTTTGTGGTTTTTATTTTGTTTCTTTTTTGTCCTTAAGGTAAATGACGTTAAAAGACTCCGTTAAATCAGGGTTAATTAGGTCTTTATCTTTTTCCTTTATTTTTATTAAGTATATATATATATATATATATATATATATATATATATAAAGAGAGTTTGTTTCAAATGCAACACATCACATTTTTACAACCAATGCAACCCAATAAATTGAAATATTTATGGAAATGATGAGAGTTCATTAAATTATGATTTAAATATTCACAGAAGATGAATAAGGTTCATTAATTATGATCAATACTTTATATTATGAAACAATCAAAACTTCTATGAAATTACATATTCATCAAATTAAGTGGACGATTGAGATTGAGTTGTATTAAGTACCATTTATGTCGTCTACGTTACCCCTCACCACCAAAAAATCTCATATTCTTCCCCTCTCCTGATCGGCGCCTATAACATGTTGCCTGTTTTTGACAACTCTTCTAAAACAATCCCTTTATTACTTGTTTTATTTTTCAGTATTTTTAACTTCAAATCTTGTAAAGTGTATATGATCTGTTTGATTTATAAGAGGCATATGAATTAATAGTATCTTGTTTTGTGTTTTATCGTTGATTTGTAAATTTACTCTATTTTGTTTTTGTTTTAAGCCAGTTAAAATATAATGAAAATATGTGTTTCATAAAAAATATACATATGAAACAAAATAATAATTGTCTTTTATAATAAATAAAAAAATATATTTTTTAAAATGAAGTTAGGCCATAATTAATTGTGTGACCGTTTATTTGACTATAACAACCGTCACTTTGGAATTTGAGGGTGTGTTGATAAAGTTTTGGATTAAATTTTATTTTTTTAACTTTTCAAGACAACAATTTCTTAACGATATTGTCAAAAGTTAAGTTCGTAAATAATACGTCACAACTTATTTGATCGGTAAGTTATACCGATACCAATTATCGATTACTTTTTAAATTAATGACAACGATTTTCTTTTATATACGTATTAAAGCAACCTTATACTCTAAGATAAATATAATATGGACCCCTATGATCAACAAACTACTCTTGGTACGAGATTTCATCAAGAAGTCATCGACAGGTTATTTTCCTGACGGAGTTGACAATACATACGATTTCTGAAAATAACGTATTGGATCACAATTTATCAACACATTATTGTCGAATTTTTGATGGGCTATTATAGGTGGATTGCCGACAAACTGTTTTTTCGATGTTAACCTATCCATTGGGTTACTTATCAGTACTTCATCGATAAAACTGTTTTTCTAAAAAATTATGTATTATCTGTATCTTTTTATGGATAGATTGTTGATGCATTATTTTACGAGGAAACATACTCTTAATTCATAAAACTGATCACATTCAAAATTATCAAACGGTCACATGCCACTCAATCATGTATGAGCGAGTCGATGAGCACCAACACCTTACCATTCTTTTAAACATTGAATGCTAGTACACATCCTACAATATAAATAAATAAATAAATCATATATATATATATATATATATGAGTGATCATACGAAAACCGCCCTCATTTGTGTAAATCATGCAAACCACCTTCATCTGTCGATTTCATTGTTTAATCTTATGAAATTTTTTCATGAAATTGTTTAATCTTGTGAAATTGTTTCATATAATACTTTTTTTGATGAAGTTGTTTC
>NC_037528.1:802082-802995 GCF_001531365.2 Cynara cardunculus var. scolymus
TATATATATATATATATATATATATATATATATATATATATATATAGAGAGAGAGAGAGAGAGAGAGAGAGAGAGATGAGCAATCAAATGAAAATCACTTCAATTTGTAAAAACCGTAAAAACTACTCTCATCCATCGTAATCTTATGAAATTTTTTCATGAAATTGTTTAATCTTATGAAATTGTTTCATATAATGCTTTTTTTGATGAAGTTGTTTCATATATGGTTATGAAATTGTTTCATATACAACCTAATGAAATTTTAATGAAACTGTTTCATTAAAATTTTATTAGGTAGTATATGAAACAATTTCATAACCATATATGAAACAACTTCATCAAAAAAAAGTATGAAACAATTTCATGAAAAAATTTCATAAGATTAAACAATGAAATCGACGGATGAGGGTGGTTTGCACGGTTTATACAAATTGGAGTGGTGGTTTTCATTTGATCGCTCATATATATATATATATATATATATATATTATAAAGCATTTGACAAGAACTCTTAAAAACGATTTTTATGCACGAAATACTGTTTATTTATGCATATTTCTTAAAATTTAAGATTACAAGTAAATTGTGCATAAGTATAACTTATTAAAGCTTTATACTTGAATTCGTATAACTAACTGCAGATAAACATAATCAAATATTGGATAAATATCTCATTTTAAATATAAAAAATCTAAAATATGATTAGATAGATAGACTCTTGTAACCATGACATCTTTTCTATTTGCTTACTTGAACATAATTTCTTTCTAAAAAAAGGAACTGCTTAATTGCACAAAAGAAAAAGTCTTTTTTTTACGAGGTATAACTATAAATTCTTATGAAATCGACCATAGATCAATTCCCTTTTTTGGGAGGGTCTTGAATACATCCCTAATTCTGAGCTTCATGTTAC
>NC_037528.1:803055-809094 GCF_001531365.2 Cynara cardunculus var. scolymus
GCCGATTACTCGATAATTTCCACAAGCACAAATTCCACTTTTGATAGGCCCAAAAATTCTTTCACAAAATAATCCATCTTTTTCTGTAGTCATTGATAACTAACAAAATATTAGTTATTATCTTTATAAAAAATATATTATTACCTAAATTAAATTCTTTGTTACTAAACCTAAATTAAATTATAATTAAAAAAAATAATTAAGAAAATTACAACAAAACACAATAACTTTTAAAAAGATTAATTTAATACTAATATCGATATATTTTTTTAAATTTTTTAATGATATTTTGAAATTTATATTTTATTCAAAAATAAAAAATTATCACTTTCTCAAAACCACATAAAACCAATGTTTACTTAAAATTCAAGATTACAAGTAAATTATGCAAAAATACAATTTATTAAAGCTCGATGTTTGAATTCTTATATTTAATTGTGGATAAACATAATCAAATAGAGAATAAACATCTTATTTTAAAATATAAAAGATTTAAAATATAATTAGGATAATTATAAAGTTTTGACAAAATAATTAATTGTTATTATTATAAGAAAATTATATTATTAAACAAAATATAAATTACTTTGTTATTGTACCTAAATTAAATTATAATAAAAAATTAAATTAAAAAATTAGACAAAAAATGAGAAATTTTAAATAGTTAATTTGATACGAATATCGATATATTTTTGTTATGCATAAAGTACTGTATATTGATGCATATTACTTAAAATTCAATATTACAAGTAAATTATGCATAAGTACAACTTATTAAAGCTCGATGTTTGAATTCGTATAACTAATTGCGGATAAACATAATCAAATAGAGTATAAACATTTTATTTTAAAATATAATTAAAATAATTATCGAGTTTTAACAAAATAAATAATTATTATATTTAAAAGAAAATTATATTATTAAACCAAATATGAATTACTTCGTTATTATACCTGAATTAAATTAAAATTTTGAATTAAAAAAATACACAAAAAATGAGGAATTTTAAATAGTTAATTTGATACTAATGTCGTTATATTTTTGTCAAATTTTTATGATATCTTCAAACTTATATTTTATTCAAAAATAAAACATCATCGCTTTCTCAAAATCACATAAGACCATATAACATCGACTGAGAGAGAATAAAATGAAATATTAAAATCAAAATATATCTCGTTGCATTGCGCGATTACCCTTCTAGTATATATATATACTCACTTGACATCAAACTCATGAACATGAATGAGATAAAATTTATTATCAGGAAAAGAGAATATCGAGGGATCTCCAAAGATTTGTAACTCCTAATTAAATATTAGAGTGTTAGATAATGGTTAAATTACATAAACACCCTTGCATTAATTTTATATGTTTCATTTAAACATAAAGAAAAGAATGAATTTGATTGATTAGTTTTGGATATATATAGGGGAGCGATCAAATGCAAACCACTCAATTTGTACAAACTGTGCAAACCTCATTCAACCAATCATAATTTTTCATTTTGTTCATTTTTTTGTAATTATGAGAGGTTGATTAATCATTTTTATTGTGGAGGGTGTTAATCATAGATATTATCATCTTCATTATTTTATTTTTTAGAGAAATACATGAAACAGTTTCATGTATTTTAGAGAAATACACGAAACAGTTTCATTAAGTATTATATGAAACAATTTCACAACCATATATGAAACAACTTGATCAAAAAAAGTATTATATGAAACAATTTCACAACCATATATGAAACAACTTGATCAAAAAAAGTATTATATGAAACAATTTCATGAAAAAATTTCATAAGATTAAACAATGAAATCGACGGATGAAAGTGGTTTGCACGGTTTACACAAATGAGGGCGGTTTTTATTTGATCACTCCTCTCTCTATATATATATATGGGGGTAACAAACACATGTTAAGTATTTTCTTTTTTTAATCAAAGCAGAACAATAATGGTCTATTGTATATATCCATATCACTATTTTCTAACAATTAAAGTGTTAAACATGCATATAATGACAATCACAATATCAACCAATCATATATTATAGAAATAATAATTTTTTATTAATATGTCGCGAGATCCAATTGAAAATGTAAAAAAACAACGATAAATTACGTGTGTGCAGATAACAGACATTTATACTGAATAGTTACCGTAATAAAAGTAATTATAAGATAAAATAAAAATGATTATAAAATAATTGTAGTAAAAAAAATATGTCGTCGGCATTTATTAATATTATCAACTATCAAGAATTTGTTATCTATTTATTAAGTATTTTATGTTCTTGCATCCTCTTCTACGGAAGATACGACGTAAATATTGTCCAAAATAAAGATTGGGTGAATGAAACACCGAATATCAAAACAGTGGAATCAAAGAAAAATTTGTCGGGGGTCTACAAATTTTGGACCCAGAAGCACGTCATGCAAACTCACATGTAGTGCTAAGATCGATAGGTCGATGTTTTTTTTGGCATTAATGGCAGCACCATTAAAATAGGTTTGTCGATCAGTAGTTCACTTTTTATAATTTTTTATGTTAATTATATTGTCATTTGATTACTGATTAACTTGAGAAATTATACATTTTATTAAAAGTATTATTGATTGATTTTAGTTCATATTCTAAGGGGGTGTTTGGATTGCTTATTTTAGATGTTTTTTGACTTATTTCAGTCTGACACCGGTGATAAACTAAATGCTAGTGTTTGGATGATGAAAAATAAAACTGCTTATACCGGTGCCAAACTGGTAATAAGCAGTTTTTGATAAATTAATCATTCCTGACTTATGAAAAACTGCTTATTACCAGTTTACCATTTTAACGTTGTTTTATTAATGTTTGTTAATTATTAATCTTATTGATATAAATTATTAATCTTATTGATATAAATTTTTGTCAAAGAAATTATTATAAAAGATGAAAAATAAATTTTTACTTGTTAAAAAATCAAATAAGTCAATAATGGAAGACCGTCTTTTTTTGTCATTTTACATATATAAGCAAAATTCGCCAAACACTAAAAAAACAACTTATCAGCTTATTGCTTTTTGGTACCGTTATAAGCTAATCCAAACATTTTTTACAAAACTCCGATTTGATACCTCATAAGTTAATAAGCACTTTTATAAAAAAAACATAAGTTGTTTTAAATAAGCAATCCCAAACACCCCCTAAATAATTCGTATAACGTGTTATGACATCAAAGCTTGGGTTTGCCATCACGTTAACCCATTGACTTCACTCTAAGGGCTAACTTGCATTGTAATTTGTTGTGACACATTACGATGTTTTATAGCGCGTTACAACACGTTATTTTGTAAGGTATGAAAGTTTTTTAACATATATTTTTAAAGATAAATGATAATTTTGTACGATAAAGATAAATGTGAAAGTTAAATAAAGATAAAAGAGAAACTTAACAACTAAAGGTCTAAATAGGTAAATACTTACTATCATTCATATATATTCGAATACATATTTTTTGAAAATTGAAGAAAGTAGTAAATTAGATTCGAGAGATTTTATTCTGATTTTGCACCATTGATATTAGTTTTTATAAGCTCTATATATTTGGTATCAATGTTTATTTTTTCATTTTTATTTTTTTATATGTTATTATTGAAAGCTATATATATATATATATATATATATATATATATACACACACACACACACACACAGAGAGAGAGAGAGGTTTATGCGAGAATGATACTTATTTAATAAAATACAAGAATGGCCAAAATAAGTACAAAATCACATGTGATTTTACATTAACGGCTCAAAAAGAGTGCGGGCGACCCTATGGCCGCTTGGCAACGTCGCATGAATCACAAGTGATTTTTTACGTGATGTTAGTGTAAAATCACACGTGATTCGATCATTCTCTGTTTTTTTAAATATGTATCATTTTATTATGAACCCCTCTCTCTCTCTCTATATATATATATATAGGGAGAGAGAGAGAGAGAGATTTTGACTTAGGGCACGCCTTGAAAAACGTCGTGACCTCGTCGTAACTCGTAAGTTTTGAGACTTGACCTCGTCAACATGTCACGTCCCACGTTATTTAAAACCTTGTTTTAGATACATCACTAACCTATATCTTATTTATTGATAATTATCAATAGATGAATGATTGAATCCGGCTATTTTACAAATATTTACTGATATCTCATTATCAAATTTTAAAAGTTCTGACAAATCCATTTAAAATCCCTCAACAATTAATGAACTACTAGAAATCTAAGGACAAATATGATTTAACAAAAATAGTTGTAACGATGGCTTTAAATGCGATGGTGGTCTTGTGGGTAGCGAGCATTAAATTTGAATCTGTAGAAAGGGGCCAGGAAACGGTGGCCTAAGATTAACCCACGTTGAGATCTTGAATATTTCATATTTATTTAATAGCCGGTAGAATCATCGAGTATTTTTGAGCCCAAAAATAAGTACACATGGCTTTTCTGTGTTTGTTAATTTGATATAATATTTTTTAAAGGTTAAATGCATGAAATAGAAATCTACTTTCATAATTTTTTAATTATAGTATTTTACTTTTTTTATTACAACAATATACTTTCAAATTATTTTTTATTAAGACATCATACTTTAAAAATTTTACTCATAATAGGAATGACTAACCTGCTACCTTTTAAACCGATTAAATCCCTTGACTTTTTTTTTTGCGTGTGTGGCTTTAATGAGGTGATGTGAATGACACATCATTTTGATGACTTAAATAAAATAGAAATAAAAACTCATTTCAAATTACTATTAGTGATTTTCATTTTTCATTACTACGATCTAAAAAAAACATTTAAGTTTTTTTGACTTTTCCTTATTAAGTTACATGCAAATTAAATATTATAGAATAAAATATTTCTTAAATAAATATGAAACATTATTTTCGAGATTAATTTTGTTTGTAAAAAAGAGAACACTTCTTATTTTATGTTGTTTAAATAAATACAAAATTTTTAAAGTTCTCTTTAAAATGTTAACGAAATAAATTGTGATGTACAATTTTTTAATATCGTTATATTAACAAATAATTCAAAAAAATCTAATTAATTTAATATATTTATATGCCAAGTAAAAGTTTTTAAACAAATATAATATATTTTTTAAAAGATAATATTTTTCTGGTAAAAGATAACATTATTTATATGTGTTTTTTTTAAAAAGAAAATATTATATTATAAGAACTAGTAAATGCTATAATAAAATAGTTTTAAAAGTACAATGATGTAGTAAGAAAGTCACATCACTATAGCATATGTGGACAACCTTCATGGACAATGAGGTAGCATGAAAACCTGGTATAATAAGTAAATTTTTCAAAGTATAATGTCCTAATAAAAAATAGTTTGAAAGTATATTGTTGTAATAAGAAAAAAATTGGAAGTACAATGCTATAATAAATAAATTTATGAAAGTAGATTGTTATTTTGTATATTTTGCCATGTTTTTTAATAAATAAATTATTGAACTTTTAAAAATATGTTACCTATATTTTTTTTTAACAAAAATACTATTTATAAGGTTGTAACCGACTAGAAATGCTTTAAAGTAAAAAGATACTTAAATCAGTTTTACCGTCACCAAACCCTACCCTCTTAGTATCACTCCTCCTCGTCACTTACTGTCACCCCATCGTTGTCTGTTTTTCATATCGACTATCAAACTGTTGACCTCTGCCATCGATCATGCTCTTTTCTGATATATTTATTTAGGGGGTTACACGTAATGTTATTTTAAGATATTTTAGTCCGTTACAAATAATTTTTTTATATTAAAATAATTTAATAACTAATTTTGAAAAGTCAATTATTAATTACTAGAAGCATACTCGTGCAATGCAGCGAGATACATCGTGTTTTTAATATTTCATTTTATTCTTTATCTTAGTCGATGTTATAATATGGCTTTATGTGATTTTGAGAAAGCGATAATGTTTTTATTTTTGAATAAAATATATGTTTGACGATATCATAAAAATTTGACAAAAATATATCGATATTAG
>NC_037528.1:811375-813825 GCF_001531365.2 Cynara cardunculus var. scolymus
TTTTAATTAAAATCAGTATTTTTTTTTAGTTATTGTAATTTTCATTATTGAGTATTTTTTTTTACATAGATTATGGGTTGGTTTATAGCTGAAAATAAAAAATTTATGAAATATGTAGGAAAGAGAAAACTGATATGACAAATATAGAAAACTGATATGCAAAAGTCATTAAACTCTTAAGAGGTTCATGATTGTGGATGCTTTAAAGTCAAAACGTAACAAAAAAGACAATTGGTGATTATGACATATATCAAACCAAAATATAACTCCTTACCGTTTATTATTTGGACAAAAACTCGATTATCGACAACTTTAACGGGCTCATAGAACCTGTTTTCAAATACTTCTATGTGAGAACTTTTTTATGTCTCATTCATCAGCCAAGGCTGGCGTGAGAACCACGATTGAACCCGAGACCTATCTTGTATTTAAAAAAAAAAATTACATCACCCCTTACCAATTGTATTGTAATTTGGAAATAGTATTGTAATACCTTGATATCGATTTTTAATTATAAAAAAAAAAATGAATTTACGAGTCGTATGATTGAATTTGATGAATGGAGGATATGCGTTTCATTGTTCCATCTTTCTTTAAAATCCACACAACTAAGCATCACATGTGAATGTCGGTTTATAAGTATACTTAATCTTCACATGCGAATATAACATGGTGAGCTTCTTAAAATCGCATAAATTAGGGTTTCGAATTTCAAGTCTCTATTTGAGTAATTGTTCAAGCTTTGAACCGAAACCACCAAATTTTTGTAGAAATAATTGGTTGGTTATTTAAATTATAATTTATGAATAATTAGCCACAAAGTTTGGTAAAAAGTGACCTTAAAAATATCTTAGACAAGATAGAGGGACACAATCTAAAGTACAATTCATATCAAGCAAAGATGGAAATATGGAGGATTTTGTTAATATTTTAAGATAATTATTATTATTTTTATTTATATTAAATCAGTAAATGATAATTTTTATTTTGGATATTATTCGATATTTTTTGGTACATGTAACGTTAAATTTTTTAGATTAAATTTAATTTCTTTCGGATTTCGATTTATTAATTATTAGATAATGATGCATAGTTTTTGTATTAAATTAAATTCCTTTTGATTTTAGTTTTATTGAAAAAAATGTGAGAATTAAACGTGTGTGACGTCTCACAAATTTGATTTAAAAAAAGTTTATTTATTTAGGACAAGGATTGGGGATAAGGATGTTATCAAATTGCTAATTAAACGTGATTTCATTCGTATCTTTGCATTTCCCCCATTTTGTGTGACATGTTTCTTCAAATCACTCGATCCTACGATACAAATACGGTAAGTTTGTAGCGTCCCTTTTTCTTAAAAAAAACGATTGACGGTGAGATTTTAATAATTTATTGGGCCTTCGTTGTTGGGCCAGATGCCCGCCCTTGCCTTACTTATGGGCTTTAGATGGCCCAATAACATCATAATGTTGAAGGGTCAAAACCCAACACGATTGTTCTACTTCTATCTAAAAAGGGTTATGAGCCAACGTAAATTGGAATAAATTACATTTTCTGTCCTTTTGGTTTGTTAAAAATTGCAATTTTTGTCTTTATAGTTTAAAAATTGCGGTTTTCATTCCTATTTGATAAACTAGCTGATGAACAAATCATGTTTTACAAAAACTAATTGATGATTAATAAGGTAGCTGATTAACGAGTCGTTTTAGTTATTTGGATAAATCATTAATGCACTTTATTAACTAGTTACCCTTTGCATATACATGAAATCTCATCAAATCTCCATCAATAAAGTTGAAAATTGGATCGAACTTCGTTGGGGCATGAAATATATCTTCCTTTGAACCATTGTCAAAGTTTTGAGAGTTGTTGCTATCACGAATTGATCCTTCGTTAATTGTAACTCAGATGGTTCAAATAATTAGTTTTGATATCATATAAACATACCTTTTCTCCATTCGTTTACGGTTAAATAAGAATTTATATTCGTAACTTGCTTTTTTAACTTGTACCCTTGCTTAATTGGTTTACAGTTGGATATATACTGGCTTAATTATTTCCACCTTTGCCCACTTTTTTTATTTTTTTAATACTTTAATTATTTTTTTACTGTTTTGTGTCTGTCCGATCTCTCTCTCTCTCTCTCTCTCTCCTTATTTATATCTAATAATTATTTAAATCAATATATTATAGATAGGTCATGTTTGGTAATGTAAACTAATTTAATGTAATATTTTCTAAAATTCGTATTTGGTTATACAGATCCAAAAATTATATATATATATATATATATATAATTCGTATTTGGTTATACAGATCCAAAAATTTTATATATATCTATACTATATTATAAAGCATTTGGCTAAAACTCTTAAAAACTCTTAAACTCTTAAAACTCTTAAACCCATTCATCCCTAAACAATTTCATCCCTATCCGATTTTATCCCATA
>NC_037528.1:819070-821423 GCF_001531365.2 Cynara cardunculus var. scolymus
TATATATATATATATATATATATATATAGAAAGAGAGAGAGAGAGAGAGAGAGAGGAAGAGGAGCGATCAAATGCAAACCACCCAATTTGTACAAACCGTGCAAATCATTCTCATTCGTCGATTTCATTGTTTAATCTTATGAACTTTTTTCATAAAATTGTTTAATCTTGTGAAATTGTTTCATATAATTTTTTTTTGATTAAGTTGTTTCATATATGGTTATAAAATTGTTTCATATAATACTTAATGAAATTTTAATGAAACTGTTTCATATATTTATTTAAAATTAAAATAATAAAAATGATAATATCCATGATTAACATCTTCCACAATAAAATTGATTAATCAACCTCTTATAATTACAAAAAAAAAGAACAAAATGAAAAGTTGTGATCGGTTGAATGAAGTTTGTACGATTTGTACAAATAACGTGGTTGCAAAGTAATATCCTCTCTCTCTCTCTCTCTTATATATATATATATATATATAGGTTGATTATTATACAACACTTGACATTTGTGCAACCAATACAATCCAATCTCAACTGTCCATTTCATTTTATTAATATGTTATTTCATAGAAGTTTTGATTATTTTCTAATATAAAGTATTGATCATAATTAACGAACCATATTCATCTTCCATAAATATTCAAATCATAATAAATGAACTCTCATCATTTCCATAAATATCTCAATTTATTGGGTTGCATTGGTTGTACAAATGCGATGGTTTATATTTGAAACAAACTCTCTCTCTTTATATATATATATATATATATATTACCTTATAAAACAGATTTATCAAAAGTCTTAAAAACAATTTTTAATGCACAAAGTCTTAAAGACAACTCATTATGCATTAAATACTATTACTTTATGTATTTAGTCTTAAATTTTTTTTAATTTACAATTAAAATAACATATAGTAAGTTACCAATGCACATTGTTACTTTTTTTTTTTCATGTTCACAAGATATTTTTGATATCTTTCACTTATGCCTTCACCCTCTCATACTTTTATGTTTTCTCTTCATCCCCAATGTGAGATTCAAATTGATATTCAACATGAGTTATTAAAAATTCTCTTATTCATCTCTCATTCAATTGCTCTAAAACTCTCGGTCTCGCTCACTTGATTCATTGCTCTTGATGTAAATCAACCATATTTGTGGAGTCGTTTAAATATGTTGGATTTTAAACTGTCATATAATTTTTTTCATTGATAAACTGTAATTTGAATCATAACTATTATTTATTCAAATTGTATTAATATGTAAAGACCAAATATAACTTATATCATTGTTAAATCTTCTCTAATAAAACCAGTGAAACTTCAAAATTGTTAAAATTTACGACTCCCACCGCATTGCGCGGGTACATAACTAGTATATAAATAAAACAAATTCATCAGCTAGTTTTTGCAAAACGTAATTAATTAATCAACAAGTTTATCAACAAACAGTTATTTTATCAGTATAAACCATTTGTATTTTGTGTCCCATGTTCAAAACATAGCGTTGGTCCTCCAATTAATGCTAATGCTTATAAATTATGTTTAAAACACCGAAAAACCAAAAAAAGTACAAGATTGGGCTTGAAATTTGAAGATGACGGCCCAATACCATCATGGGCCAAAATCAAATGGGCCTCTTTTGATTATAATTAAGAACTAATTAAAATCAACTGAAATTCCTGATTGATTAAAACTTGTTTTAGTTTGGAATCGGTTAGACGTTTGATTATAGAAGTCGTTATACGTCTTCAATCTCAACTTGAATTTCGATTTGCTATTCTGAAATTACGTCAATTAATAATTGATTAAATAAATCATTTACAAAATAGGTTAAATCCCTCCCAACCCATTCATTTTTAGCCTAGATTTTAACTGCAAATGGGATTCGCAAAGGTATGCCCCACATACATTAATCTATACCATCTTATTAAGTAAAAAGTCTTAAAGTTTTAAAATTTTAAATGATCAAAATACCTTTTATACTTACTTTTTCACCCTTTCCTCTCCTCACATACAATCACCTTCTCACAACCGATTTTTTTTTTTTTAAATTATGACTTTAAATTTACATTTTATACCCCTATAATTAATTAATTAATTAATTTTACATTTAAATGTTTCATTTTAAACCTTTATCAAATTAACATATATAATCGTATATCAATTAAAACATATTTAAAAAATACATTTTTATTTTAACAAGTTACACCATTATAATCGTCTCGTTAATACCTTCGAAATGAGTTCAATATTGAATAGTTTTTGAAAAAATATTTTTAATATTTACGATTTATACTTTTATAGTTATTTATTTATATATATATATATATACTATATA
>NC_037528.1:822881-839763 GCF_001531365.2 Cynara cardunculus var. scolymus
TAATTATATTTTAGATTTTTTATATTTAAAATGAGATATTTATCTTATATTTGATTATGTTTATCTGCAGTTAGTTACACGAATTCAGATATGGAGTTTTAATAAGTTTTACTTGCGCACAATCTAATTATAATCTTGAGCTTTAAGTAACATGCATTAATAAACAGTACTTTATGCGTAAAAAATGATTTTTAAGAGTTTTTGTCAAATATTTTATAATATAGTATAGATATATTAAAAAAATAAAGTTGTCATAAATCATAAATAAAATGCATTTAATGTAATATTTATAGTAAAAAGAATCCCAATTTGCGATTATTCCCCTCCGGTTTGCGAAGTGCCCCCAAATCTAATAAAAAAATGAAAAAGTTATAAATTAAAAGCGGGTATTTTAGTATCTCAGATAAATTGTTTAAAATAAAAAAAAATGTCAAAAAAATAGAGATTTTGAGTCAATATGTTGTCTCAATATATTTCTTAGAACAATCTTCAAAATGAGGAGTATGAAAGAGAGTTTTTTCCTTAAAATTTAGAGAACACATTAGAAATATTTTTTAATATATTTCATGAATAAAAAACTTCAAAAAAAATATATAGAGAGAAATATAATATTTTAATAAATAATTAAAATATTTTAATATTATAATCAATATTAGATTCTTAACCATAAGGGTGGTATCTGATTGGTTTGAGTTTGAGCTTCAAATGTCAAAAATGCTGGAGTTTCCAGGTTTAAATACAAGAAGAAATAAAAATTCTCTTGTGACCACGGATGTTCAAATGCGATAACTCATGTCTATTTACAAAACAGGTGATTGTTATTGGATTAGTTGGTTCACATGACATGTTGGATATGCAAGTTAATTAAAAAAATATTGAATTCTTTAAAATGAAGAAGTCATTGAAAATGAATATATTTTTTTGAGGATGTTGACTTTTGACTGTAAATTTTTAAAATAAAATTGAAATGATTTTACACTAAAAATTACACCATGTAATTTTTGACTAAAATAAAGCAGAATTTCAAATCAGAGAGTCAAAGATTTGGTCCATTTTCAGGATTATCACTTAATTAAACCTATTTAAAGACTTACTTTTTCAATTATTTTAAAAAATAAAAACAAATTATTTGTCTTTTTTCCTTTTTTTTCCCCGTAAAATCCTTGGAGGCTAAGCTTTGAAATTAATTATCAAAAAAATTTAAATAAATAATTTATTTTTTCATATATTTTTGGATAATTCTTGGAGGCTAAGGTTTCTAGAAAACGTGTACGAAGCTTCTTTTTAGTACCACAAAAAGACAACAGAATCACTTTTCTCCTTTCTCTCCACTCCATTTCCATTTCCCTTTCCCTTTTCCGACTCTTTTCTTTCGCTTATAATAAGCGAATGCTCGTCGACTTCCGATTTCAAAATCCCCCAAAATTTCTGAATCAATTTTCCGATCTGAACCCACACAGACACAGTTGCAGGTGGAAATCAACAGCTGATGATGGTGAAGCTAACAATAGTTGGAAGGCTGAATGATGGGTTACCTTTATCACAAGGACCCATTTATGCTAACGATGACGACGTCACCACCATCTTCAAACAACACGCAGAGTTCTTGCTTCATGAAATCTCCACGGCGGCGTTGCCACCTTCCGCCACCACCATCTTCCACCATCACCATTGCTTCAAGTATGTTGCATATTATTCCACCTACACACCACCAATGATGCTTAAGTAACTAGAACATCAAATGTATGGTTGTTTGGTTGGTTTTTTATTAAGTCATCTATGGATAAAACTCTCTACATAAATTAATTTGTTTTTATATAAGTTGTGAGACCCGTTAAGCTGCCGACAAACAAGTCCTAAATATTATAGTAGACAGCTTTATAACATGTACACTTATTAGATCAAATAGTTATACGTCTTACATAAATGTGTTACAATAAGTTGATGAAGACATATTTCAAGCACTCTAACATGTTTGTTAGGACACTTTTGAACCAAACTGTTTTCTTAATCCTTTTCAAAACGGTACTAATAAACTCGTTAGGATGCTCAAATACATCATATTACAACACGTTTATATATTTAACTTATAATTATTTGGTTTTATAAACTTAAGTCAAAGAAACAGTCTTTTATGACATTTAGACATATTTTACGTCCAATAAAACAGATTTTGTACCAGTGGTCTGTGGAAAACATGTTGACTAATGATCTGAGTCTAACTCTTGTGAATGAAGCTACATGGTGAGGAATGGAATTTGCTTCATCACATTATGTGATGCTTCATATCCAACAAAACTTGCATTCCATTACCTTCAAGATTTGCAAAAGGAGTTCGACAAGGTCGATCGAGAATCCGTCGAACACGTTACCGAACCATACAGCTTCGTCGAATTCGGTAAATATATATGGTCGTCTGATTTAAGTTTTGGTTCTCATGTTCGTAGATAAACGATTTCTATTATTTATGTTTCTTTTCTTGATCTGTTTTACGATATGCAGATAAAGTTATTTGTAACATCATAAGACAATATATCGATACAAGAACTCAGGCAAACTTATTGAAGCTAAATGCTAACCACAAACAACAACTGAATGTTCATACCGAACAAATGTCGATGGTTTTTGAAAGGAGGAGAAAATCAGGTAAGAAGAGAACGTTCATATATGAATCACTAAGGTCCCGTTTGGTTTGAAGGAATGGAATAGAAAATCAAATACATTTTAATCTCATGTTTGGTTTGTTGTATTATTTGGATTTGAAATCCTAGGATTTAATTAAAATCCTTTAAACATAAGATTTTGAAATCTTTTGAAAGTGTTCGGGATTTCAAAGAATTTCGTATGATTGTATATAATAAGGTTTTAATTTTTTTTTTTCTAAAAACACTTCAATTCAATTATTTTTATATTTATTTACCATTTATTCTATAAATTATTTATAAATAATGAAATCCAATTTCATCCAAATCCTACAAACCAATTATTTCAAATCCATCCAAATCTGAATTCCTTAAAAATAATCCTGCAAATCAAACGGACCCTAACTGTTTATTTTCTAACATGTTCGTATTTTCGAATCATCAGATTTACTCGAGAGAATGATGAGAGCACATAAAAGTACTTCCCCTGTGTGGGGATCCAACACTCTTCCGGTAAATAAATACAACAATTAAACTTTTTTTTTTTTTAACCGTGGGTGTCTGGGGCAATTTGTGTACACTTCAACCAATAACTTCCACCATAGTTTTATTTTGGATTCGAAGTTATTGGGTCAGTATGTTGCTTTGGGCTTTGGGGGGTGTTACAACTAGAATCCGTGACCTCTAATGAGAATCCCTAAAGGCGCAAGCCTTATTGACAATTGAACCAACTACACAATTAAATTTAAATCCATTTGTTGGCACCTTTTAAATGTCGTAGAAAATTATATTAGAATGTCTAACTGCGTACTATCAAATTATTCTGACACATTTATATAGAACGCACAATTGTTTGGTTCCATGTCTTGTAAAACAGTCTGTTAAAATATTTAGACATCTTTAACATTCTATAAAACCGTATTTAATGTATGATAGTGCACGTTTTCCCGTTCAATACCCTTTTTAGGGTCTAAAAATCGCTCATGACTTTTATATTTCACAGGTTATTGCGGTGAAATGGATACCGATCACAATCGTCTTCGTTGTTGCATTCGTTCTTTTAGGGAGCAGCTTAGCCGTATGACGAGGACCCCGTTAATTTCTAGAATTAGAGCATGAGAATTTGTAAAGTTGATCGTTCTCAAGAGATGGAAAGGAGAAATCTGCATATTTGCATTTTGATCGATGTAACAATTAATGATTCATTTCAATTTTTATTTTGATAAGTAATAAAGTTGTCTGTATGGATTAATCTTTCTATATAGATTGAGAATGTTTTGTTTGAGAGAGTTTTTCATAGATAGAAGGAACGTGTTTTTTAATTCGAAGGGATAAGTTTGAGAAAAACTTGACTTTATGGATAAAGTTATTTCCAAGAAGCTTATTGAATTAATGTCAATTTCTATATCATTAAGCCATTACCAAACATTCATGTATAACTGATTGAATAAGTTGTGAATCTCATTAAACTCAATAAGCTGCTAACAAAGAGACTCTCAATTTCTTGAGTAATTACTGCTTAGATATACATTAAAATATCGTCTATGTTAAAATCTTCAACATGGAAGTCAAAAATTTGGTCATTTGCGATCTGGGTATCAAACATATCTTCGTTTGAACCATCATTTAGATAGTTTTGAGTCTCACTGTTATCTCTTGATCCTTCGTTATGCTGGTAGCCATGGCTAAGATGATCAGTGGACCGGTCAAAGTCCTGTTGAAACTCTTGATCTTGGCTGGTCCAGTCAACAGATAACCTGCTGACGTGAGAAACTAGTGGGACCGACTGATCCATGTCAGTAAACGAACTGTTGGTGATGTCAGCAGATAAGCTCGAGTTTGTGTGATTTTCAAGTTCAGGAGGAGCATCTGGTTTGGCAAGTCTTTTTTTGAGGTAAGAATGCCAGTGATTCTTTATCTCGTTATCCGTTCTTCCAGGCAAATGCTGCGATATCCGAGACCACCTAATAAACAAAAATAAATAAATCTAATTTATAAAGATAGCATTAAATTCTAGAAAACATATAGGCATAATTAGTTACTTGTTGCCTAACGATGCGTGGAGGGTCAAAATGGTTTTTTCTTCTTGTGACGAAAATGGTCCTCGTTTTAATCCTGGCCTCAGATAATTAATCCATCTTAATCTGCAACTCTTTCCGTCCCTCTGCAGACCTGAAATGAAAGAACGGGTTTGGTAAAACTCATATTCCCTTAATTATTTTATGAGAACCAGTTCAAATAAGACAATTAAATATCAGTATAATTAATTAATTACCGGCATAAATAGGGACGGATTTCCAGGCAACACGACCATGGTTGATGATAAAGCTTTTTAGCTTTAGGTCTTCATCAGGTGACCATAACCCCTTCTTGTTGTTGGCTTGTGGCGTTTCTGATGGCTTGGGCCTCATCTTCATACCAACAATAATTTAAATAAATTATTACGAATTTTTTAGTATAATTTCTGTTATTTTAAGAAAAAAGAGAATGAAGACATTGATGGATGAGACTGTAGATGCTATTTATATATATGTTATATATAATATTATATATATTATATATATATATATTATATAATATATTATATATATATATATATTATATAATATAATATATATAATGTATAATTTAAATTATAACTTTTGGAATAACATATTATATATACATAATATATAATATATCTATATTGATATTAATTATAATATAATCGTTTTTACTTATATATATATTTTATATAAATTGTAATATATAATATACATATTATAACCACAATGGTGGTGCCTGATTGGTTTGAGCTTGGCTCCAAAGGTCAAAAGTACCAGGAGGTCTCATGTTCAAATCCAAGGAGAAATAAAAATCCCCTTGTGGCCACGGAGGTTCAAATGCGGTGACTCCGAGCTATCTGCAAAGCAGGTGGTCGTCCTGGGATTAGTCGGCTTGCATAGCGGGTTGAATATCCAGGTTAATCAAAAAAATATATACATATTATAAATTATAATTTTATTTTTGGTAATAAAACTATTTAAATGATATTTTAGAGGTGATGTGGTCATTTTAATAATTTTTTCATTGGACTCGTGTTCTCTTCTGGTCATACTAAATGCATGACGAACAATTAGTCATATCCTATCCACTCATGTCTATCTAGTTTGTGTATATCTAAAATACAAGAAAATAAACTACAACAAAACCAGGTTTATTGAACGCCAAAAATGACCAAGGGTCGTTTACCAAACACTTACCTGGTAGACGCTTACCGGGAAATTTTAACATTACCATTTACTAACCGTGTAAAATTTTAGTCCACCAAAACGGCATCGTATTCAACAATTTACCCAGTAAGTACTTACCATTGTAAGAGTCGTTGCCATCACTTATCGGGTAAGACTTTTGGTCCTTGTCTCGTTCTTACCGGGTAAGATTCTTGATTCTTACCATATTCATCCAGTAAGGTAATGTGATTTGGTAAGCGCTTACCCGGGTAAGCGTCAGTGTAATAATAAACAAGCCTACAAGACTTAAGTTTATAGGGTCAAACAATAAAATGTTATATCTAAAAGTGTTACAATAAGTTTATATGATATTTTGGACATCTTAACAAGTTTTTTAAGACATTTTAAAAATAAAAATAATTTTATTGGTACACTTTTGAAGAAAAGTGTTCTATCAAAACAAGTGTCTTGTAAAAACATATGTCCACATAACATTTATCAAAAGTTTTATATAAAATAACCAATATGACAAACTATTCTAAAATAACCTGTTAAAACGTCGTATAAACTTATTGTATGATACAAATCATCTCACTTTTTTCATTATTGTTGCACAAATAAAATGTTACAGAGAAGTCTTAGCATATAAAGAAATCTTGTGTCAGACTGGCTAAGTCATCACAACTATACAATGATACATCACTATAGCTCAAGTTTTGACACATCTTATCTGCACAGATTAAGTCATACAAATCATTTTCTACATCTTGATGATCCACCAAACCATAGCTTGATCCTTCATTCAGCTGTCCACTACCATTCATAACTGATTTTTGAAGGTCGGAAGAATAACGATACGTGTTTCTTGAAACTAACGACCGGTACGAAGTGTCAAAGTTGCGAAATTGATCTAGTGCGAGCCAATCAGCAAATATAATCTTTGGTAACTTTCTGGAACCATCGGCTTCCGAATAAGGCGTGGAGGACCCTTCCAGGTGTCCAGAAGATTCTAGACTTGAATCTCCTCGTGTATAGTTCAACGGAGATGGAATTTTCTGTGTG
This sequence comes from Cynara cardunculus var. scolymus, assembly GCF_001531365.2. NCBI lineage: Eukaryota > Viridiplantae > Streptophyta > Magnoliopsida > Asterales > Asteraceae > Cynara > Cynara cardunculus. The sequence continues at coordinate 829,798 of NC_037528.1, forward strand.
TCTAAAAATACAGCTCGAGATTTCGTGTTTTCCAAATTCTCTACTTTCTTCTTCATATAAGAATGCCAGTGGTTCTTTATCTCATTATCAGTCCTTCCAGGCAAATGTTGTGACATCTGAGACCACCTGAGCAATTTTAGTGTTTCCCCCCATCAGTTTCTTTAAAATAGTTTTAACAAATTACATTAATCATCGTTCAAGACCACCGCTAATTTGCATTCATAATACGATCCCTTTTATGATGACGATGAAAAATAAACAAAAGGTAATGGTTGCTTACTTATTGCCTAGCATGCCGTGAAGGGTTAGGATGATCTCCTCCTCGTGTCGGGTGAATATTCCTCGCTTTAATCCTGGTCGAAGATAATTAATCCATCTTAATCTGCAGCTCTTCCCATTCCTTTGCAAACCTGATAGTCAAAAAGAACCAAGCACTAATCATGAAACTTGCTGGCACTGGATTTAAAGTCCATGTTTTCTATGTAGAACTCAAAAAATTTGTCAAAAAGATTGTTAATTTGAGGTGGGTATGACCTCACAAATGGTTATATGTTAAAAGATCGAATCTTTGAACAGTTATTCATAAACTTACCAGCATGAGTGGAGACAGCACTCCAGCAGCCAAGACCATGGTTTAGAATGTAATCTCTGAGCTTTTGATCTTCATCCGGTGACCATAATCCCTTCTTATGCTTTAGCTTTGCGTTTTCTGATGACTTAGACCTCATTGTGAAGAATGGGAATCTAATGAACAATAAATGAGAAACACGACTTCATGCGAGTAATAGAAAGTGAGGCTATAAAAAGAAGATTCCTTATGATATAAACTTATTAAATAATCAAGTTGGCAGACCTCCTTGTACATTTTACCCAAAGAGAACAGATTGATTAACCTAATGCACAAAGTGAATCTACAATATAAATAAACGCACGAATAACTGTCCCCTTGAGAGAATTTGAGCTAAACCTCTATACGATAGCATTTGACTTTGACTGTCGACGTAATACACTCCACAAAATTTCGAAGAAACTAACTGATATGCATTTATCAACCAGTGGTTCGTTTTCTTGGTGATGCAAAAGTTTGTTATCTCACCAGCTGAGGTCATAATGACGCAAACAAGCCGACTTTTTAACAGAGAGATGTATGAATAAATTGTTAATCTACCCTATGCGTAACTCTGATTGAGATAACGAAAAGGTCGTTGGTCAACCTCTAAAATAATGACACGGTATAACTATTATCACCCTTTGTCTGAGATGGGGGGGCAGGTAGCAGCCGCTCCAATAGGAAAAGAAGAAAATGAATAGATTAGGGGGGAGTAGAAGTGCACTCTTTTGACTGCTTCTAACTTTGCAATTTGTGTATCTATATATATAAGAAACATAAACCTTATGTCAACTCTCTCTTATAGTCAAAAACTAATTAACTAATACCTTCCCTTACACTCATGGTTTCCATGCCAATGAACTATAATATCCGAAACAAAGTCTACTTAATCTAACATTAGGGTGATTGGGAAACTTCCTTCGATCAACACAATTCCAAGAAAATTACCATGAGTGGAGAACCTAAAGATGAAGTTTCTGTTCACCAAAATCATCAGTAATGCTTATTTTAAATGCATCGTCATCTTTCAAGAAACCAATTTAAAAACAGAATCAATTCTGGTGACATTTCTTATCAACTTTTGCTCCAAATGGGAGTATTTCTGTGTTTTTTACTCGTTACAGCAGTTCATGTAAGTTTATCCATTATATTGATTTGTGAAATTTAGTCACCCTTCACAAGATTCCAGTGGGAAAAGAAGAGAGTTTGTTATGAAGAATGAGCTGAAAAGCTCATTAGAATACTACAAAGTAAGTAAACTACTACATTGACCTGTGAAACGTGTTAAGTTTCATTGGAATCCAAGTTTTGTGGGAAAACTATATCATCTTTACATGCTGGATGAAACAAAACCCAGCGAGTCAGCAGGCAGGCCTGAATGTAAAGAAATCCCATTTAGTAAGCAGAAGATTAATCAAATGAATATCAACATAAGCATAAATAGTCTATATCAATTACTACATTATCTTCGACTACCCAGATAGACCAATATTCATCTTTTAAAGAGAACAAAAAAAAGATGCAAATTAGCAAAAATTGAACTTTTAGAACAGAAATGAATATAAACATGGACCAACTCACTTCATGATTGGTTAACCATCAATGACTTCATCCCTTTGGCTGCCCTTGAACCTGGGAACACGTCAGCCATGGCTCGTGGTAACTTATCAGAACTATATAAATCACAACACACATAGCAATTAGTAGATAAAGTATGAGATTTGTACCTTTTTTTCTCATTTACAGTGAATGATAATATTATATGGCTTCGTAGGGTCAAATATAGAAGCTTAAAGTCTAACGATATATATGCATCACTATCAAATTGCTAATTGAAGAAACAAATCCACTCTTACATATGGAAAATTTATCTTTGAAAGCAGTTAATCTCCAATCATTTACTTTTCTTGGTTGACTGCTGAATGGGACAGGCTCAGGCTTTAGCAAATTTTCTAATAAACTAATCTGATCATACCATCATAATTGACTTATTTGTTAATCTGCCCTCTTTATTATACTGAAGTGTTCTCACTCTGTGGTCCTGGAAAGTTAGGCATGATTCCTGCTTACGTGTTGTTCCCCTGCTCATAAATTGTCACTATCCACCATCAACTTCGCCTTCCTAAATGTCATTACAATATCATCTGCAATGATCACCCTTTTGGTCCTCACTCATCCTCCAAAAAGGTTCACAATTACTATTTCTTTCAATGAACACCAAATATGCACATGAGAAACTCAAAATCTCTCAACTAATGAAATTTGACTTTTAGAGGGTACGGTTATGATGGGATTTTGAGAAACGCGTTAGGGTATCATCAAAATACCTCAAAGAGGCTCCAAAATTGATCTGCTTGGAAGAATGCCAACTTCAAACTTAGGTGTGATGGGGCACAGTAAGTGGCTAAACTTGTAATGATGAAACTATTAGCAGTAAAACTGTCCAACCCATAAAATATACCAATCTTCTACATTTTAACAATTAAACAAGAGTTGCTGTTCTACTTTAAAAAAGATAAAGTGAAAAGGAATTGTTATAGAGAATACAGACATTATGTTTGCTTAAACTACTTGACACTAATGGTAGTTTAAATTTAAACTACTGAATACTGATGGATGAACCTTAAGGCACACCCACTTTCTTCATCTCAATGCAGCAAACTGTCATTCTAGCTATATCATCAGACTCTTCTTCTTTAGCTTCTTGTCAACTCATCGAGTTTATGAATGGATCATGTTGAACTGAAATCTAGACAGCTGCTGCGGAATGGTGGATATGACAGGCCCATATCTCTGCATTAAAATGTACAACAATATACAAAAATTTGACTAAGAAAGATTAAACGTTTTCTAAATAACAGGGGCAGCCCCCAGACCCTTTTACCCTCCTGTCAGCTGTTTAAGTCAGCATGCCACAAACCAGGTGCTTGAGGTTTTTTGACTTTTTTAAACTTCTTTTTTACCTGTATATGGTCTTAAATAAGAGGTATGTGGAACCATTGATATAACACTTCTTGTAGGCATGTTGGGTTCCGGTGAGAAGGAGAGTTAAAGGTGAGAAGCGTAAGAAGAGATCTCCACCCTTGGATGCACATTAGGATGAGATGCACCGAGATGCACTGGATCAATCCGTGTATCAAGTGCGATTCAAAGGTGGGTTTGAGATTAAAGGTGACCAAGGGTCCAGATCCCTTCTTAAGTTTCTCACCTTTAACTCTCCTCACACGATCCTTTGCCTCTTGTAAGCTCTTAAAATATCATTGAGTAATAGTTGAATCCACCACACCTGAACATTGTCATAGAGCTCGAACAATGGAACAGCAAGAAGTTTTAAATTTTTGGGCACTGCAAAGTACTCTCTTTCTGACAAGTGAACAAGGAAAAGTTTCTTACACTCCTGCATAATCAACCAGACCAGAAAGACCATTGTTTAGACCGATTGGAATGGGTAGATAGGAGACAATCTAAGAAGTCAGCCACAAGAGGAAGAAAAAAATAATCAAGATGCATTTATGCTATGATATTTTCTTTTTTTTACCTTGGGTTTGGTTATGTGTGGAGGGCAGTACGGGTACATTATGGTCTCAAAATTAGGCCTCCACCAGATGGCGACACACTCTCCTATCTGCAATTAGATGCCAGTTGCAAGAAGGACAAACCCATCAAAATCATGAAATCTTTAAATTTCCAAGATGATCAGATAGTTCGAGATGTGTAAAGAGAAAGGCTACACTTTCCATTAAGAACATGTAAAACAGTTGACCACATGAATGTAATTTGAATGCAAGAATTCCAAGTAAAGATCTTCGTTCTACCCAGGGTATAGTGAAGAACAAAGACCCCAACAACAAAGCTTAAGACCCAAGAGGTACCTGCCAATCGGGCTGAAGACCAGTAGAATTAGCTGCAAGTTTGCTAGACAATTTCCTTTTCAAGCCCTCAATTTCTGCAGAATTAAAAAGTGCTACATGATTTGATATGCAAAACATGGTACCGTAGCTATCAAAGAAGTATAAAAGTATACCATTTTCTCCTGGCTTCAGACGACCACCAGGAAGTTTGCAGAAAGTGTTCCCGATTTGTAAAAGCAAAATGTGAGGATGATTATGCTCCTGTACCTGCTAGATTAAGCCGGTTATTAATTTTCCATTGAAGCAGCTTAAAAATACAGTCACCATGTGGAGCCATCCATGCTTATAAAGATAAAATGATGAAGAGACATCAACATACAACCAAAAACAGGCATGGTGAAATTGAGTTCTTAGGGATGAATACATGTTCATTAGTACTTGCGAAGACATAATACACAGAATATTTCCTTACGTGATATTTGGGAAACCACCGTTCAACCTGGAAGCCATAATCATAAGAATACAACTTATGTTGCTGAGATTTCACGATTTGGAAGTCAAATGCAAACATAATGAGAAAGAATAGAGTTGGTAAGGATCTACATCCAAAACGAGTTAACCTGACACAATCTACGTGGCATGAGAAGCCTGTCCATCACACTACTTTGCCTATAGATAGTTACAGATGGACTGAATTTCATAGTATGTAACGTGTCAGAAAGCGAGGATACATATATATATATATATATATATATATGCACACATATATGGAAAAATATATTGACAGAAATATACTAATTACTTGATGAGAGTTCACAACAAATAGTTTGCAACCTTAACTTCGCTTGCAAATCTAAGCACATTGCCATGAAACTAGCACCAAAGTATGTATACTTTACAAATTCAAGATAAATCTTGGCCACCAAAATCTGTCCATTATGTACAGAAACAACTTTGCAGCACCAAACATGATCTGGGCTTGCAACTCAAGCTAGCCTTACATCTATACATGTCTTGAAGTCTAATCTAAAGTCTAAACTTCTGTTACAATACTCAAATAATGCTGCAACTGTTTCAAGAAGACACAAAATAAGCTACTTTTACATGAACTGTGATATAACAAACAACAAACTCTGTATTAAAGAAGAAGATAGAAAGACCAGCAAAATTCCTTCAACGCTGGTCCTCATGCCTTCCTTCATATAGCTGCAACACAAATCAAATATAATTAAAAAAAACCATTTAATTAGTGCTGTGAGAACAATATATGATAAAAACAAGGAATGTAATATAACACTCAATTTGTTCTAAAAACGAAGAGCTGTTGTCCCAACCCCATCAAAGCTAACATTTATTCAAAGTTCATATTATCAACTGACCCTTATATTACTGATTTATGTGGTGTAAACAGTTAGACATTGCTGAATTAGCATGAATTCATGATCTTGCCTTCCATAACTCTAAATGATCTTTACTAATTGATGTTTTCTTGAACGATATATAATTTATACAGTTACATAACCTGATGTAGCATATATTCCAAGAAAATATCAGCCGCTCCCAATATACTATTTTGGTTTCGCCCCTGAAATCTAGGGTTTTTTGCGTAAAGGGGATGAAACCCCAGGTAAACTTGTATTATTTGACAAACAACTTGCGAAAATCCGATGGGCATACACATCGCAAAATGTCTACCCAAACATGCTTTCGGTACATAGTTAGGGTTTTGATTGTAGAACAATCGCAAGAAATGTTGCAAACAACAGCTCCATGGTTTATAAGAACAGAATTAGAAAATTCAAGAAATTACGAGGGTCAGAAAGATTAAAAAAAACTTACTTAACTTTCATACGAGCGAGACGATCAGCGACGGAAGTGTCCTTCTCCATCTTCGGCTCCTTGGTGCCGAAGGTATAGCTCGACAATGGATACGTATTCACCACCGCCGACGTTACCATCTTTACCTGAAAAAAGTTTCCCTCTCTAGAATTGAAGGTGAATTTTCCGACCGCCTGAGGTAGGATAAATAGGAACTTCTCGATGCTCTCGAACCGCCGGCCTTTCGCCGCTGTAAGTATGAAATATTTGGGCTTATTAACCCATAAATATTTTGGGCCTGAGCCCAAACCAGTTATTTACCCTTTTTGTCCTTTTTTTTAATTTAATAAAACAAAAACCCCAAATACAGGATAGGTAATGGGTTCGATCTCTTCGTTAGTCTTAGCCGCTTAGTTAGTAAAAAAAAATACCCTCTTACATTGACATATTTGGAGGCAGGTTTCGTATAAAACCGATTGGAGTCATCAATAAACAGCTTTTGTCCAAAAACCTCAACTTATCAAAAAAAGACCTTCATCTTTCCGCTTTTCTTTTATTTGTAGATTATATAACTTTATTTTTGAGATGATTATATATCGGGATTGAGTCTTTAGACATTTTTTAACAAAGAATCATGGGATTTTCTAAAACCATATAGTCTCAGGTTCAAATCCAAGAAGGAATAAAAATCCCCTTGTGGCCACGGAGGTTCAAATGCGGTGACTCCGGGCTATCTGGAAAGCAGGTGGTAACCTTAGAATTAGTCGGCTCGCATAGCGGGTTGATTATCCAGGTTAATCAAAAAAAATTTAACGTTAAACATATTCAAATACAATGTAACTACCGATTCTTACTAAATATTATATCATTAAAACAAAAACTAATTACGTATTTTTCGTTTCAATCTAAAATATTTAGAGAGTAATTTACATTTTTCCTCGTCGTGCTTTTGTGATTTTATATACCAATTCTTATGAGAGGGTTATTTAGTGGTTGGTCTTTTATATAACACAGATAAAAAACAAAGGTGCTTAAATTAACCTCTATATTTAAAGGTCAAAAATATTGGCCTCTATAACTTTTTTTTTTTCGTAGTATTAGTTTTATGTATGACAAATGCAACAAATAACTCAAACACGTTATTTATTTTTTGTGAGGTTTGAACCCTTAACCGATAGGGTGTCAGAGGCCTTTTGATTGGCCTCTATAACTTATATACTATTATTCCACGAGTCTTTATAATATTTTTATATATTGATTAATAATTTGTACTGAATATATTTATTTTTGTGTTTTTAAATCATAAATTATATTTAAATAATTTAATTTAATATTTAGAAAAAATGTTATACAAATAAACTTGTTATCTATTATTAACTATAATATTAGAGATATTTTATAATGTGTAATTGAAGTTGTTCTTTTATGTGTATACGGCGTCTAGACAGAGTAGGACATGACATAATAGAACGTGACATGATAGAACAATTGTTCAATATTTGATAAGATAAAACTGGACAGAACATGACAAGTAAAATGATTAATTTACTCATGATAAGTTGTTTATTTTAATTATTTTATGTTATTTATTAAATTATAATAAAATAATTATTTTTTATAACAAAATATATCGTTAGAAAGTCTTCCTTGAAAAAATTAAAATGACACCAAATAAAAAAATTATGCAGTTTCCAGTTTTTACTTTTATCTCTTTTCTACATTATTTATTATTATTATTATATAATAATTTACATAAATCTATACTATATTACAAAACATATGACAAAAACTCTTAAAAACCATTTTTATGCATGAAATATTGTTTATTGATCCATATTACTTAAAATTCAAGATTAATTTTGTGTGAGTACAACTTATTAAAGTTGCGTTTTTAAATTCGTGTAACTAACTGCAGATAAACAAAATCAAATACACGATAAACATCCATTTTAAATATATAAAATCTTAAATATAATTAAAATAATCATTGAGTTCTAATAGAATGTTTAATTATTATCTTTATAAAAGATTATATTATTAAACCAATATAAATTACTTTGTTATTAAATCTAAATTAAATTGTAACAAAAAATTGAATTAAATAAGTTACGCCAAAAAAGAAGAATTATTAGATAGTTAATTTGATATTGGTATCGATTTTAATTTTTTTATGCTATATTCAAATTTATATTTCATTCAAAAATAAAAACATTATCTTTTTCTCAAAACCAAATAAAATCGTGTTATCTCGATAGAGACAATAAATAAAAACTAAACATTAAACTGAAGATTTATGTCGCTGCATTGTGCGAATATCATTCTAATTAATAAAAATTTAGAAATCGTATAAAAAAATATTTTGAGGACAGTAGAATGAAAATTTAAGAAACATAAAATACAATAACATTTAAAAAAATGAATAAAATATAAAAAGAAGACTTATTTGATGTTTTAAAAGAGAATTAAGTTTTATTTTGAGGTTATATTGGTAAAATATAAATCCGTTCCACCAAGTTCCATGGGGTAGGGGTGGAACATGTCTGTTCCACTTTGTCCCTTTCTGTTCCACATAAAAGTCATGTCAAACATAAGACAGAGATCTTTGTCATGTTTTGTCATATCCTATACAGTGTTCCAAATGCACCCTTAGTATTAATCGAGTCCATCATTCTTTATATTTGTCCTTTATAGTGTTTTTTTAATGGTTGAAAGTTGATTTTACTAAATAATATTAGAATAGTGCTCGCATAATATAACGAGATACATCTCAATTTTAATATTTAATTTTATTATTTATCTTTGTCAATATAATACGGTTTTTAGTGGTTTTGAAAAAACGATAATGTTTTTATTTTTGAATAAAATATAAATTTAAAGATATAATAAAAATTTGGAAAAAAGTATATCGATATCAGTACCAATTTTATTATTTAAAGTTTTTATTTTTTTTTTGTGTAATTTTTTAATTCAATATTTTATTTATAATTTAATTTAGAATTAATAACGAAGTAATTTATTTATCGTTTAATAATATAATTTACTTGTGATATTGAATTTTAAATAATATGCATCAATAAACAGTAGTTTATACATAAAAATTGGTTTTTAAGAGTTTTTATCAAATGYTTTATTATATAGTATAAATTTATATCAATGATATAATAATATAATATATTATATTATATTTAATATTATTATTATTATTTAGAATTCATATATAATATATTATATTTCCCATATTATAATCGCATATTAGATTACTTTTTGTAGAATATTATTTTTGAAACAACATATTTTAAAAAGTTTGTTGGAAAATACCAGTTTATATAAATTAATTTTTAAATTATTATTTTATAAAAAGTTTGTTGAAAGGTACCGATTTAGAATTTTAGATAAAGTGTGTTAGAACTTATTATTTTATATAAAATTTATTAGAAATTATTTTTTTCCTAAAATGTTTTTTGAAACTTATTAATTTATATAAACTATAAGAGAACTTGCACAATGTAACGAGATATAATGTTCTATTTTATTATTTGTCTCTGTCGATGTTATAATACGATTTTATGTATTTTTAAAAAAGTAATAATAATTTTATTTTTGAATAAAATATAAATTTGAAAAAAAATATATCAATGTTAATATCAAATCAATTATTTATAAGTTTTTATTTTTTTAATATAATTT
>NC_037528.1:840718-881123 GCF_001531365.2 Cynara cardunculus var. scolymus
TAATTATATTTTAGATTTTTTATATTTTAAAATAAGATATTTATTCTCTATTTGATTATGTTTATTCGCAATTAGTTACACGAATTCAAACATCGAGCTTTATATAAATTGTAATTTTGCATAATTTACTTGTAATCTTGAATTTTAAGTAAATATTGGTTTTATATGATTTTGAGAAAGTGATAATGTTTTTATTTTTGAATAAAATATAAATTTAAAAATATCATAAATTTTTGAAAAAAATAATATCGATATCGGTATTAAATTAATCTTTTTAAAAGTTCTTGTATTTTGGTGTAATTTTCTTAATTAAATTTTTTAATTATAATTTAATTTAGGTTTAGTAATAAAGAAATTTAATTTAGATTTAATAATACAATTTTTTATAAAGATAATAACTAAGTATTCTGTTATGAGATATTTATATAATATTTGATTATGTTTATCTGTAGTTAGTTAAACGAATTCAAGTATAGACTTTTAATAAGTTGTACTTATGTACAATTTACTTGTAATCTTAACTTTTTAAGTAAATATGCATTAATAAACAGTACTTTATGCATAAAAAATAATTTTTAAGAGTCTTTATCAAATGTTTTATAATATAGTATAGATAAAATTTATTATAAATTATTATTTTATAAAAAATTTGTTTGAAAATTACTAATTTATATAAATTAAATTTGTCAGAAATTATTATTTTATAAAAAGTTTGTTGAAAATTATAATTTATATAAATTAAATTTGTCAGAAATTATTATTTTATAAAAAGTTTGTTGAAAATTATAATTTATATAAATTAAATTTGTTGGAAATTATTATTTTATAAAAAGTTTGTTGAATAGTACCACTTTACACATGATCCGTTAAAATATAAACAATGTTAAAAATTATAAAATAAAAAATTACTGAAGCCGAATATTCGACCATTTAATAAAAAATGATTATTATATTAAATTTATCAAGTAAAGTCAAAGTATGGTCCACAATTGACACTTGGACATAAGACTCTCGATATCAGTTACCATAAATTTCTCGAGCATTTTCCTTCGAGCCGAAGAAAGTCGAATTCTGTGACTACTAGAAGGTTCCTTCTGACAATCGGAAGCTTTTCACTTCTAGGTACGTCCCTCTCTCTGTCTCTTTACGTCTATTCACATCTCTTATGTGTGTGACAGCGAGACTTATTAAGATCCACAACAAATTTCGAAATCTCAATCGTCGGTATAAAACTCCATTCATTTCATCTTATTTTCAAAGGATTTTGCATTAAATTTGTGGGATCTAATCAGCAATTGGGGATTTTTGAATTTGGATGTTAATGTGGTTGTAAATCTAAGAACTCCGATTGTCAAAACGTCTAACCCGATCTTGAATATTAAATTGTCGTGAATTCTTTTTATGGAATATATTACTGGTTTATTTTATACTAACTGTGTCGTATAGTCACGATCAATACAGTAAAATAACCATTGTTGACATTAGTTGTAGCAATTTGTTCAGAAGATTGGGGGTTTTAACTTCTTTGAGTAAAATAACAATTTATTGCTCCATTTGTTCGTCTATTGAACTTGTATCTGGCAAACAAAGAGAAATACCCAAAAATGGGATGTGAGAGTCTTGTAATTTATGTAACTTAGGGTTTTCGATGAATTTAGTCGAATAGGAAATAAAAGGGTATGTCGAATTATGATTATACTATAATGTTTCTATAATTGAATATATGTGACCTTTTTGTTTATAAGATCCAGCAAGGATCATATATCTATGTTACCCGACATAAACTCCAAAATAACTAATGTCGATCATTTTTGTTGTCTATTTCTTATTTTGGCGTTGAATCGGAAGAGAATGGCTTTATATATATATATATATATATATATATATAATATATATATATATATATATATGTATATATGTCAATAACACACTTTATATTTTACATTATTAGTTATTTAACTCGCTTTACTTGGAATTTTTCACATACCTGATTGAATAACTCGATTTCAATTTTAAATTGTAGTTTTAATGTTGTAAGTTTCTTTAAATTGTGTTCTCCAAACCCTTTTTTTCTAAGGATAGGGGGAGAAATGGGAGTAAAGTAAAAACTCGTGTTTTTTGATAAAAAAAACAGGAGATAACAGAGAAAAATAATGATAAGTTTCCTCTCAAAAATAAAAATGCTTATAAAACTATTAAAATCACAAAATTATCCAATCATTCATATACTAAATTATATATTTTAAAGGGTATATTAATAAAAACGACATCTTTCATTTCCTTTCTTCCCTTTTAAGAACACGAAAAAATATTTTATTTCCTTTTTTGTCCTTAAAAAATTATTTTCACTCTCTTTTTCTTCCATTTTTTCTCTCTCTCCAAATTCGAGAACGTAACGTTAGCGTTTAAAGACACACAAAGAAGAAGAAGAAACCAAAATTTCGTATCGACTACTTTTCGTGGATGTATAGGTTCATTAACGTGCCGAGATTCGTTATTTGTCCACAGAATCAAGAATGGAAGGGGATGGATTTGATGCAAGGAAGTGGGAGGACCTTGATCTCGACGTTCTGGTGACGATATTTCAGAAATTTAACATTTTGGAGTTGACTTCTGGGATTGGACATGTCTGCAAATCATGGCGTTATGCTGTCTGTGATCCTCTATTATGGAAGACTCTTGATTTCTCAATGTTGACATCCAACTTCATAAAAATCCCGCTAGAGCCTTATGTTTATGTGGATCGAAGATCTGATAAACAGCTCACCAAACTTCTCAAGATTGCTTTGAATCTTAGCTGTGGAAATGCCACAAGTTTGATCTTCCATGTCAATCTGTATGTCAATGATGATCAGTTGGCATATGCTGCTGAAAGGTATCATGTTCGAACCTTGACCTCCAAGAAAGCTAGGGTTTAGTGATTTACGGTAACTTGGATACTGTTGGGCCAACGACCCTTTGGTATATGACTTCTTTTTGATTGTGAAACAGGTGCCCGAAGCTCAAACGTCTAGTGATGCCTGCGTGGAATCGGATAAAAGAGACCGGGATTTGCAAGGCCATTAGCATGTGGAAGGATCTTGAATCATTGACAATGCCAAGCATAGCTGATCCATCGTGTTTCATGGAAGAGATATCCAAACACTGCAAGAAGTTTTCAGAACTCAAAATCATGGGTGTATGTGACATCGAATTCGTGCAATCACTCGTCCAATATGTTCCAAATCTGAAAGTTTTAAGCCTTCGTTGCTCGATTCTCTACAAGGACGCTTTGCTACTGGTCCTAAACGGCTTAATGAACCTAGAGGTGCTCAACATATCTCATAGCCTAATTGTGGAAGGCCCTCCACCACCTGCTCCTATAAAAGTGGTGGAGGAGCTCGATGAATCGATTCTGGAAAAGGGTTCGCGATTGCGCGAGTTCTTGACGTGCATGAACGATTCGTGCATTATGTGCCAGAGGATGAAGATGGATGAAGGGCTTATGAGGTGGTACAGGTACGAGAAAGGACTGTGGAAGGAAGATGAGGTGAGTTCTCTTGCAATTTGAGATTTTAGATGGAATGGAAGTTGCTGAATGAGTTGATGTAGTTTGTATGTGGTTGAGATATCCAGCTGTTGACTACATATTATATGGCTGTTGACTTCATATTATAAGGATATGCCTAGTTATTTATGTGCTTTTGTTTGTTGTTTTGATTGTCTTATTAATTATATATAAATCCACCGTAAAAGAAAAAAAATCAGCGGGGCCATGCCGGTACGGTTGAATATGCGTTAGAAAGGTAGCAACATATTTCTGCAAAAATGGATGTAACGGTTTATGAAATTAGGTTTGAAAACATGAAACATACATTGCTCGTTTGTTTTCGTAATTCTCAATGATTTGGTAAAAAAATTGAATGCATAAAATTTTATCTTGCCTATAAGAATTTCAAACAAGTTATAACTACTATGAGTATCTTCAATAGTTATGTTAAAATGATGAAAAAAAATATTTTAATAATTTTTTTACTCTAACAACTATGCTATTTTGTGTGTTAAAATAAATAAAAGAAGAGAGATTGTAAAAATCTTTAAATTTAGAAAGAGAAATTGTTATTTTAATATTTTTTTTACCAATAAAACATATTAATAATGAATGTCAAAAAAGAGAAAAAATGTTTTATTAAATATAGATAATATTTTAATAATAAAGTTAATGTTAGAATTATTATAATAAATAGTTATTAGAATTAGATGTAATTTTTTTAAATATTTAACTTTTCACACTCTATTTAAAAAAATTAGCGTAACTTTTCTTTCACTTTTAATAATTATAATTATACTTTTTTCACATTTAAAATAAATATGAAATTTAATAATTATTATTTTCAAGAAATTACGGTAGGTGGACAATAAATTCTCCAAAATATAAAATCAGAAGTCTAAAGTTTCATATAAAATTTATATGATTTATATTATTTATAAAATATTATTTTATATTCATTTAATTTCTCAAAAAAATAATTTTAAAATCCCTAATACCTCCCTTTAAAAATTCTGTTAAGGATGATGTGGCGCGTTGTATGCTTGCAAGGGTACGGAGGTTTGTCAAAATGGGACCTCTGCTGCCCCTCTTTGACCAATTTTTTATATTATATATTTTTATTTAAAATTTTAATTTAATTAATTGAGCAACATATTTTTAATAATGAAAAAGTTAATGATAATATATTCACATTATTATTAACTATTTTAAATAATAAATTACTTTTCAACTACTTATACTCTTTAAAATAAAAAATCTTCCATATAATATTCAAAATAGATAAAGAAATGGGAGTTTTTTTTTTAATAAACATAAACTTCAGAATAGTGAAAAGAAATGTGAGCAAATAAAAATAGGATTGCTATTTGCACCATTTTTTAATATTAATTCTATTTTTAATATTAAAATCAGGTCAGTTTATATATTGAGAATGTAAAAAATGAGTTTTGATGTTAACGTAGGTAAAGAAAAACCGTTAGATAGGATGCATTTAACAATCTATATAGATATAATCAGTCTTCTCTTAAAAAAAATTATATTTAAAAGAGAAAAGAAATCTATATAATTAAATTTCATAAAATAGATTGATTATTAATTTTTACTTATTTTGAATGAAAGAGGGGGTGAAAAAGAAAATAAATTATAAATTTATAAATAATATTTTAAAGTGTTAAAACTGTTAATTAGTTGTGTTTTTATTTAAATAAATAAAAAGGTAGATAATAATGTGAACATTGAATCTTGGTGAATATTTTGTCGATATAATTTAGGCGTTTCAGTCGATAAATCTCTCTCCCACACACACCATCATCATCGTCATCATCATTATTATCATCATCCATCACCATGGCCATCGAACTACTGGAGACTCTCAAAGACGCAATAACCGCATATACCGGACTATCTCCGACCACTTTCTTCACAGTAGTCGCTTTGGGTCTGGCCGTCTACTACGCCGTCTCCGGTATGTTCGGTGGCTCCTCCGATCATCAACTACAACAAAGGTCTAGTTCTTTCGAAGCCATGCAACCTCTGCCGCCACCGGTTCAGCTCGGGGAGGTTACCGACGAGGAGTTGAAAGCGTACGACGGAACAGATCCGAAAAAGCCTCTGCTTATGGCCATCAAAGGTCAGATCTACGATGTCTCACAAAGCAGGTATATCATTATCATCATCGTAAATGGCACAAATTGTGATATAATTCAAAGCTAGTTAAAATAAAATTAAAATCGGGTAGTCGGTAGGGCTCCATTACCCTTTTTTGGCTTATATAATTCATATATGGTTTACGAGTTACGACCTTAAAGGAATCTACTTATACTGAATTTTGGTTAGTTGTTCTATGATCTATTATCCACCCCCCTTTTTAGTGATCATTTGATTTCCAATGTTATCTGTTGATGCTTTATCTAGGGCACAATCTTTATGAAATTCGAGTAAACTACTAATATATGTTGATTTAGGCAATTAGGGTTTTTAGTTGGCTTCTAGGCCAAAGTTGGTGCTCTCTGGTCGCTTCTTTCTTTTTCCTTCTCCAAAAAGTTGATTACCATCGACCCAACTAGGGGCGGACCCACGGGCCAAGTTCGTGGGCAATTGTTTCTTAGACTTGTACGGAATCCGCTTCTAATGACACTAATGAGGGGCAATTGTTTTTGCAACGGTAAAGGGTAAGGGGATAGAACGCGGGACTTATTTTGTATTTGGGCAAAGTCGCTCCATCCCTTTCCAACTTTACACGACAAAGGCGCTTTCTGGTGGCTTTTTGATTATGTTTCGAGTGTGATGTACGCTATATCAGATTCATGACCGCACCCGAACAGTATTTGTACCAATCTTTTGGAGTTTTAGTTAGGGGTGGTAATCGGTGATTCTTTCAGGATGTTTTACGGTCCAGGTGGTCCTTATGCACTGTTCGCCGGAAAAGATGCTAGCAGAGCTCTTGCAAAAATGTCCTTTGAAGAAAAAGACTTGAATGGTGATCTCACAGGACTTGGTGTTTTCGAGCTTGACGCGTTGCAAGATTGGGAATACAAGTTCATGAGCAAGTATGCAAAGGTTGGATCCATCAAAGCACCGGAAACTGTTCCTGATGCAACAACTGCTGAGCAGCCTGCTGAGTCCACTGCAGCCCAGCCTACCGAGCCGACTGCTGATGAGCCTACCGAGTTGACTGCAGCCGAGCCTGCAGAGCCTGCTGATCATCCCAAGGTTACAGAAGATACTCAATCAGAAAATGTAGCCACAGTAACAAAAGAAGAAAGCTCAACTACAAGCGAAGCCAATAAAGAAGATTGAAGTTACAATGTGGGGTAATTGGGTGCAAATGGTTTATAATTGTTTGTCATCATATGCTAAAATTATAGGATTATAGCTCGGACACAATGCCGTATCCGGTGTTTACGAGGATTGATCATGGCCATATTATGAGAGTTAATCAAATATCATTGAGTTGAACTGAATAGAAACGGTGACAATTTTTAGAATGAATCATAAAGATTCGATTGATCCCTTTTATATATGAGTGTCCTAGTCGGTTTGCATCCACCTGTCACGGCCCCTAGAAAATAATAGTTAGGAAAATCTCTGGTGGTCGTTAACGAGACTCGGCTTATTCAGTTAGTTATGCATGATTTTTTAACGGTGGCTTAATGATATAGAATGTTACTTATTCAGTAAGTTTCTAGGAGTTTTAGGAAGAAAATCAAGTTTTTTTCCAATTAAAAGCACGATCCTTCCGTCTATAAAAAACTTTCTCAAACAAAAAATTTCTCTATCCATACTACCAGATAATTAATCCGCATGAACAACTTTATTCATACATGACTTAATGAAAAACCAGTCTAACAACCCTAAAGAATGAAGAATGGTTACGACGAGCTTGGTCCAACAAGGTAGTGGACCGACAATGATTAGACATTTAGACCATGTGTTATCCACCCGTTCTAGCCGGACAGAACCCACTTCACAATTGATGCAAAAGCTTGCATCTCTTATCTCGTAATCACATCCGAAGTAACAGTGTCGGACATTTATCAAATATGATTTTTGATCGACTATCAAAATAACTGTTAATAAACACCAACCGTTAAGAATCACCGTCTTCAATTATCAAATCAAATTATTGATTGGTAAGATAAGTGACTTAAATACTTGCTCAAACGTTTGGTGAAGGTCCAGAAGATTTATAATAACAAAAATAAAGGCCTGCTTCATAAAATTTTTAAAAGCAAAACATTGATATCCACGTGTCCATCGATTACAGGGTCAAGGAATGAAGATGGTATATAAAATGGTAGATTTCGTAATCAACCTTAGTCAGTTTCACGTCGTCTTCATCTGACATTCTCTCATTCCATGTATCGAGAGTAATGAGTTTTAAATTAAATGTCAACTTGTTTCAATAAATAAATAAATGTCAACTTCGAAAATAAGTCGTACATAAAATATACAAAGTCAACGTCACAAATCTATCCAACATTTCTATTTTTTAAGTCTTGTTTATATGACGTTAAGAAATTCGACAAGCAAGCGTGATCCCATTTATTCATGTAAACGGGTAGCGTTTTTAATTGTATATTTTATTAGGTTTCAATTTTATCTCTTCATTTTTGTCTGCATCTTGTGATAACAGACTATGATTTTGACTTTCGTGTGTTGACCTTCCATTTTATTAATCTATTTGATTTTATCTTAATGTTATAAAATTTAAATAATTATACAAAATTCTGTGAGAATTATGCCATTCACAATTGAGATTTCCCTATAAATAGATGGCTTCGACTACCTAAAACCACATCCCATTTTCTTACATCTTTTAAAACATTCTCCGTTCTTGATCTACTTTGTTTTTTGAAGATGAAGATTCAAATGTCTGTTATGTTTGTGCTTACGTTATTGCTTGTGTCGTCAGTGTACAAGTCGAGTTGCAGGAACATCGTTGATCGTTCAATTAACGAAGAAATGATCCGGGACAACTTCATTTCAACGTTTAAACGTTATTTCAAGGTCGACCCAAAGTTGAAGAATGAAGAAAATCAGCAAGTTTATGTAGTGTCACGCCGACTCGTTCCTTGTGGACCAAACCCACTTCACCACTAACCAAGAGTCGTGTATATCTTCTTTTGGAAACCAAAAGATCGATAAAATCTTGTTTTTTAATGTATCAGATGTTTACTATCACTTTGTAATAACAATATAAGTATCTACCAAATATGACTTGTTGATAGATATTATGTACCGAAAGAAACAAAATCACTCAAGTGTCGTGTAAACAAAATCAGTTTGTCTAAACTTTTGTTTGATAAAATTGAATGATTATATGTGCAATGGAGATTCAGTTTAGAATTGGTATTGAATAAAAATGGTTGTTTGATAAGTATTTTGTATGAAATACGTAATTGCCAATAAATTATCATTTTAATTGTTTAAAATACTTTTTAAAAGCAATATTTGATACATTTTTTCCGAATTGTGAGATATGATTTTCCAAAAAATATCTTGATGAGAGGATAAACATATATATATATATATATATATGTATGTATATATATATATATATATATATATATATGTATATTAAAATTCAGTTGATGTAGTACTCTAACACGCTCCATTCAAATGAGGCTATACTGGACACTGAGATTCCAAATTGTTATGTCGCAAACACAATCACAGTAGTAAAATCTCACTTTGATATCATATAAGATATATGAAAAGACGTGAGCTAAATGCACTCCTATATTGTTAAATGCATCCATATCTAGTACTTTTTTTTATCACATACATCAATATCAAAATCCACTTTTTACATTATGAATGTATGATTTGGCTTGATTTTGATATTAAAGAGGTGCAAATAGCAATCCCCATATGAAAACTCATCAAATTAATCTCCAATAGTCAAGACTCAGACTCTAACATGAGCCATGTTCATTGGTTGTGACTTGTATAAATAGAGGAGAGGTTTTTTACAAAACTAACAATTTAGTAAAAATATTAAAAACAAATTAATTGAGATATTTATATAAATTATAAGAGAAGAAAGATTACAAAAATTATTTGAATATAATAAATGCTTTATTTTAAAAAACAATCGAAATATTCATTGAATCAAATATACATTAATCTAGACAAAATAGTTGATATTGGTTTATATAGTAGGGGTATGCAAAACCCTAATTTTCCGAAATCCGAACTCAAACTCGTGAAAATAAAGTATTTATGTAAAACCCGATGTCCTAAAATTCAAAAATCTAAACATGACCTTTCGGGGGAAATTTGGGTTTGGGTTGACTTTGATTCATGGCCACCCGATCGGTCCGAAAACCCGATATATATATATATATATACACACACACACACATTAAAAGGTTGATAAATCGATAGTATACTTAGAAATTAGAAGAATAAAATCGACCAACTAAGATTTTTAGAAGTCTTAAAAGATAATTAGATAAATAAGTATATTTATATAGTATTTAAAATATAGGTTTATATATATATATATTGCATTATAACTAAACCGAACCCGATCGACCTCAATACGAAACTCGACCAACCCGAACATGAAGCAATTCGAAATCCAAAAATCGGGACTTGATTTCTATATCCAAAATTTGATCGGGTTTTTTTTTTTTTTTTTCCCAAAACCCACCCGGCCTATCTGATGCACAACCCTATTACATAGTTTGTAATAATAATTGAGTTTGTAAATAAAACTATAAATAAATATAATTTTTATATTTTTCAATAGTTATTTTTTGTCTACGGAGCGTTAGAAAGCTGCTTGGCAAAAGGGTAGAAAAGGAAAAGCAAAACAGAAAAAGGAGAAGGTCGACGCAAATCTGTATCTGGTTTCTCTGGAGCAACAACCGACGTAGGAGCTACAAACCGATCTTCTTGTCGCCGGCCGTCGACGTACTCATTTTATTCGCAAAAAGGGTAAACGAGTCTCTCACCGGCGTTTATTTTTGGATCTGCATTCATTTGTGATCGAGTATTATTGTTTTTGACCTAATCGATCCGCATATATCCCCTTTGAGTTTTCTATCTTGTCTTTTTTAGGAGATCGTATATTTACGAATACTACAGTAATCACTACTTTTAGATTACTGCACGTAGTTTTCTGATTTTAAGCTTGGGAATAACTTAGATGTGATTGATTGTTTCTGTTTGTTAGTGTTAATTTGACGTTTTCTCTAATTGTTCCTTTTGTTCATATTGAGTAAATGTTACTATGCTATATAAGAGAAGAGTGTGACGTGCATATTATGTTTTGTCTCAGCAAGTCAGTTACTCAACTGCTTCTTGTGATCCTTAGAATTCAGAATGTCTACAATGGGAGATACGAGGTAACATTCAATGACATCTGCCTTTAAATTAGTACTCTTCTATGTTGATTGCCATCTTCGCATATGATGAAATTGTGTTGGATTTTATTGTCTCCCTTGAAGATTGTTGGACTGAATTACTGAAAGGACCTTCTTTAGAAGACACAATACGTTTGATAACAAACTAAACCACCCTGCATCCAATTCTAGTGCTTGTTCTTGTTCTTCCTTGAAAATTGTTTGACCTGAAAGACCTTTCGACAAGGCAATATGTTTGATAACAAATTATACCATCTTACCATCAGATTCTTGTTGATGACATCTATCTCTTTTGTATAGGAAACCCTGTCTGATGTAACGTCAGTATGTGCTTATTAATCATGACCCATAACTTGTCTAATTTTTTTTAATTGATATTAAGTTGATTTATCATCGAGACCAAGTTCATCAGATGAGCGTGAAAGCATGTGAAGCAAATACAAAAAAAAAATTATGTACGAATATTGTGTTACACCAAGTGTGGCCTTTGTTAAAAGTTAGTGCAACCTTACTGCAAATTTATTGAAAACATGGATGCTCTAGATGTGAAATTTCTCTTGTTTGGGTGCTTCTTTTTAGTTTTTTTGTTATTTACAACTTTCATTTGTTTTATCTATTATTTACATTGGTGGTATATTTGGGTGGTTGGTTGGAGAAAGTTTTGTTAGTGGAAAGAATGGTAATATGGACGAATAGTTGGAGAATGTTGAGTTAGTGAGATTAGTGGATGTAGTGATTTAAATGTATGCATCTTTAACCTTGAATAGTATTTTAGATTTTTCCTTCCAGACATCCATTGTTCTTTTTGATTACTTTTCTGTTCATTTTATGTTGTCAAAATATGTTTTGTTGGAGAAGTTTGGAAGGGAAATCAAACTATGTCATGGAACAAAAACAAAAAAAAGAGTCTAGTGTAGAAAGAGGTGGCAACTCACAAAGTGAGTAATCTGTTACATGCTTCAGATCTGTGGAAGTTGACCATGTCAAGAAATATTATTGGTTGAAGATTGCCTAAGCCAACGTTGTGTGCATAGATGAAAGAGATGATCAGCCAAAATGGAAGCAATATTTTTTTAATTAGAACTGTTGAACAAAAGCCAAAGCAAGCTTTCGTCAATTATGGCAACAATAAATAGGAATGGATCGTCAATGATATGATAATAATTGGAGGTAATGAATCAGAAATGTCTAATTTGTGGAATGGTCTGTCTGTTCGTGTTGACATGAAAAACTTTGCAAAGATTAGATGTTTTCTTGTTCTAGAAGTGGAAAAATCAGATCAAAGTTATTTTCTTTCTCAAATAGCCTACGCAAAACGTCTCTTGAGAGTTTTTTACTTTCTTTTTTCGCCCGGGGGGATTATCATTGTTTCTGGGGGTTGCACCTTTTTATCATTTATTTTGGTTCCATTTTTAGCCAAAGTCAGTTAGTTTGGGATGAGAGCTCTGTTGTCACTGTTATTGTCTTACCTAGTACCAATAGTCTCCTCCATTGTCATTCTCGGTTTCCTGGATATCGTGCAAGAACGTAGCAGTGAATATATGTATTCAATCAGTGTATGGAAGTTCCTTGGATGTTATCACTTAGTCATCGTGAAGTTGTGCAGCTATATGAATTCACCGGTTATGGACTGGTGGATAGATGTTGGTGTATGAGCGATTCGTGCGTGAGTGTGTAAAGAACCTGAATAGAGTCAGGAGAGGGTTGGCAGAGGGTTAAGACATGGGAAAGAGAAGAAGAAACCATCTTTCTTTTGCTGTTCAAAGCATGGGAAAGAGAAGAAGAAACCATCTTTCTTTTGCTGTTCAAAGCANCATGGGAAAGAGAAGAAGAAACCATCTTTCTTTTGCTGTTCAAAGCATGGGAAAGAGAAGAAGAAACCATCTTTCTTTTGCTGTTCAAAGCAGGGAGAGCGGGGGGGCTGAGGGGGGAATTGCATGTACCCTTAACTCAAAAAACTGAGCAAAATGAGTACAGGGCAACAAATCACTGCCTGTAATGCAAAACTGACTACACTACTAATATAATATAGCGTGCATTTCACAATTCTTTTCCACCCCCTCACCAATTGATTGGTGAGCCAGCAAAGTTATCAATGTCTGCGTCCTCTTTATCACACATGAATTCCCAAATATAGTCTTTTGTTGGAGTTGAGCTTTCTTCTAGCGATTTCTAACCCATTGTACTATTACGCTGCAGCGACCTTTAGTATTCTGTCTATAAAGTGTACATCTATGTTGTACGTTCAACGGTGCCTTTATGAGTCCACAAATTGTTATCTCCATGATTAATTTCTTAGATGAAGTAGATCTGTTACATATACTGTTTTCTGAAGCAGCAAGAGATCTGTGAGATGGGATGAGGAAAAACTGTCAGAAATCGAAGCAAACAAACCTGTAAGGCAGAAAATTACCGAACCAAAGACTCCTTATCATCATATGGCGGATGTTGATGGTAAGTTGTAGCATGTTCTTTCTGCAATACAAATTCATGTATATTAGATGTGTTAATTCAGCATTTTGTAAGTATTAGGTTGGAATTTGGATGTACCAAACCTTGTCCTGATCTGTTTGTCTTTACTGAATGATCGGATGTTCTAAAAATTTACGTGAGAGGTGACCTAATTGCCTAACAAGCTATGCACAAATGTCTGAAGCTTGATACAGTGAATATTCACAGAGCAACAGCATAACAACTGGGATGAGGAATATTCCTGAAGGCCTGAGAACGATGATGATATTACTATACAGTGCTTTTGTAAATAAATGCTTTATGCGAACAACTTTGAATATACAACAACCTAGATCAATAAGGACAGTTATCCGATCCTACCATAATGTTTTTTAGATCCATGGCCAGTAATCGTTTGGGATGTAACCTTCTATTCCTGTCATGATGACATCCTTGCTATATTGGAAATACTTAATCCTGTATCTGTTATGTCGAGAATTCTTTTATTGTTGCAATCATATTAGCCGAACCCTTCTGTGTAGGATCTTTGTCGCCTGTAAGGAATCCTTGTTTCTCTGAAAGGGATGATGATACTGTTCCCTCTGCATTCAATGATATAATCTCTTCCAACAGTAACCATAACTCACACCCCTCTGGCTGGACATCATCAGAGGAAGAAGCAGATGTTATGGATGAAGACGATGAAGGTCCTTCTCGTACCCTTTTTCTCTAATCATATTTTTTTAGTTCATCTTGCATCATGTTTTTGAATATCTTGTTTTAGGCTTTATCTTTAGTTGTATCCCATCTTTAAAAGGTCAATTTGTTTTTCAGTGATTCTGCTGCGAGAAGCATGCTTTAGTAGTGCATAGTACTCAAACACATCAAATTTATTAAACTTGCATCCTTTACTGACAAGAATTCTCTGTTTAAAGGCATAAAGTTGATACCAAGTCTCTTTCAGCCTGAGATTCCAATTATTTTTTTCTCTGGGTGGTTGTTGTCTGCATCTAGAAATGGAATATTTTTCGATAGCCTGATATTACGTGTTAAAACTATTTGTCAGATATCTTAAACTCCCCTAATAATGACAAAATAATAGAATCTCAAAATCATAATACAACTAAGGGGGTGTTTAGTTTGTTTTCCATCCAATCTTGTATGGATAAAGCTGTATGTGTGGATTAATCTGTCTTTATAGATTGGGAAGGTTTTTGTTTGGGAGGGTTTTTTCATAGATGGGATGAGCATGTTTTTAATTGAGAAGGGCAGGATTTCTGCATAAAGCTCCTCCCTAGAAGCTTAATGAATAAGCCACTTTCTATATCATTAAGTCACTAACTACCAAATAGTCATGCGTAGCTAACAGAATAAGTTGTGAGTTCCATTAAACTCATTAAGCTGCTAACAAACAGGCCTAAGCTATATAATAAAAATGGGAGAACAACCGAACAAATAATGGGTAAAAGCGGTGAATCTAGTAGACATGGGATAAAAAAATTCTTGTTATTGTGGAAATGGTCATCAAGATAGATCATCAGACTTGCTTTGAACTAAGATATTAAAGTATGTTGTTCATCGTTCTGTATTGTTGTAGAAACTTTATTTGTTCGATGGGATTCCAATATGTGAGTTGAAAAATGGTGAGGTTCTGAAATAGGTCGGAGTTCAAGCTTCAAGGAACAGAGACGGGCACATTATGACGAATTTCATAAAGTAAGAGAACTCCGGCGAAAGGGATCCATGGACAGATCATCCAATGATGAGGATGAGGAGAAATCAAATGGGGAATCTGATACACCATCATCGCTGGCTGTTGGTGTGGAAGATATCGACATCACAGATGTTGAAGGTGTACCCGAACTACCTAAACATTCTTCATCCTGAATGAATCATTGGGCATCTAATCTATGGCTGAATTCACTAGTAAATCCTATCCCTGTTCTAAATTCAATCCTGACTTTGAAACTTTTGTTGTAAAATGATCTTAACTGTCTGCTAAACTTTTGGATTTTTAGAACACCGTAATTTCTTGAACCAGAGCCTCTGTTTTTGTTTTGGTTGTTTGTAGTTGGTTATATAATGTAATTTTGTTGAGTCTATGTTTTATGAGTAGCATTTGTTTGTTTGTTTTTTTGGTTCTGGCCTAATTCAGTATCTTGACATTTTGCATACCCGTTTGTAGGCCCGTTTCTGACATTTTTTAGGTCCTGAACGAGTTGCAAAAAGGGGCCCTCGATAAGTACGATATTTTTTCAATATATTGTTTTTATCATCAGAAATAACATTGAATTCATATAAAACCGTTTTTCCGAGTATTCCTGGACGCAGAATCAATCAATACTCATTTCTAAATTAATATTATCTAGTAGAACATTTTTATGTAGTTTCATTAATTTGTTTCATCATCAAAAACATTTTATGACATACTTTTGGTACATAGAATGATATCATTTGGAGTCACAAAGTCGATTCTTCTTATTTTCGAGTAACACTATGTAAATCAATGTAAATATGTTGGTTTTCCATGTCATTTTATGTTAATGTTTTTTAACATCATTTCAAACTTTTATATTATGTTTTCGAATTTGGAAAGATTAACACAATTTTAAACTTGTATACTATGTTTTAGAATTTGAGAAGATTAACACCACTTCAAACTTTTATATTATGTTTTCGAATTTGGAAAGATTAACACAATTTTAAACTTGTATACTATGTTTTAGAATTTGAGAAGATTAACACCACTTCAAACTTTTATATTATGTTTTTGAATTTGGGAAGGAAAGAAAGAATGAGAAAAGAAAAGAAAAATAAAAGGAAAGAAGAAAAATAAAGTTTTTTATTTGTGTTTTTAATACAGAAGAGAGATGAAGGAAAAATAATAAAATAGAAATAATTTTTGATATAATTTTTTTCCTTCCCTTTTCTTTTCCTTTTCCCTAAAAAAATCTCGAGAACATAATATTTTTCTTTTCCCATTACTTTCCTCTCTTTCCTACGTAAAAGAAGATTCAAGAACATAGAGTTAGGGTTAAAACAAACTTTTCTGTAATCATCGATTATATAAATTAAAAAACTTATGTTGGTGATAGTTTGAGATTTTATTCTTCTTTTAGAGATAGAATAGTACATAAGATTTATACACTAAATATTAGATAATAAAAAACAACTATGTAAAACAATTATAATTTTATTATTCTAAATATAGATATAAGTTGTACCATCTTATATGGTTGGAAAATTTTTCAAAAGATGAGGGTTTTGTTAGCTAATAACAAATTTTTTTTATCATATTCTAATATAAAAATAGAATTCATGCGAAAATGGAACAATCAAAGAGTCGATTGGAGATAAATTATGAAAAATATATCAAAGTTTTCTAAGCAAGTTGTTTTAGACGTCGGTTTTAGATTAAAAAACTTAGAAAAACATTAAATAATATTATATAATGAACGACAGATTAACATCTTTATGTATTTTTTTCTCCAATATATTTAATTCATACATGTTTGGGTCTTTTATAGTTAATGTAGTACAAAAATATTTTCTTGTCATATTATATACTAATTTTTTATGTGTCTACTATTTACTAATTTTTTTTAACTACTTTTATATATATTAACAAAATTTGGGCCTCTAACTTTTATGGCCCAGTCCCGCCCTCCCCAAGGGACGGCCCTGCCCGTTTGGAAGCGGTAAGAAATGATCTATATTCTTAGATCAATTTTAATTGAATGTCAACATTAATGAGGTATAGCAAAATACATCAAATCAATTTTCTTCTAAAACATAATTAATAAGATTAAAAATAATCAATTATTTAGATTTTTTCTTACACTTGAGGTCAATGAGAGGTTTATCCCGAGGATAAAGGTTTATCATATGGTTTAAAAGTGTGATTGTTTTGATGGGTTCGAGTTCGACTATTTCTGTAAATAAGACATATTCCTCGTGACATGCACGTGATGGAACAGGAAAAGATAAGAGATAGTGTGGAAGGGGCGCCACAGAAATTTCAGGTCAGCATTTGGCAATGGAGGTATCGAGCAGCGATTCCATGTCAGCTCTCGCCTCCAAAATATGCAATCAAATCAACTCCGTTTTCACCAAACCCACATCCACCCCATCTCCATTGGATGTCATGGTTAAAGAAATAGCTGCCGTCGCCGGCCGCCGTGGAAAAGTCTTCGTCTACGGAGTAGGCAGAGAAGGTCTGATGATGAAAGCCCTATGTATGAGGCTCGCACATTTAGGTCTTTCCACCCACTGCGTCGGTGACATGACCACGCCACCGATCTCCTCCTCTGACCTCCTTATCGCGTCGGCAGGTCCTGGTGGTTTCTCCACCGTTGATGCCATTTGTGGTGTCGCGAAATCGAACGGCGGTCGCGTGTTACTTCTCACCGCACAGCCGGAGTCAGGATCGTCTGTTAAGTATGCAAGCGTGGTGGCGCATGTCCCAGCTCAGACGATGGCGGATGACGGTGGCGAGGTGGAAGGAACAACACCATTGCTTCCGATGGGGAGTATATATGAAGGGTCAATGTTTGTGTTGTTTGAGATGGTGGTTTTCAAATTGGGTTCGGTTTTGGGTGAAAATCCCGATGAAATCCGTTCTCGCCACACCAATTTAGAGTAAGAAGCAATAATTCTTGTGGTCTATTTCCCATGAATTTGTGTTTAGGGTTTGTAGAATCGTTTTCTTGCAGGTGTTGGTGGAAAAGAAGATGTGAATCTATAATTCTTAGTTAATTATTCTGCTGATAATAAAACGATCATTTTTTGTAGAATCTAAGAGGTCGTTTACCAAACACTTATTCGGTAGGTGTTTACCGGTAAAGTCTAACATTATTATTTATTTATTGTATAAGATTTTAGTCCATCAAAACGACATCGTATGCAACAATTTATCCGGTAAACGCGTACATATATTTAAGAGAACGTAATTCATAGTTTGTTTTTGAAATAAATATTATTCACAATCGACTTATATCTATACTATATTATAAAACATTTTATAAAAACTCTTAAAAATCAATATTTATGCATAAAGTACCGTTTATTGATGCATATTACTTAAAATTCAATATTACAAGTAACTTTGCATCAATACAATTTATTAAAGCTCAATTTTTAAATTCGTGTAACTAATTGTAGATAAACATAATTAAATACAAGATAAATATTCATTTTAAATATAAAAAATCTAAAATATAATTAAGATAATTATTAAATTCTAACAGAATGTTTAATTATTAATCTTTATAAAAAATAATATTATTAAACCAAAAATAAATTACTTTGTTAATAAATTTATAATAAATTATAATAAAAAATTGAATTAAAGAAGTTAAACAAAAAAACGAGACTATTAGATAGTTAATTTGATACTAATATAAAATTATTATTTTTTCAAATTTGTATGTTATATTTCATTTAAAAATAAAAACATTATCGCTTTCTCAAAACCATATAAAATCGTATATCGA
Organism: Cynara cardunculus var. scolymus; assembly: GCF_001531365.2. Classification (NCBI taxonomy): domain Eukaryota; kingdom Viridiplantae; phylum Streptophyta; class Magnoliopsida; order Asterales; family Asteraceae; genus Cynara; species Cynara cardunculus. Next base: position 859,564 of record NC_037528.1, read on the forward strand.
TAGAGACAAATAATAAAAATTAAATATTAAAATCGAGATTTATCTCGTTTTATTGCACAAATAGTCTTCTAGTATTTAATAAAGCATATGATAACATTACTTTTGGTCGGATATCATCTTTTGCTTGTACTTTTTTTCCTAAAATTAATATATTAAATCAATTTTAATACGAATTTCAGTTTTTTAAAAAAATAAAAAAATAAAAGGAAAACATCGTTAATAAATACATTTTAATTTTTATCAGGTGTTTTGCAGATAATAATAATAAATACAAGTAGGTGATGGTTCCTGTGTTATATATTCAATAAACAAACAAAATTTATTGCAAGATTTTGTGTTTGAATTTGTTACATAAAAAGGTTGAAAATATGATAAAAAAGTGTGGATATAATAAACTCGAAATTTGTTGGTTAGCGTGATGGTGAGGTTAGGGCCACATAAATTGACAATTGTGACCCCATACCAAAACGCTAGAAAGAACCATGTCTACATCTCACTTTTCTGGATACTTCAAGATTTATTACAGATAATTAATTTAATATTAATATTTTATTTATTGTTATTACAATTACCCAATTTGATATCATTTCACACACACAAAATTTGTCTCTACAGTTTTTAAATTACAAGTTGGTTATTATGGTTTGCAAAACCATCTGGATTTGGTCTCTACTTTTAACGGTCGTTTAAAACTTCAGTTAAATTGAGAGGCATTTTCATCCTTTTATCGTTTTTTTGGGTCAAATGATCAAAATTATAAAATCAATTTTGATTATGTAAAAGACAGCATAATCGATAAAAGAACAAAACAGAATTTTTTAACGGCTGTCTGAGTGGTGGATCAAATCTAGGCGTTTATAAAAAGTGATATTTTTGATAAACAATAAAAATAGAAGTTTTGATACTTGAAATATATATAAAAGAATTTGTTTTCATGTAGTGTTTTATTATATTATAAAACAAAAAAATGAAAAAATAAATATTATTTTGTTTTGTTTTTCTTGAGAAAAATGTGTCGTGAATTATATAGAATATGGGTTCTATAAGTCTACATTCGTGTGCCAAAAACATTAAAGTACCATTTTATACGAAGAAATTAGAAGGTAATGATTCAACGTAAGTCGTAAATCAATATTAAAGTAAATGAACCAATTAAGTGTTGGGTTTACGTAAGACCAAGATTTTTCGTGAGACCCATAAGACAATTTATGTTTATTGATCAACTTTATAAGTTAATGATCTAATGGTCTAAAGTTGTACAGTGGCAATTTGTGATTATTGAGAAGTCTCGTGGCATTTATGAATGTTCAAATTGTCAGATTGTAGATCTAATCCAAGGGTTGAGAATTGGTCTTACGAGTCTCACGAAAAACCCTTGTTCTCACATGATCCCAAGACTATATATATATATATATGTGTGTGTGTGTGTGTGTGTGTGTGTGTATATACTATATTATAAAGTATTTGATAAAAACTTTTAAAAACCATTTTTTATACATGAAGTACTGTTTATTGATGTATATTACTTAAAATTCAAGATTACAAGTAATTTTGCGTAAGTACAACTTATTAAAGCTCCATTTTTAAATTCGTGTAACTAACTGCGGATAAACATAATCAAATACAAGATAAACATCCATTTTAAATATAGAAAATCTAAAATATAATTATTGAGTATAACAGAATATTTAATTCTTATCTTTATAAAAAATTATATTATTTCCAAAAATAAATTATTTTGTTATTAAATCTAAATTAAATTATAAAAAATTGAATTAAAGAAGTTACAACAAAAAAACGAGAATTATTAAATAATTAATTTGATATTAATATCAATTTATTTTTTAAAATTTATATTTCATTCAAAAATAAAAACATTCGCTTTCTCAAAACAACATAAATCATATTATATCGATAGAGATAAAGAATAAAAACTAAACATTAAAATGAAGATTTATCCCGCTGCATTGTGCGAGTATCCTTCTAGTATATTATAAAGCATGTGACAAAAAACTCTTAAAAACTCTTTTTTATGAATCAATTACTGTTTATTGAAGCATATTATTTAAAATTCAAGATTTCAAGTAATTATACGTAAGTGTGAGTTTTCTTTTACAGTTTTTAGTTACATACGTTATAAATTTTTATTCATGGTATATATGTCCAGTATTTCCAAAATATGCTACGTATTAAAACAGTGTGTAGGTTCAAATATCAAAATCTTGATGATGACAAACCTAAAACATTGTTGAAGATGCATAGACCAACAAATAATACTGTGAAGGTAATAATTAGTGATCAGATATTACTAATAATACATTTGTTAGCATGATTACCATTTCATTGTTCAAATTTACTAGAAACTGTATTTTTTTCTTTTCATGTCCCGTTATTAAGTTAGAAAAATATACAGAACAAGGTTCAATATTGCATAACATGCTTTATGCTTTATTTTAGGCATAAGTTGATATTGCATATTTTAATAAAAAATAATTCATCGTCAAGTTTATTTCATATCATCAAAAAAGCTGATTAGTAGCTTAGTAGTTTGCTTATTTATAGTTCAGATTTAATTAGTTTGAACTACATTCAATTTTAGTCGCCTTCAACATGATTTAAGTATTTTAGCTTATGTATGCTATTTGTAATTCGATATCGAGTTAACACAATACCGTAAGTACGTTTGAATATCTTTTTTCCGATTACGATCAGATATTTACTTTGATATTTTAACATTTAGACTACGATATTTGTCCGACGACACTTTTTTGAAAAATAAGGTGTAAATCATCATCCATATATATTTTGTATTATATGAAGGAATTTCATCAAAAAATTATTATATTTAAATAAGGAAAGTCTAAAAAATTATTATATTTTTTAACATATAACTTCTTAAAGTTTATGAAATATACCATTTTTTATTAACTGTTGTTTATTTCTCTTATTTATATAAGAATCATAAGTGTTTGTTATGATCTTATTATTATTATTATTATTTAAATTTGAAAAATAAATAATTATTAAATTTTCTTATTATTCTCATTTAAATCTGAAATATAATTAATGATTAATGATAAATGAAAAAATAATGAATGATTAATGAAAATTTTCAGATATTTCAGTCCCTCTGTAAAGCCCATTGAATTTGTTAGGTTTTAATAAATTTAAAAATTTATTTATTTAGTTTTAGAAAATGAAATTTAGTGATTTAGAAAAATAGTTTACAAATTTAATTACGTAAAACATGATAATTTATTGAATTTTGTTTAAAATTTTCTCATATATATATATATATATGATTGGATGATGTTTGAGAATGGTTTGATCGGTCATCCCACCAGTTGACACATATTGAAATCCAATGAAGAAACAGAAACTTCTGGAAAATGTATTTTCTCTTTGCGTACCTTCTCTTTCATCCTCTCTCTCAATTCAATTAATTCACTTCAATAATAATTCATCCCCTTTCTCTCTCTCTCTCTCTCTCTCTCTCAACTCCCCACACGGAACTTTCTAGAATTCGATCTATCTTCATACAATGCCTTATCTCAACAACACTTATTGATTTGGTAATCCTCTCTTCATTTTTGCTTTTACATTCCTGTTCGAATCTACACTCATGTTTCTTCTTTTCCTATGCTGAAGCTGGTTTTTAAGGGATGCCTCCGCCGCCGCCGCCGCTCGAGCGGAGCGGCCTAGAGTCACCGGCCGGGGATACAGCTTCTAGATCTCTTCCAACGCCTTTTTTGACCAAAACTTATCAGCTTGTGGAGGATAAGTCCATTGACGATGTCGTCTCCTGGAACGAAGATGGATCTACCTTCATCGTCTGGAATCCAACTGAATTCGCCAAGGATTTGCTCCCAAAGTACTTCAAACACAATAATTTTTCCAGTTTTGTCCGTCAGCTCAACACCTATGTAAGCTTTGATAATTAACGATCAGATTTTCAATCAAACAACTACGATATTATCTGATTTCCAATCGAACAGTTTCATATAATCTATTTATTTATTTCGACTATATCGATAGGGATTCAGGAAGGTCGTGCCTGATCGATGGGAGTTCTCTAATGATTGTTTTCGTAGAGGAGAGAAACGCCTGCTATGTGATATACAACGTCGGAAGATCGCGTCAGCTCCACCAGCACAGGCACCTGTTCCATCGCCGGCCGTTGCAGCTCCTCCGCTGGTTACGTTGGCAGCACTCCCGCCGGCTACGGTATCTCCAAGCGATTCAGGCGAAGAACAAGTCCTGTCCTCTAACTCTTCTCGAGGTGCTACAACTAATTTATCTCGAGAAACAACAGCTTCCGGAGGAGCTAACGCCGAGCTCGCCGGTGAAAACGAGAGGCTAAAGAGAGAAAACGTTCAACTCAATAAAGAGTTGAGTCAAATGAAAAATCTCTGTTCCAACATATACGTGATGATGTCCAGCTACGCCACGAATAAACCGTCGGACGGGAGCAGTTCACAACCACCACCACAACAGGCGGCGACAACCACCGTGAAACCGCTAGATCTGTTGCCGCTAAAGCGGTTAGCCGAGGAGTATATGGGTAACGGTTGCCGTGGCGGTGGTGGTAATCACCGTGAAGCGGCGGAACACGAGGAGATCAGCCCCAGATTATTCGGTGTGCCAATAGGTGTGAAACGGTCGAGGGAGGGAGGTTCGGGTGAAGAGGCGGAACAGTATAATGAGCTGCAGCTTCAACAGCCGGGAGTAGATGTGAAATCAGAGCCGTTGGATCATAACGAAAACGGTAGTAGCGTTGATAATCATGAATCTACGTGGATGATGAAGCGGTCAGATCGTAATTAATTGGAAGACTTTTTTTTTAAGTGGAAAAGTGTAAATGTAGTAAAGTCCACACGAGGAAAGGGCACGTGACCGATGAGTCACGTGGCATGCATATCCCCTCGTTGTCGGGTAGACGTGGACCAAGTACAAGAAGTTTCTTGAACTTTTTTGAAATTGCAGCTCCAAATTTTTGATTCAAAGAAAAATACGTTGTTATTTGTTATTTTATCAAAAAGATTTCTTTGGTCAAAAAAGTCGACTTAGCTGGAAAAATTCAATCAATTAGTTACTAGTGGACTTGTATAGGAATTAGGCTTCTGATTGTTGTCCAAATGTGTGAAATTTTAGATTAATTTATATGTATTTCGATCCGCTTACATTTCGAATTTATTATGAATTTAACAGTCAAACAAATATTTTTGTCAGCTAAATAGCCAAAAGGAGTTATCTCTGATTCTTGTGTTGACATTAACACTTGAATTGGGTGTACGATAGTTTTGGCTTGTTCGATTAAGATGAGTCGATCACGAAGTTTTTGCAATCTACAAGATCGTTGAAGCTACACAATGATTCGCTTTGTTGTTTACTTTGAACTTGATTCGTAAGAAGATGAAAACGTTGATGTTGGGCAGTGAATAGGTTGCGAGCATCAAATGGAGGGTAGTTGGTAATGGTTTAGTTTGCTTGCCGTTTAAACGTTAACAAATGATATGTGCTCAAGTAGAGCTGTACAAAAGACCCAAATAGGAAATCCAGATTAGGTCCTCAAAATTTCTGGGGGTTGGTGACTCCGAAGCTTGGTTCCTGAGTCTCAAAATCTGATTAGACTGAGATATTGACGGAGACTAAGCTGGCTCGAAAAAGTCTGAAAACTGGTTAACCCTGAAAAATAAAACCGAAAAAGCCGGATTGGATCTATTTTTGTTTTATGAATATTTTATTGGTTACTATAGACTTGAAAGGGTAGCAGTTATATACATCTATCCGATCAAATTCATATGGAAAAAAATAAAACAAAAATTAATAAAACTGATTTTTTGGTGAATAATTTTTTTAGTACATATATATTATTCGAGTGTCATTTTACTTTTATAATATATAAAGACAACAATAGTAATAGAAAAATACACCTAAAACAATACAAAACCGCATTCTAAAACCAACTAAAAAACCCAATACTCATACTTCACGAGAGCCACAAACAACCCCAAAAGCAGACGAAATACGATAAATATGAATAATTTGTATCGATGAGATATACACGAAATACACATAGCATCATCATTAGGACCATCATGGTGCCATTATCCACTCGTGGTCTTGTTCTATTCGGAGGAGTAAAATAAACTCCAAAAAGAGTTCGAAGAATTAGAATTTAAAAATATAAAAAGAAGTTGCAACAATCAAAAGGGCATTTTCGTAGATAATATAAAAAAAGGATTAAAACACTAAAGAAAAATCTTTTTTTTTTCCATTAATAGAAAAGATGCTGCTTACAAACTTCGGTTGAATGTACTATTTTACCCTCGTCCTTTCAAGAAAACCTTCACAAAAACTCATTTTTGATTCCTTTCAAGAACTTGAGTACATGAAGCATGGTCGGCCGATGAACGGGATTATCAGAAACACAAGTCGCAGCAATCTGAACCGTCTGAAGCATCGCCGGTTTACAGTCATCATTAACAACCGTTGGATCAAGCACATCCACCGCCTGACCTTTCTTGATTTTATGACAAACCCACCCCACCAAGTTTCCACCTTCGACGTCTTTAAACTCCGGTCCTGTTGGCTCTTTTCCGGTCACCAATTCAAGAAGAATCACCCCAAAACTATAAACATCACCTTTGGTCGTTGACCGCCAGCTTTGACCATACTCCGGCGGAATATAACCAAAAGTTCCGGCGAGATCAGTACTGACATGACTCTCACATGCACTTATCAACCTCGCCAACCCAAAATCAGCAACTTTAGGCTCGAAATCTTCGTTTAGTAAGATGTTACTGGCTTTGATATCTCTATGAATGATGTGTGGAATGAACCCATGATGAAGAAAGGCTAACCCACGAGCGGAACCCACTGCAATCTTGAACCTTTTGGTCCAGTTCAAGACTTCCATGGGTTCAGTCCTGATTCGTAGCCATTGATCCAAACTTCCATTAGCCATAAAGTCATAAACCAGCAGCTTTTCTTCACCAAAAGAACAGTAACCCAGTAAAGATACAAGATTTCGATGCTTCACCTTTCCAAGAGTCTCCATTTCTGCCAGAAACTCTCGTTGGCCCTGCGATTTCGATTGATTCAGTTTCTTGACTGCTACGGTCTTCCCATTTGGCAATCGGGCTTTGTAGACAGTACCGAATCCGCCATCACCAACTATCTTGGATTTACAGAAGTTATTGGTGGCTTCAAGAATGTCAACAAGAGTTAACTTTACAAGAGGTTGTTCAAACATAGCTAAATTGATGCTTAATGACTCTTTTGACCTGCTGTTACTCAGAAGATACAGATTCTGATCAGCTGGGCTGCTGTTATTGTAACCGGGATCTTCGCAGTCGGTCTTTTTCTTGGTTTTACGGATCCATATTTTGAGCAAGATCGCCAAAGAAACAGTGATGAACAAAGTCCCAATAGCAATTGAACCCAATGACCAAAGATTAAAGAACTGCAATCTTTTTCTAAAGATCTTACTTGGGCATTGCAAACCAAGAATCCCACCACATAAAGCTTTGTTGCCAGATAAAGAAATTCTTGATTGATTGCCACAGATTCCGTTTCTAGGAACAGGGCCTACTAATCGGTTTCCAGCCAAATTCATGAAATTCAAATTCGAAACACTGCATAAGCTATCGGGAATTTGACCCGAGAGCTTGTTGTTTGAGAAATCCAAGTACTCAAGCCCAATAAGACTTCCTAGCCCCCACGGGATTTCACCGGCAATTGCATTTCCATGAAGATCTAAAGATGTCAAATAAGTCATGTTGCCTAGAGCTTGAGGCATTGCACCAGTGAAAAAGTTGGTACTCAAATTCATGATCTCGACCCGCCACTCCTTCGAACTAACAAACAACTCATCAATGTGACCAGATATCAAGTTTTGCTGTAAAAAGAGCCCGACAAGATTTGCCATTTTTGAAAGGGTGAAAGGAAGTTCACCATTAAGCAGATTATTGCTTAAATCCAAATGTGTCAACCCACTTAAGCTCCCAAATGTGGATGGAATTGACCCTGAAAAACTATTTCCAGTCAAATTAAGCTTAACCAAACTGTGGAGCTGGCCAAGTTCAGGCGGTATGCTCCCAGTGAGATTATTGTTCCCCAAATACAGCCCTTGCAGCTTAATAGACCGGCCAAATTCAGAAGGTATCCCACCTGATAACCGATTGCTGGACAAATCTAAAGTGGTGAGGTTGGTTAACTTAGCCAGAGATTTCGGTATTTCACCTGAAAGCATGTTACCATCGAGCAAAAGATCAACAACAACCAAACAGCTTCCTAATGCATCAGGTATAGAACCTGTCAACCGGTTGTGGGAAAGATCATACAACCCATGGTGTTGAACAAAGCTCGAATCTGGAATGCTAACTTGACTGAAATATCTTGAATTGTTCGAAAAAGGAATTGAACCAGAAAGATCATTGTTTGAAAGCACCAAACACTGTAATTCGGGCAAACCAGTGATTTCCAACGGAATTGACCCATTGAACCTGTTGTCACCAAGATCCATTGTAGTAAGAGAGATACAGTTACCAAGTTCAGGAGGAAGGAAACCACCAAAACGATTTGAATTCAAATTAAGAACAGAAAGTGAAGAAAGCTTCCCAATTTCCTTCGGGATTTCTTCGTTTAATCTGTTATTACTAAGAATCAACCTTTCCAATGCGACAGTTTTCCCAATTTCTTGAGGAAGATTACCCTCCAACTGATTATTTGCAGCTGATAACTCCATCAAATTTGTCAAGCTCCATAAACTTATCGGAATTGAACCCGTTAAGTAATTGGAATCAAGATCAAGAACCATCAATGGAAGCATGGAAAAGTAATCAGGAATAGACCCAACAAACTGGTTATGAGATAACACCAATTCAGAAAGATTACTACAACCCATAAACGTATCCCCAATTGAACCTGAAAGCAGATTATTTTCAAGATCAATCTCTGTTAGCGAAACAGCATTGCAAATCTCCTTTGGAACAGAACCCATTAACAAGTTGTTGCTTAAACCGATGATATTAAGCATTGTGCAGTTACCAATCTCCGGTGGGATCCGACCTGTAAACCGGTTTCCAGCCAACAAAAGTGAGTTTATCTGGTCCCATTTGCCAATCCAAGGTGGCAAAGGACCCGTAAGCTGGTTCTTTTCCACAGAAAACGTTAATAATGGAAGCTGTGAAAGCTCTTCCGGTAAAGATCCCGTTAACGAATTGAAAGAAAGCACCAAAGTCATGAGATTACGACAGTTCCCGAGCTCTCTAGGAATAGAACCATTTAGTTCGGAGTAAACAATGTTCAAGATAGTCAGGTTTCGCAATCCTCCGATGGATTTTGGGATAGAACACTTCAATGGGTTATAAGAAAGATCAAGTTTTGATAAAGATTTTAGGTTAGAAACTGTATCCGGTAACGGACCCTGGAGTAAACAAGAAGGAGCAAAAAAATTCTGTAATCTTTCAAGATTTCCAATTTCCGGCGGAAGTACGCCGGAGAAACGATTGATTCCGAGATAAAGATCGGTAAGATTTGAAAGGTTTCCAATTTCAGGAGGAATGTGACCGGAAAGTGTATTATTAGCAATATCCAAAAAGATTAAATTGCTAAGATTGGTAATGAGAGCAGGAGAGAGAGAACCTGATAGAAAATTGTTGCCGAGACCAAACGACCGAAGCTTCATGAGGTTTCCAAGCTCCGGCGGGATTATTCCGGTGAGGGAGTTGGAAGAGAGGTCAAGAGACTGCAAATTCGATAACCGTCCCATAGCAGGAGGAATTATCCCAGAGAAGAAGTTAGGTCCAAGTTCAAGGGTTTGCAACTGAGTCAACTCGCAGAGTTCAATCGGTAACTCCCCGGAAAGCTGGTTATCACCCAAATCGAGCACCCTCAGCAGCCGGAGTTGGGATATTTTCTGGGAAAGTTTACCGTAAAAAAGATTAGAAGAGAGGTTGAGGACGACAAGGTTGGAAAGAGAAAAAAGCGAAACTGGAAGAGGGCCATTGAGTGAGTGGGCTGAGAGAATGAGTGAAGTAACTCGTTCGTTTTGACAAGAAACCCCTTCCCATTGACAATGTGGGGTGGTGAGGTCCCAAGTGGAAAGCTTTTCTGGATTCAAAAGTGAGTTCTTGAACAAAATCAAGCTTTCCCTTTCTTGATTTTGATCAACAATGGTGGTGTTCACGAGGAAGAAGAATCCAAATAGTATGCAGTAAAGATACAGAAGCTTGAACACCATAGCCATGGAGTTTTCAGATAAAAGAAGTAAAAAAGACTGAGTTCCTAGCTTTATATATAAATGAACACTTCAATGGTGGATTTCTCAAGTTGATTATGAGAGAGAGAAAAAGAGGGTTTTGGGGAACATGAAAAGAATTAGTGTGAAAATCCCGGATTTGTCTTGTCTAATGTGAGGAGAGACGGTGTCGTTTCAATGGGACGCAAGACAAAGGGCGGGTCTTCTGACATGAAGTGGCGCCGGAAAGTGAAAAGCCGGTGGAGTTTTGACGGTCAAACAAATTTGGGTCTCCGGTTATTATTTCCATTTGACGATAATAACCCTGGAATGGAACAATACACAAAGGGCATTGGTGTCATTTCGCACATCACAAAAATACATTTTTTCCTGTTTACACAAAGATGCTACAATTAGGAACTCACGTGTAAATTGCTTAAAATGGACAGTGATTACCGGTAACATATCGAACATATTTTTATAAACTTCTCAAAAATAGATTATTAAAATTTCCTTAAAATATATATATATATATATATATTAAATTTTAACATATTCTTGAATTATATAAACTTCGACGTATTTTTTTTATTTTAATAACTTTTAATATTAATTATATTATAAAAATTAATATAATGTAAAGGTTCTATCTAAATACATTCCATTTTTATAAGATGTTTTTTTAAAATATTTGAATATTCACATGTCGTGTTAAGAGTTTTTCTCAATTGAATTATACAAGTGGAAATGAATAATTTTAAAAAAAAAATCTCTATCTTCAGTTATATTTTAAATGATTATTTAAACTATTTATTATAGTTAAAATGGAAATAAAATTTTCATTTTTTATATATATGGAAAATCTGTTTGATAATGGTTATATCATTATTATTATGATATTTTATTAACAAATAAATCAAAACATTTAATTAATAAACCTATATATTTTTAATATCATTTAATTTCGGATGCTTTGTTGCCATCAAGTAATTCATACTTGTAAATCATCAACGTCATATGTAAAAAATACATGAATGTGTACGAATTGATTTTTCAAAGAAGTTTAATAATGATATTAAATATCGACTCTATTATCATCTAATTATGGAAGAAATAATTATTTATGTAACAAAAAGTAAAATATCTATGAACTTGGCGTTTTTTTATTAAACATTTATTCGGTAAGTGCTTAGTAGATCACTTATTTTACTGGATAATTGTTGCATATGATATCGTTTTAATAAATTATAATTTTACCCGGTAAAATAAGTTAGAGTAAGGGTACTCAAAAAACCGACCAACACAACCTGGAAAAATCCAAAAAAAACACTCAACCCGAGGTAAGCCGACATAAATTTGATACAAAATTAGGCCAAACCGTATTAATTTGTTTGAAATTGGGTAGAATAATTTAAACTCAACTCAACCTAATAAATCTGATATTTTTATATACTATCAATTTAATATGAATCTCAAGTCTTTGATTAATATATTTACATTAGACCGGCACTAGCTTGTAATTAGTCATATTCAAATTTATATTACAATTTGAATCGTAATTTTAACTTATTTTTTACATGAACTTTTAATTTAAGTTGAATTGTTTAAATGTCTTCAACCTAACTCATATACAGTCCAAAGTTAAAATGTTGGCTCTCACTAATAAATGGTTAGTAGATAAATGATTGGATATAATTATCCTTAATTGGATCAAACACCCGTCTGAAGTGTCATAAGAATGAGTTATTGTATACTTGTAGTAGGCATGTGCCTTGTACATATTATGCCGTATGGAGACCCTTTTTTATTTATTAAAATAGTTCGTATACTTTGTCCTCTAACAACAAAGTTGATGGCTACAGTGGGGAAACCCATCAACTCCGGACATCATTTTTACAAATCCATTTATTAACCTGAATATCCAACCTGCTATGCAAACTGACTAATCTCAGAACGACCATCTGTTTTACAGATAGTCCGTAGTCACCGCATTTGAACCTCCGTGGCCACAAAGGGGATTTTTACAATTAATAGTTTTACAACTTACATTTCCTTTTGTTTCTAATTTTTTTTACGAGAACATGGGTTTTTCATGTTATTCAACAGAAAAGGAAAATATTTAAAAATACATATCCTTTAAAATAAAATATTGGGAAGTTTTTATAATTTGAAATAGTCTTTTAAATGGTTTTAAAATTCATTTAAAAGAAAATGAATAAAGGGAGGCATGATAATGTGACAGCAGGCAGAGGCAGGAAGGCAGGACAAAAGCAAATCAACCACAAAACACGAGGAGTTATGAAGCATAACAGCAGGGAATCTCCCTTTCTCTTCACTCCACTAAAACACACACCACAAATTCTGGACGGACTCTTTGTTTTAAATCTTGAGAATTAAAATTTTATTTAGTGTTTGTTTTTAGGTTACAATTTCTGAAATATAAATAATACCTGAAATTTAAACATTATGAGAGAGAGAAAGAGAAAGTATGACGTGTTGAAGCAGTGATTAGGAAATACATGCTACACTGGTCATTTTCACCAGAAAATTACAGTGGGTACTGCAATTACGTGTACTAACAGCAATAATAGACTGAGGTCGGTCAGCAGGGCTTCTGTGCTTTGCTTTAAATATGCAAAGTAAAATCACAAATCTTTTGCCAATATTCTTTTATTTTTTTAACTGACATAATAATAGTAAGACAGTAAATGGATGGTGTAGTTGTATCACATTCAATTGTTGTACCTCTTCTTTTTTCCAACTCCCCTACATTTGAATGTGAAAACCAAAGTGTGTATTTTTAGTCATCTGCTCTACCTTCGGTTTCGATACCATATGCAAAACATAACTATATATAACTAAAACACAACTACTTAAATGAACCAAGCCTAGAAGAACGTAACATGCTCTGACCGAGCAAGCAAGCATGTTCTAACCGAGTGAGTACCCGTAAACAACATTATACTACTTACACGACCAAAAGTTAGTAAGTATTTAGAAAAGCCCCTCTTCTTACTTTGCACATGTGTGTGTAGGTTCAATCAAGATTCCGGACTAGAGTGTATTATGCCTGTGGCAACAATGGGTTGTCTTAATTTCAACCTAGCATTAATATGTAGGGGCCAATCTTTCCATAAAATCAAAGGCTACCCACCCTCGTCAAACCACACCAGACATGGTCAATTAGTGGCAGCTATTAAGAGCATTCTTTGAATATGAATTAATATAGCATTGATTTCACGATTCAAAGACTTGTTTTACAACACTTTCTGTATCAATGTTTGCAAATGCAAACTATGAACACAATACCATGGCGATTGACAACAAATACGAAGAAACATTCGGACAACGTTGGATTCATAAACATGTTACAAACAATATTAATAGAATATAATTGATAAATATTCAAAATTTTATCTTACAATGGTAGCTACAATCTTCAAAAGTACATGATGATAAAAATAAATAAAAATAATTAGACTCATCATATGCTTATAATTGTGTAAAAGTAGGTAAAAAAATGCGAGTAGCAAAATATATATCAATAATGAAGGGTAAAACTTATAAGTGCAAACCCCAAAAAGAGGACTGTTGCCTTTTTCAGCAGAGCCAATCCCAAAAGGTCGTGTAAGATCTGGACCAGTTGACGGGCCTTGGTTGCACAGTCTTGGCCCTGGCCCAACCAGTGCCGAATAGAATCCTAAAGTTGGACTTTGCCATCGGCCTATCTGCATAAACCTGTCCTATCCAGTATCCACTATCCCAGTCCATTATTTATAAATAGGTCCCATGTTATTTGAATACACCTTTTTAAAAAAAAAAAATTTATATCTTAATGCAAAAAATAAAATAAAAAATTAGTTCAAAAATATAAAAAACAAAAGAGAAGTGAGAACGGTTTTTTAAGAGGATCCGGTTCATGTTTAAGAACCAAGTCCATGTGGGTTGGACTTGGACCCCTGTGGCCCCGTCCATGAACCGCTCCATGGGGTACGGATGCTCAACTATTCAACCGTCCAAAAAGTGGTTTGGACTCTTGTCTAGCAGTAGCAGTAGCAGTAGCAGACCTGACCTGATTGGTCCTTCTCGAAATCAATATGGTCAAAAAAGTGGGTTGGACTCAATTTGAAGCATATGTATCATTTGGTAAAGCTACGGTTTGATGGCATCAGTTGGGAGCTCATTCATCAGAACCAGGACACGTGTCAAACGTGTAATGATGAAATTAAAGAAAAGGAATAAGAAAAAATTGACGATGGACCAGCTACCATGCATGATATTGTTTGACTGTACATGATGCATTCTTATAATTCCTCTACAATGTACTGAATTAACAACTACAACCTCTCCACCTCACCTGGCACTAAAGAATCCCACACACAAACAAATTTGCATATGCTTTCCTGTCCACGTCTATCCACAATAACATGTTAATTTTTTATTCCCTTTATACCTTTTTATCATTTACATTTGATTCATCCATTTATCCCATCTGCACAAATAACTGCGAATCATGTTTCCTCCATATAAAAAAGTAATAAAAAATAGACCCAGACGACAAAAACTCAAGAACAAAGATGTCATTAGAAGACAAAAATTCACAGTTAGCGGCATATTTTCCTCAATCCCTTCCCTGGTGAGTAAATCGATTTACAAGTCCAACTTTACTTTAAAACTTCTTGATTGATCATCCACACTTTCTTGCTAAAATACTGAAAAGGTGAATTCTAAATCAGGCTAATAATTTAGTGAGGAAATAAATCTTAATAACAAGAAATATGTGTTATTTTGATACAAAAAGAGAATTCGTGTGAATGAAATAATCATGAGGGTCAATGAGAGATCAATAATAAAAAAGATTATTAACGTTTTCTATACAAGTAGACAAACGAGGATCAATAAAAATATGAAAGAAAAAATGATCCATTGAGATTCAATAAGAATAAATATTGAATTAAACATATAATATGCAAGCTTAACAAATGATTATTTGAGCAGTTAAATAGAATCTTGTGGTGTGGTGGAATCTCAATGAAAGATACATAAGTCAAACAATTGATGAAAATATCTAAATTTTATTTTCTTTCGTTTTTTGTTCAACTAAAATAAGATGTTAAAATTAAAAGTTCATGGAACATGACATATATAAGAGACATTACTAAATACATCTAGTAGAAAAAATTTATTGATTAATCACAAAACCATGAAACACGTCATAAATTATAAGAACAATAAATTGATTGTCAAACAATAGTAAAATATTTTATGTAGAAACAAAAATAGATAACAATAKTCAACAGAAAACGATTAGAACAAGATAACCAAATAACAATAGTCAATAAAAGCAGAAATTGATAAAAATATCCAACAAAAATATATAGCAATAACAAGCACATGATCTTAAAGTTGAATTGTTGAAACACAAATACAGTTAAGCATATAGAAATAGCAATAACCAATATCACTGGACCTTATTGGAGATGAAAAAAAATTAGAGAGACAATAAACAATAGCATATAATGAATGACCAATTACTTTTTTTATTTTCTTCTCAAGTGTAATTAATTGATATATTTTTGTGCCCTTATTATGATATTATCTACTAAATTCTTTTTGCCTCTTATTATATGTTACAATTTTTTGGTGTTTTTTTTTTCATTTATTAAATTCTTTTAGACTATTATTGTATTTCAAAGAAAAAATTTGAGCCTCTTGATATTTTTGGAACCTAGGCATGCGCACGTGTCGCCCTCCCCCGGGACGGCCCTCATTCTAATTTGCCGAGAACATAATGAGTATATATTGAAGGTGGGGAAAGAAAAGCCAGTACCTTTATTCTTGATTTGCAATGTATTCTTTTTCAGCCAATAAGCCTTTGACATGATAACTTCCAGATATAGGAAAATAAGGTTGGAGTAAAACAACTTTGAATATGGAAGTGAATCTCTTTTAGTTCTTTCTGATATGGCCACCCCAGCCCCTCCATTTTTTATACGGCTGTCCCTCCTACAGGTTTTGTGTCTATAAAAAGGCTCTTGCACATTATTTCATTAACTAAAATAAGAGGTGATTTCTCAGTTGAATCAAAGCCTCTGTATCGATATGTCGCTTGTAGTAGGGAGGGTGATAGGAGACGTTGTCGACCAATTCACACCAAGTGTCATGATGAATGTAACCTACAATTCCCAGACCACTGTCTTTAATGGCCACGAGCTGATGCCTAATCTCGTTACTTCTAAACCTCATGTTCATATTGGTGGCATAGACATGAGATCATCGTATACTGTTGTAAACCTCTTTCTCTCTTTACACACATTGAATATCTATATATATATATATGTATGTATTGACCTATATATCTATTTTAAACTGAAGATCTTGACCGACCCAGATGCTCCAAGTCCAAGTGAACCTTACTTAAGAGAACATCTCCATTGGTGAGCATTAACCGATTCCTCGATCTCTTCTTTTGTTTTTGTACTTCAGGGTACTGGATTAGGTTTTTTACTCAATAAATTTCACATCTTTTTGGCCCATAGTTTTTATATGATAAGTAATTCGCTACATGTATTAGTTATTCTAATAAAAGAATTTTAATAAACGGGAATTAACAGAATACTATGTCACAGGATCGTCACAGACATTCCTGGTACAACTGATGCTACCTTTGGTACGTAGAGTTTCAATATATTGAACCATACAATTCTTCTCTATGCATTCATATCATGCATGGACTATATGTTGACTCACTCGAACTTAAAAATTAACATATGCTGAATTATTGTTAAATCATGGACATAACAGGAAGGGAGATTGTGAGCTATGAAAAGCCAAAGCCGGTGATAGGAATCCACCGATATGTATTCTTGTTGTTTAAGCAAAGAGCTAGGCAATCAGTGAGGCCACCTGTTTCCAGAGATCATTTCAACACCCGGATCTTCTCTCAAGAAAACGAGTTAGGGTTACCAGTTGCTGCTGTCTACTTCAATGCTCAAAGAGTAAATGCCGCTCGTAAAAGATAACTCTATTTCATACGTATACTATGCATTGACTCTAAATAAAACAATAAAACCTTTAATTTATAGTTTTCATGATGCCTTTTTTTATGAGTTTGTATTTAGTTTCATAGGTAAAGTGTATTTGTGATATACAAGTTGAATAAGGAAATCAATGATGATGTTCTGATTACCTATACAACGGTCTTGCTGGGAATATGTACCATACAAGCTAACAGCTTTAGATTTTGATTAATTATGTGGATAAATATGATGATCGTTTGAGGGCCACAACACCGCCAAGTGCTACACAGAGATCATACACTGATCCATCACCAAACCTATGAATCGATGTTACTTCTCTTCTATATATGATATATCCTAAGAGGCTAAGACTATAGTTTATTCTTTCGCTAAAGATGGATCAAAGGGACAAAACCTTGTAGTTTCAACTGTTTTTTACAGTCATATACCTTCCATGGACAGGGAGGTTTTAAGTTTTAATCAAAGCAAAAGAGGATCATTAACCTCTTGACGCAGTGAAACCACAATTCGGCATAAAATGGGTCTAGAAGAGAAAGTTGAATGGATAAGCATAAAGCTAGGCTTGTATACAAAGGCTACGGTGTCAATTACAATGAGGTTTTTGCACCAGTGGCACGATGAGAAACAATTCAGATGCTCTTGTCATAAGCAGGAGAATATAAACCATGTAATTTTTACAAAGCATAGAAACCATCATGATTGGGTCAGGCACAACAACGCCTCCCTAAACCGGAAGCTCTACCACTCAATTCAACCTTCAAACACTACCAAATTGTTGAGGCTTCATCATTATTATGTTTGCTATTTGATCCTCCTTTCCATAGTGATAGTGAACAAGTTCAACAATTCCAACCTTCTTAAGATCTCAGTGAAACCTGGTGTCTATATGCCATCTCCTGCCATGAATTACAGGATTTTTTGACAAATTAATTGTCGTTTTTAGGTTAGTGAACGTTGCTATACAGGCTATTTATACAGCCATTGTTTGCTTAAGTCGAAGTTCCTGACTACTTTACTACTCTGTGTTGTTACTTCACATCAAGTAATTCCTAGAAAATACTCTGTGTTGTTACTTCACATCAAGTAATTCCTAGAACACCATCTTAAATCCGATTATGCTAAATAATATTCGATAGCTCTAGCAATTAGCAATTAGCAATTAGCAATTAGCAATTAGCAATTAGCAATTAGCAATTAGCAATTAGCAATTAGCAAACGCAAAGTGAGGTAGAGACCTAAAATGAAATTGTGAAGATCGTGTTAATAACATGCATCGCAAATTGAAACAGGATTACAATAATTACCTGACCACACTAATTGTTTCACCCACCAGCATCTCCATTATCAGGCTCTAACAACACCTAAAAACAAACTAAAATCGATCGGAATTTAACAATTAGGGGAGACGTGAACACTCACTAAGGTGCTTTTGGTTTGCAGAATGTTTTTGGATGGAATAGAATATGTCAAAGGAATTTGACTTTGAAGAAATTGGAATGGAATGTTGTCAGGTTTGACCACCTGTTTGATTGACAGAATTGGAATGGAATATATTAAAGAAATTGGAATCAGTCTGTTTGGTTCACAGAATGTAATTTTGGAATTGGAATGAAATTCTGGTAAATGACTAAAATACCCTTTTTTGATAAATTAATTTTTTTAAACTTAAAAATATTTTAATATAATAATTATTAATTACTTTAAATTTGTTTAACTAAAAATAATTTAATAAAATAATAATTAAATATTATAATGTGTAAAACAATATAAAAATACACAACTCAAATATAACCATAAATCAAATGACGTTACTTAATATTAAAATTGCTTCAAAATCCATCAAACTTGTTCAAAATAATTACATGCCACCATCTTTAAATAATCAAACATATGACGCCAAAATACCAAAGCATGTTTAAATACATGTTCCAAAAGCCATTAAACATCATAGTTTTAAAAAAGAGCTAAACCATCAAGCACAATCATTCTTGCAGAATGTACCTCACAAACTCTTCTCGAACTTCTCCTTCATAGTTCCAAAAGCTTAACACGGATTCTGGTTCACGTGTTATTTTTCTCAGTGCTTTGAACTTTTCCATTGAAGTAAAATTCATTTTGGCGAGTTCATAACCAACCGCGGAAGTCTTCTGATGTAAATCTACCTCAACTTGCACCAACTTGTCTGATGATTTTAAAAGTCTATCTCCAAGTATGGTAGCCGCATTATTTATTGCATCAACAAGAGGATCACCTCGACCCTTGCGCTTTCTATTACCTTAAGATGTACACTCTTGACTTGGCATTTGGCTATCTTATGTCGGATAGTCCAAGTTTTCATCAGATTGTTGTTCTTGAAAGGGCATTTGGCCATCTTCCATGTCAACATTTTCTTCTAAACCATCATAGTCTCTTGCTTGATTTTCATGAGCACGATCTTTTCCAAAAACATAAGACAAGTCTTCATAATGAGGGAATGGTTTGTTTCTCCATTTTGAAGCCTCTTTGTGTACCTAAATTTGCAAAAGACATAGAAACGTTGAAAAAACAATTCTTAACATGGTAATATGTAATACATAGTAATATGTACCTGCAAGTAAGACTCCCAAACTGACGCCTCGGCAGTCACACACATTTTAGAACTATCATAACCAAAGCCACTTGTGTTCGTACCATGTAGAATATCGTGTACGATTTGCCAGTCCTTTTTCATGGTTTTTATTCTTGACTCGATGTGTGGTTTACCTAATAAATTAGAATCAGGAAGCGACACTTTCAATGTTTGTTCCAAATGTTGCAAGTATCCGGATTTAAAGCCATTATCAGCTTTATATCCTCCAAYATTTACCATATTCACCAATGCATCAACAAGTTTTCCATCTTCGATTTTTGACCAATTACGATACTTTCGCCCATTGATTTTATCCGCCATACCTAATAACGATAAAGATGTAATTATACCATTAAAATTAATAACGATAAATATAAAATTGTACCTAACATATATAATTTAAAATTGCAGTCATTATATGCCAAATAGAGTGATTAAATGAGAACAAATTGCAGATTCTTGAAGGAAGAGTCCACTCAGTCATGACAGACAATTTCTATTTTAGTTTTACATTGAATGATAAAGCAACACATAAGTAAGATTTCAAAGGACATCCACATCATTATCAATATCATCCACATCATTGTAAGATTTCTTATGCACCTACATTTGAACTAACCACACACAGGCCCTGTTTCACATACCTATATTTGAACTAACCATACACAAGGCATGTTTCACATCCACCTGTACCATTAAATCGTACCATTATATTTAATAACGATAAAAGATCAAATTGTACCATTAAAACTAATAACGATAAAGATGAAATTGTACCATTACAAACCATAAAAATGAAATTGTACTATTACAAACCATAAAARTAAAATTGTACTATTACAAACCATAAAAATTAAGTAGAAGCATTCCAATCATTAAACATACTYTGAGCCAAATTATTTCTAAATTCAGTCCACTCGGTAGAAGCACCTACGGAAGTGATATTATCTTGGTTTTCATTGTCTTCGGTTTCATTCGAGCAAGGTATGTTTTCAAACGGATCAATTGGCATTTCTTGTCTTATAAAATTATGAAGAATACAACATGCCATTATGACCTTAACTTTGAGTTCAACATGGTAGTATGAATTATCTTTTAAAATTCCCCACCTTGCTTTCAAAATACCGAAGCATCGTTCTATAACATTTATTGCAGAAGAATGTCTCATGTTGAAAAATTCTTTTGGCGTAGTTGGTTGGTGTCCATCACGCCACTCATTTAAATGATACCTCTGACCTCTATAAGGGGCAAGAAAACCCTCTCCATTTGTATACCCACCATCTACCAAGTAATAATACGGCTTTGGCACCTTCAACCCATTAGGCCTAAGAAGAGCATTTCGAAGGACTCTACTATCAGCGGCTGACCCCTCCCATCCTGCCAAGACATAGATAAACTACATATCTTGTGAACACACCCCTAACACGTTTGTGGCGATATCATTCTTTCGTGTTCTGTATCTAGGCTTGTCTTCAAGTGGCACTAGGCACTTTATGTATGTTCCATCTAAAGCACCTAGACAGTTCTAGAACCAAAAAAGAAACAGTCATTACACATTTTTAATTTACTACATGAACACCGAAAAAACTTTTAATTGTATTTACCTTGAACCATTTCCATCTTCGATCAGTAGAGTCCTCACGAACAGGTTCGGGTTTCTTAAGTAAAT
>NC_037528.1:881403-903608 GCF_001531365.2 Cynara cardunculus var. scolymus
CTATTCTTAACATTATGAGCAACCATGTGAAGGAAAATGGCAACTTGTTCATCGATATCCATATTCCTAGTTGCTTGTAATCCTCCTAATCTTTCAAGCATATCACATAACTTCTTAAAAGAYCTTCTATCCATCCTAAGTTGTGATATGCACATGGTGTCACTATCGTAGGCATACCTACGCAATATTTTAGATCGATCCATATTTGAACACGAATATTGGATACGGGGTCTATCCCTTCTATGTTTGGCTACTAAGCAACAAACTGTAATGAAAAAGCAAGCAATAGCGCTCATAGCTTCTTCCAGAAACAATCGCAGAATCCTACGTTTTCGTGTCGTGAGACTAATTCRGKCCATTTCCTGTTTTAAAGAAACATGAATATTGAATACAACTTGTTAAATGACAAACATTTTACATCATACCAACAAATCACTTCCCTGCCAACTACAATACCTCTTGAAACATTGAGCAACAGTAATATTGAGCAAGCAGAGAGAAACAGTAATATTGAAATATATGAATGGTAAGAATGACATATATGTAATCCAACAAGCAGAGATAAATAGAAAATCGAGAAGTAATCGAGCAAAACCGCAACAAGCAGATAATCAAAACCGTAGTAATAGAAACAAAGATCGAGCAAAACAGGAATCAAAACCGAGCAGAAACAAAATCGAGCAGCAACAGTAATCGAGCATGGAGAAACAAAATCGTGCATGGAAAATCAAAACCGTAGTAGCAGAAAAAAAAGATCGAGCAGGGAGAAATCGAAATACTAAAAAGAAATCAAACCTGTTAGCGAGTTGGTATTCGTTGGAGAAGCAATCGATCCGAAAATGGTKTTCGATGAAGAAGCAATCGAGCCGAAATGGTGTTCTATAGAGAAGAAATCGAGCAGAAATGGAGAAATGGTGTTCGATGGAGAAGAGGCGGATGTCGGCTGTTTGTGAGATTAGGGCATTATAAGATGGGATGAGGGTATATTGGGTATTATGAAAATAAAAAATTTCATTCCATTAAAATCCCATCTATTTGTCAAGGAATGTTAAAATCTTTTATCCATGAAATTCATAAGAATATGAAGATTCATTATGTTGAAAAGAATGAACCAAACGAAGGAAATGAATCTGGTCAAAGAAATTCAACATTCCAATTCTTTCAGATTCCTTTAGAATCTGTGAACCAAACGCCACCTAAGACAACAAGAGATGGAGACGGGGACGTCCCGGGGAAGGCGGGTACGGCGTACGCCAGCCCCATAAAAATTAGGGGCCCGGATTTTTTATATATATATATAATAATAGTTAAAAAAATTAGTAAGAAGACATATAAATAAATTAGTATCTAATATGGCAAGAAAATTTTTTGGTACTATGTTAACTATTAAAGACTCAAACATGCATGAATTAAAAATATTGGAGAAAAAAATACATAAAGAAGTTAATTTGTCATTCAATATATAATATTATTTAATGTTTTTCTAAGTTTTTTTAATCTAAAACTACTTGCTTCGGAAACTTTGATATATATTCTCCATAATCTATCTCCCATCGACTCATTTCATTGTTCCATTATCGCGTGAATTCTATTTTTATATTAGAATATGATATATTTTTTTGTTATTAGCTAACAAAACCCCATCTTTTGAAAAAATTACCAACCACGTAAGATGGTACAACTTATATCTATATTTAGAATAACAAAACTTAATTGCTTTTTTATAGTTGTTCTTTATTATCTAATATTGAGTGTATAAATCTTATGTAACATTCTATCTCTAAAAGAAGAATAAGATCTCAAACTATCATCAACATAAATTTTTTAATTTATATAATTGATTATTCCAAAAAAGTTTGTTTAACCCTAACCTTATGTTTTTTAGTCTTCTTTTACGTAGGAAAGAGAGAAAAATAATAAAGGAAGAAAAATATTTTGTTCACGAGATTTTTTTAGGGAAAAGAAAAGAAAAGGAAAGAAAAAAACTTATATCAAAATTTATTTTTATTTCATTATTTTTCCTTCCTCTCTCTTCTCTACTAAAAACACAAATAAAAAACTTTATTTTTCTTCCTTTCTTTTATTTTTCTTTTCCTTTCTCGTTATTTTCTTTCCTTTTCAAATTCGAAAACATAATATAAAAGTTTAAAACCGGTATTAATCTTCTCAAATTCAAAAACATAATATAAAAGTTTAAAATGATGTTAAAAAACATTAACATGAGATGACATGGAACATATTTACGTTGATTTACATAGCGTCACTCGGAAATCAGAAGAATCAACTTTGTGACCCCAAATAATGTCATTCTATGTACCAAAAGTATATCATATGATGTTTTTGATAATGAAACAAATTACCGATACTACATAAAAATGTTCTAGTAGATAATATTAATTTAGAAATGAGTATTGATTGATTTTGTGTCCAAAAATACTCGGAAAAACGTTTTTATATGAATTCAATGTTATTTCTAATGATAAAAACAATATATTGAAAAAATATCGTACTTATCGAGTACCCCTTTTTTACATCTCGCCCAAGACCTAAAAAAGGTCAGAAACGGGCCTGGATGGAGAAAACAATTCTTCAATTGTACGTCGTTGTGAGTGAAGAGTAGTGTTAAGGCTGTAAAAATTGGATTATTTGGTATGGCAAGGATAGCAGACTACCAACATCATAGCTTCAACAAAATCGCCGTCTCCGGCCACAGACGTCGAGCACCAAAAAGCGTTACAATTTTACGGTTTCTATCGGGAAACCGGAATCTTATGCGGGATGAGTAATTTACAAATATGGTCCCTGACATATTCCCGATTTACATGTTTAATTATTTTGGTTAATGAAAAAATCAAAAAAACCTCAAAAAACTATCTCATTTTAAATGATTATGATGGTACTCACCTAATTCAACAAGATACATTTCAATTTTAATGTTTCATTTTATTTTTTGTCTCTATCGATCTTATACGGTTTTATGTGGTTTGAGAAAACAATAATGATTTTTTTTGAAAAAAATATAAATTTACAGATATCATAAAACTTTTAAAAAATATATCGATATTAATATCAAATTAACTATTTTAAAAGTTATTTTTTTGTGTAATTCTTTTAATTCAGTGTTTTTTTATTGTAATTTAAACTAGATTTGATAAAGAAGTGATTTATTTTTGGTTTAATGATATAATTTTTTATAAGAATAATAATTAAGTATTTTGTTAGACTGATTATTCTAATTATATTTTAGAATTTTTATATTAAATTATATATTTATCTTGTTACGATTATGGATATATGTTGTTAGTTACACAAATTTAAACATGGAGATTTAATAAATTATACTTACATACAATTTACTTGGAAACTTGAATTTTAAGTAATATACATCAATTACTCTATGCATAAACAAATATTTTTAAAAGTTTTTGTCAAATATTTTATAATATATTATAGATTAAGTCTGAACTATTTTTTTAAATGAAAAAATCATTAAACTTTCTCGTTTTGAATGATTAAGTCTCTTAACTAATTTTTTGAATGAAAAAAATCATTAAGCTTGATCATCCAAAATTAGAAAGTTCAATAATTTTATTCATTCAAAATGAAAAAGTTTAATGTGTTTCATTTAAAAAAATAAGTTTAAGGAACTTAATCATTCATAATGAGTAAGTTTAATGGTTTTTTCATTTAAAAAAATAGTTTTAAAAACTTAATCATTCAAAATACGAAATAATTAGAATTTTTAGAACTTTTTTATTTAATTAAATAATTTCTTAATTGGATTTTTATTCATCAACGTTTTATTAAAGTTTTGATAACTTATCAACGTTTTCATGAATACTAAATCCAACATTATTGTTTTTTAGATGAATACATATATGTTTATCCCATAAATTTTGTTTTTTAATGAAAATTTAATTCGTATTAAATAAGGGAACCTTTTTTTGTATTTAACGATAAATTATCAACATTTTCAGAAAACTTTAATATAAAATAACATGTTAAAGTTATTTGAAAACAAAATAAACACAGAGCATGCAACCGTTTCATAAAATAACATACATATAAAATATATTATGTATGTAAACTGAAACATCATGTATACGTACATATCATCATAAAAATCATATAATGCTCGAAAATAAATTTGTACATAGGTATGCATCTCATTGTAAATCTCATAAAGACTCACATGATTGCATGTAGATTGACTACTGGTTGCTCTTGACCAAATGTTTACACATTTCATATCATAATATCTTATTAAGGGCTTAATTTATTCAAAAGTCAACAAAAGTCATTATGACCCGACCTAAAGTCAAACTTAGTATATGAGCATCTTAATATGTCTCAAACAACTCTATTTGACCTATCATTAAAATCTACATGAATCAAATGTGTCAAAAGTCAATCCATTGGTCAACTCGGTCAAACCCCGACTAATTTTAGTCAAACTCTGTAACTAAAACTCAACAACGGCTTAAAACGTCAAAATAATCATTTTATGATCTTATAAATCAAACTCTCAAATTTAAAGCGTCCATGTGATTGATTAACTAAAAAATACGACACCTTAATCTCAATATTAGATCATCAAAATAATTTAAGAAACATCTCAGTAATATGCTTGATAACGACTCTAAACGTCAATTATTCTTTTAGTAACTAAATAAAACTTATGTCTCATATTAAGATGTCTCAGACAACTGATAAAATCAAATTATGACAACTAAAAAAACATTTATTAAGTTACTAATCAATTTAAAAAACATACTAATTTTTTTAAAAATTAAATAAATCAAACAATATAACTTATACAACATAATAAAATGGAATCAGATATTAATTAATTATATTTGGACCTTAATTAGTGGTCAGATTAATTATCCAAATAAATCCAAAGATATTATATAGATTATAGAGTTATGAACCAAATCTAAGTCCAATAGACAAAACAATCCAGATTATGACCGGTCCTATCATTTTCGGTTGGGACCGGGACCGGGACCGATTATGCTGGGACCGGTTATAGCCGGTTATGAGAAAAATGAGGACCAATTGCGACCGGCCCGAGACCGGTTTTTGGCCATCTCTAATCCAGAATAAAATTAAGGCCCAAAAAGGGCCCACATGGCCAGAATCAGGCCCGCCAAGCGTCAACCACACCTCCTACAGCGTCCCAACAGCTTCGACAACCGGGAAACGGCTGTTCGGCCTCGTTTTTTCATCGCTTTCGATGATTTTTTTCTTAAAACACTATAATATGATTTTTCTTAACCATAGGAACAAAAATCAACTAGAAACATCAAGTATCGAGTCTCGTGCTCGTTTAAAGTTGGGGTCTTAAAAACCACTCAAAAATCAGTAAAAAAACTCAAAATCGGGCCTCCAAAACTAAAATACGAGACGTAAGACTACTAATGTTCCATATAGGACCTAAAAACAAAACTAAGCATATAAAGAACTCGAATTTTGGTTGGGTATTTTACCTCCAATCGTCAATAAACAGAGCTTTTCGAACTCGAATTTCAATCTCCGATTTCTTTTTCCAAACCTGACGAAATTTTAGTTTTCTTGTACCAAAATGTAGAAGAAAGTGTTATCTACATATATCTGAAACTTTTTTTTGTCTTAATAGCTGAAAATTCGAACCAATAGGAAGCTTCAAAGAAGTTGTTGTTTTCAAGTTTCTGAAAATTGCAGATCTGATATATTTACAAAACAAGTCTTTTTGGTTTGGATCTGTTAACATCTAATGCAACCCCTTAACTATCAGAAAATTCGTTTTGCCCCCTTGCTTTATTATTTTTGACAACTTTACACTTTTCACCCTTAATTTGACATTTTCCTTCATTTTTAATCCAATTTTCAAATACTTTAATATTTTTGATTCAATAAAATAAAACTCATTTTATTTTATTTTTCCTGTTCTTTTTTGCTTTCTAATTTATTTATTTATCTCATCTTAAGGTGTCACAATAGATATGGAATGTTTAACAAAAAACATTTGATAAGTACTAAAAAAAGTAAACAAACGTTTTTCTATTACCTCTTTTTTTAATTACAAAAGTAACAAATGTAATTGGATTCTTCATGCAACGGAGAAAACAAAATTGCAACAGCTACAACAAAGAAAACATTAGACGACGTTAAATTAATTTTGTATATAAACAAAGAACGGTTGTTTACGAATATACTCAAATTAATTATTTAAAGGTGGAGATAAAGAAAACAATTTGCAGTTATCATCCTCAAAATTCAAATTTGGGACAAAATAGGGTACAAATTCGTAAAATACTAAACTACAGGGGCTATAAATGCTCACTTTATTTCCTTGAGGAGGGTATATGGCATATTCAAAACACTTACTTATAGTATCCGCACCCGATGATGCTGTATAAGAACCAAATCTAATTAGGGTTTCAAGGGTTTTATTTTATCGCATACAAGAACTGTTGCAGCGGCCGCCATGGTTCTCAAGTATGATTCCTTCTATCCTTTACTTTGATTCATCTTAATCGTTCGTCACTTGTACTTGCAAGTCGTAGGGGGTTTGGTTTGTTGATTTGTAAATGGAATTCTTGATCAATCTGGTAGGTTAATGTTAGCGTTCGTTTTCCAGAAAAAAATCACTAACAAGGTTATTAACGTGGTAATATGACCATATTTTGTAGTAATGTTCTCAAACAATGTTACTTGAACGAGATCTGCTCAATTTATAGCTTGAAATAGGATCGTATTGGAGCGTGTAATGGTTTATGCGTTTTAGGGTTTTTCCCAATATCTTCTTGACTTTGATTTCATGTTCAGATGGTCGCACTTGGCTTTTGATCATTGCTAAGTTGTATATGAGCATTCTGCTTTTACAAGCGTTGCATTACGTTGCCGAATGGTAATCTAGATCGATTAACCATACCATTCTGTTGTTATATCATTATAACACTGCCCAAAAAGGTTTTCTAGTCACACATTCTTGCCTTTTCGCATTGAATCACAGCGTCTGTGATAACAATTGATTGTCTTTTTTTAATTTTGGTATTAAATGCTGTTAGAATCATTTTCTTGGATGTTTTCGGTTTGTTTAAGATTTTAACCTTTTCTCTCTGGTAACCATAGGACTGAGCTCTGCCGATTCAGTGGCCAGAAGATTTATCCTGGCAGGGGTATTAGGTTCATTCGATCTGACTCTCAGGTATATGCTTATATAACAAGGATGTGTTTTGGGTATCCTTTGCGTGTGTAGTCAAGTGCATTCATCGTTTAGTTTGGATTGTTTACTTTAACAATTTTAGGAATTAAACTTCTTTGTTGTCAATTTAGGTCTTTTTGTTTGCAAATTCCAAATGCAAGAGGTACTTCCACAATAAGCTGAAGCCCTCAAAGCTCACATGGACTGCCATGTTCCGAAAGCAACATAAGAAGGTGAGAGAAGTTCATTAATTGGCTGGTTGCTTGTTACATTTTTGTTTATTTTGGTTGATCATATTCTTGGTAATATCATTGATTGTCTTTCTTGTTCTTGAAACAAAACAGGACATTGCTCAAGAAGCAGTGAGGAAGAGGCGTCGTGCCACCAAGAAGCCTTACTCTAGGGCTATTGTGGGAGCCACCTTGGAAGTTATTCAGAAGAAGAGAAGCGAAAAACCTGAAGTTCGTGATGCTGCTAGGGAGGCAGCTCTTCGGTACGATGGTTTTTCTTAATCATAGTGACTTTGGTCACTTACTAGTTACCAACTTTGCATAACTAATCATGTTACCTACAATGCAGGGAAATCAAGGAACGGATCAAGAAAACCAAGGACGAGAAGAAGGCAAAGAAAGCTGAGGTAATATCCAAACAAAAGACCCAAGGCAAGGGCGGCAATGTGGCTAAAGGAGGTAAGGGACCTAAGCTCGGAGGTGGTGGTGGAAAGCGTTAAAGTTCCATTTCTGTTTCCTGCTTTATTAGGCTTAACCTGCTTAGGTAAACTTTTGAATATTTTGTACCTGTGATGTCGATTCTCTTGAGGCATACCTTTCACTCAGATGTTTGTTACCATTCACAATTTCAAATATGAAACACCTTCTATTTACATTTGCTTTTCTTTTTTATCTGATTTTTTAGATCGATATGTTTGCGAAGTTAAGTCTGATATTTTTGAGGGATTGGTAGAAGCCACCCCCTGATTTTTAGCAATCAATTACTGTGTTTGTGTTTGGTTATGCTAGACATGACATAATAAAAATTTGGTTCATGTTTGCTGTAATGGTAGACTTAGCCAGCTTAACGAGCTTAATTGGACGTGGCTTATTCGATTATATATGATTGTTCGGTAGTGGTTCAATGATATAGAAAGTGGTTTTTATTCGGTAAGATTCTTGGAGGAAAATTCATGCATATAGCAAAGTTTTTTTTAAACTTGTTCATCTCAATTAAAAAACATGCTGCTTTCATCTTAATGAAAAAACCCTTTTAAACAAATATTCACAATCTTAAAATAGACAACTTTATTCATCAATGATTTGATGGAAAATCAACCAAAGAGCCTTTGAGAAAGGGCAGGAATGAGTGGGACATTAGATTTTGGTAAATTACTAAACTATCGAGTGTCAAATTAAAACCCCAAAACTTTAAGTAATTCTTTCATTGACCTACTGCATTTTCGTCTATTCAGTTCTGTCATGTCCTGTTATAGTTCCATCTGCTTACCAATGCAACAAAGGCCACATATAACGTTGTTTATGCTACTCGTGCAAACACAAACGAGCGTGACTCGGAGCATGCATTTCTTATTGCACACCCACCATAAATTGGGTACCCCTTTATATGCTCAGATTCTAATCACATTTTAAGAGATGGAACAGACCAATGAAGATGGTGAGTTTAAAGGCGGTTTTAGGTGGTTGGTTGTTGACGATGGTGGTTGTGAAGACCGTAATGGCTGTGGATTGCCTCACCGTGGCCTCCCTCATATCCAGTTGCTCGGACTTTGTCAAGAACGGTACACCATATCCGTATCAAGGGTCCCCTTGTTGCGATGCCATGACCACTCTCGGCTATCTTGCTTATGCTGATTTTAATCTACGCTCTATGTGCTTGTGTTTCATCGGTATCATTACTTCCTATGGTTCACGTGCCGCCATTGCCGTTGGTACTTTGCCGGGTTTTTGCGGTGTTTCCTTTGGCTTTCTCGTCGATCCTGAAACTGACTGCCGCTAGTAAGGTTTTAGACTTCGCTCTTTTTGCTAGTTTTATAGCATAATTTCTTCATCTTATAAGCCTACACTTTGTTTTGTTAGGGGTTTTTTGGTTGTACTTCTATCGAGTCCTATAGGGATAAAACTACTTGTATTGATTAATCTGTCTTTATAGATTTAAAAGTTATTTATTTGAAATGCATTTTTTTATATATAAAAGAAATATGTTTTATAACTTGAAGTGAGATATTTGGATTTTCTGTATAAAGTTCTCCCTAAAAGCTTATTGAATAAGACGCTTTTCAATTTCTATATCATTAAGTCATTACCAAACAAGATAAAATAGTTCAGATTTCAAAGTTGAGAACCAAAACGTTATAAAGTGCAGACATTTACATAAGAAGAAGAACACAAACATGTTATTTTTCAAACAAACAAGAAGGTTTTAAGGTTACTGTACAAGAATGACACCAAGAAAGTGTCTGATGAAAACCAACCCACACCGGTTAATCGAAGACGTACCATCCTACCTACGGAAACCATGCTCGGAGTTGGTATCCGAATAATCCAAAGGGCGTCGGATGGTTTTACTCGTTCTCTCAAACGCCATCCTCTGCCTCGGAGCACTCAGGGACCGTAGCTTAGCTTGAGATGATTCTGTGTTAGCCATGTAGTTTGGGTGACTCGGATTGTCTCTAAATAGCTTTGCTGGAACAAGTGGACTTGCTTTACGGCTGCTTCCTGGCCAATATGTTATCGGGTTATCTTCAACGGTTGACTCGGCTTTCTCCGTTCCCCAAATTGAGGAAACGTCGCTGGTGTACATGGGTTTCTTCGGTTTTATTGGAGTAGTAGTCTTCCTTGGCCTTCGAGTTGGGTTCCAAGTATCTACTTCAAGAATCTTATCGCTTGTATCGTCATATTTGCTCGTCCACGAGATATCATCCATCCAACTTTCTAACCAATACGGTCCACTATGATGTTGTCGTTCTCTGCCAAAACTAACTTTCACATTCGACATGGAGCTAGATCGCTGTGTTTGCAAGGAAATAATCGATCAATAAGAAGATGGATCTATGTAAGAATTGAACGCAAAGGTTTATGAAAGGAGTTGGTTTTTTACTGACAGGATGGTGGTAGGATCGCGTAGACTTGATGGTTGAATGCGGTGAAGCCGAGGAATGAGCCCGGTTGGCACAGGCTCTAGCCTGTAGACGAGCCATGGCCTGCATTCTTCGAAGCATGTCGGCACTCTGTTTCCGAACGATGTGGCCTCGCACGAGCGCCTGAAGCTTCACCAATGCCTTAAGTGCCCTCAATGCTCTCCTAGCCTACACATCCGCCAAATATTTGATTTATAATTTATTCGTTCTTTCGATACATATAATTTACAATTCTTTACCGTTTTGATAAAGCAAGGAATTAGTCAAGGGACGAAAATAGTAATAACTTGCAAACTATAGGGACGATAATTAAAATTTATAAACTACATGGACAGAGATGACATTATCAACAAACCATAGGGATTAAAACCGTAATTTACTCTATAAAATAAAATAAAATAAAAATTATTCTAAAAATTACAGTTTAACTTTTTTGAACTTTAAATGAAATACACGTGAATAAAACCAGAAAGATTCGTAATTATAACAAAAAAAGTGCAAATTTATAACCAAAAATGTGTTTTTATGCACTTGTTACAATGTTTCATATTTTCACAATTTTATTTTTATAAAATATCAAATATTTATATGTTAACAAAAAATCCTAATATTATATGTATCTGTCTGATCAAACGCTTTTGACTCTATGTTTTTTTGGTAAAACAAATTAGAAAAATGTACTAATTCTAAATTTAAACGATATTAAATCTGGTTTTTTTTACAAATAATATACTTAATAATAAGTGTATGATATATTTAATATGCAACGACAGGACGGTTAGAAATCATGTCATCTAGCCATATTTAATACATGTTACCTGGACAGGAACCCCACCCTTAATCCCCAGTTTCGAATGAAATATTTTAATAATATAAGTAATATTATAAAATTTTAGAATAACAAAACTGAATTTGATTTTTTATGTAGATTTTGAATTTTGATTTTTTCAATTTCAGAAAATTTATCGAAAATGTCTAAAATTATAAAATGAAGATTTTTGTTTTTTATTTCGTTATAAGATATTCTTTATATTATTCTTTAAAACAAATAAAATTTTAAGCAATAAACAAGAAAGATAATAGAGACAATAATTTGGTACATGGATTTTTTTAAACATCTTATATCAAATTATATAATTGGTTCGTACAATTAATCCTTACCGACAAAAAAGCGACACATTTTTATTAAATTTTTTAATTTAATTATTGGGTTTTCATAAACATTATTGAATTCTAAAAATTATCATAAATAATTATTAAAATCTAAGGGGACGTTTGATTCAAGCAGAATAATGAAAATGACAAATTCCTCTCAGTTTAACATGGAATGAAAATGTGAGCTTTTGCAGGAATAGATCTGTTATATCATAAAAAACAAACAGTTCTTTTTTTACTTTTATTTTTATTCTCATTGATTACTGTTTAATACATCTTACCAAACATCCCTAAATAAATATATAAAAGCATACGTGTAATATATGTGGTGGTTGTTTCCAAGAATAATAAAGAGATGAAAGTAATGGTTTTGTGGTTGTTTCCAAGAATAATAAAGAGATGAAAGTAATGGTTTTGTGGTTGTTTCCAAGAATAATAAAGAGATGAAAGTAATGGTTTTGTGTGTGTTTGTGTGTATTTGTTAAAGTGGTGGGACCCAATTTATAAAATCAATGAAGATTTGTGCATATTAATTAAATTAAAGTTGTTGAACCACAACCCAAAATACAAAACTACCCACTCCATTTGCCTTTTAATCTTATATTTAATTCAAAAGTTCGAATTTATACAAGGGCAACTTAGTAATTTTGATATAAAAAAAACACTCACCAGGTAAGCCCGAAACACCGATTGTATCTTCACTGCCGCCACTCCCCGTAGTCGCTCACCGTCGTAATACCCTCTACCACCACCACATCCGCCGCCGCCGCCACCACTTGTCAATCTGACAACCTCCGCCGCCGCATGTGCCGCAGCGAGCGCTGCCTCCGCCACAGCAGCGGTGGCTGCCGCTACTGCTATGGCGTGCTTATTATCATCAGATGGTTTGAGATACGAAAGTAAGGCCGCAGATGAAGGTTGGTTTTCCGGCGGTTGTTGTCTCCGATGTGAAGACTTTTTGGCGCCGAAAAGAGAACGGAGCCACCTGGTTGTCTTACCCATCTTCCATCGCCGGCGTGTTCAGTGAGAGTGAGAGAATTTAGAAGGGGAAAATAGGGGTTTAAAAGACGCAACGAGGATTTTGGGCGGTAGTTTAAATTTTGGGTCCCCAAGGTTTTTAAAAATGGACGGCTTTTGACAGATAAGATGGCGGTCCACACGGACAACAAAAGTCTAAAGTAACATACAAAACCAACATTTATTATTTATTTTTATGGTCGTTAGTGATTTCCAAGTCGTCGCTTCATAGAATTAATATTTTTAGGTCGTGTTTGGTTAGCAAATTTTGAAGAAATTTGAAGGAATTGGAATGTTAAATTCCTTTGATCAGATTCATTTCCTTTATTTGATTCATTCTTTTCAGCGGAATAAATCTTCAGATTCCTATGAATTCCATGGATAAAGGATTTTAACATTCCTTATCAACTACATGGTATTTTGATGGAATGAAATCTATATATTCATTATACCAAATATGTTCTTAACCTAATATACTATAATCTCATAAAACTCAATATGACCATCGTCGACCACCTCTCGACCACTATTGATCTGAACCACCACCACCGCCGACCACCACCACTGACTACCACCGATCTGAACCACCGCCGACCACCACCACCACCGACTACCACCAGTCTGAACCACCGATTACCACCGGTCTGAACCACCGCCGACCACCACCACCGATTACCACCGGTCTGAACCACCGCCAACCACCACCGATCTGAACCACCACTGCCGACCACCACCATCGTCGACTACCACCGATCTGAATCATCGCCGACCACCACCGCCGATCTGAACCACCGCCGATCTGAGCCACCATCGATCTGATTTATCGTCAATCTGAACTACATTTGACCATCGTCACTTGAGCCACAACGGACCACCATCGATCTAAATCACTGCCAACCACCGACGACTACCATTGCTCTGAATCACCGTCGGACATCGCCGACCACCACCGATTTGAACAACCATTGCCGCCACCGCCTATTTGAACCACCGCTGACCACCTCCATCTGAACCATTGCGGACCACCATCGATCTAAATCATTGCGGACCACCACTATCTGAACCACTGCGGACCACCATCGATCTAAATCATTGCGGACCACCACCGATCTGAACCACCGCCGACCACCGTCGATTTAGTAACGTCGTTTGGCTTATGATTATATTTGGGTTGTGTATTTTATATTGTTTTACATATTAAATGATTATTTTATTGAAGTATTTTTAGTTTTAAAAAAATTAAAATTTTCAAAAAAATGCATTTTGGTTATTTACCAAAATTTTATTCCAATTCTAAAGCTGCATTCTATGAACCAAACAAAAAGATTTCAATTCCTTAACAGATTTCATTCCAATGTCTGCCAACCAAAAATGTAGTCAAACCTGACAACATTCCATTTCAGTTCTTTCATAGTCAAATTTCTTTGATATATTCAATTTCATTCAAAAACATTATGCGAACCAAACGTCACCTTAGACTTTTGTGGAAAAAAAAATACATGAAAAAAAGTTTAAATTGTGAAACGAATACATATGAAACAAATATATGTTAATTAAGGTAAAAGTTTCCTCATGGACCTGACAATTTTTAAAGTTTTCAAATGATTAAATTCTACCATTAAATATGTATTTATTTATTTATTGAGAACATCTTCAATAAAAGTTCTTTTCAACTATGCAAATAATATTGTAATGTATCAAAATATATAAAAACCTATTTAAATGTCCAAACATATATAAAACACTGTTAAAATATAATTTCACATTTAAAATAAAAACCACGGTTGTTATATTAAAAAACAACTTCGATGAAAATTCTTACAAAAATCTGTTTATTATAATTATTTTTGTTACTACATCATTTTCAACTAATCGAATTAAAGACTTATAAAAAAGTTTTACAATGGTACTCTTTATAAGAACTTTTTTTATGGATCCTATTTATTTTTTCAACAACAATGATTTAGGGGTGACAAAAAATGACCCAACCAGCTAACCTAACCCAACCCATTTCGGGTTGAGTTTTTCAACCTATTTAGATAAATGGGTTGGATTATGTTGGATTTTTCGACATATTTTCAACTCGTTTACAACCTGTTTTCAACCATTTAAAATATTATATAATTTTGTTTTATTCTCAATGTTATATCTAGTATATTAATTTTTAATTTTGTTTTATTCTTAATTAAAAATCCAACCATCGTGAGATGATAGTTCAAATTTTAATCGCCTCAATTACTCTTAATTATCATGAAACCCTAAGAAAACTCTTTAGTCCATTACTCTATTATCACCTCCAAAGTCCAATCCAACTCTTCAAGAGAAGTAGAGGATCAATAGGAAATTAATACCGAGAGTGAACTTGGGGTTGATGAAAGTGGAAGTCGAGTTACTTAGAATTTTAAATTTTTTTAATTTATTTTAAACAATATATTTGTCGTTGCTGTGTTTTATTCAAACTTTAAACAATTTATTCGTATTTGTGGTTGTGTTGTGTTTTGTTCAAAAAAGTTAAATAGTCTAGTCATTTTTTTTAATTTAAAATTTTAAAATTAAACGAGTCAACCCAAGTTCAACCTAATTATTTAACAGGTTTGGTTAAAAAAATCGTAAACATGTCAACTCGTTGTCAACCTATTTAGGTAACAAGTTGGGTTGAGATGAAAAATCTCAACCCATTTAATTAAATGGGTTATGTTGGGTTGAGATTTTCAACCTATTTAATAAATGAATTGAACCCGAACTCAACCCAACGTGACCCATTGTCACCCCTACAATAATTATTATATATGTATAAATAAATATCAAATATTTAATTCAAAATATTAAAAAAAAAACAGCAAAATGTCATTTCACACCAACTTCAAAGTAAAAACCAAAGTTATTGTAAACGAACTCAAAAGGTATGAGATTCTTAATTACAACTATCCACAATGTTGGTTCCTATAAAAAACTAAATTCTTTGCTTAAAAAAACAATGTATTGGAGATGTTTTAAGATTGTGAGTGCCTTATAAGATAAAGATATTAGCCCAATAAAGAAAAATTTAGCCCAATAAACAAAAAATTAGCCCAATAAAAATTAGAAGCCCAAAACTTTTAATGGATCAAGTGTTTTCGGTCCATTTTGGATGGTAGTAAGGCTTTTAAAGATTTATTAATTTTGACACTTATAAAAGTGACTACTTATTTTACATAATAATATTGGAACTTATATTGAACCCATATCATAAACATAGTATCAAAATTTTATAGTTAACAAAAGAGCTATTGTAACATTATATCGAATGTTGGATCAATTTGCGTTGCGATTCGAAGTTTATGAAATTAGCATCGTTTGTTTGAAATAATTAGCTTTTTTGTAGCTTAATCGGTCTAATTGAGTAGCCAAGGGACGAACACGGAAATCAATTTAACACAAATTGAATATAGCTTAATCGCCGTTGACTGGATGACTTACCCGTGTATAATCAAGAATACGTTACATTTATAAAGTTAAACATTATTTCACAATTAACGACAATACATAATTTAATTTGTTTTTAATTAAAAAAGAAGGAACAAATCCGAAAGCGAACATGTTTTTATTCAAAGCTGATAACAGATCCACCTGCTCGTCATTACTTAATAGATCACAAACCAAAACCAAAACCAAAAACAACGCTGACCAACATCACCTTCGTGTCCATATTTCAGTTTCCTGCATATGCATAAAATTAAAAAAAAAACAAATTATTCATTTAATTAATTTTTAATTCAACAATTCCACGTCACAACATGCAAATACATATTAAATATTATTATATTAATTTTTTTTAACAAAAAAATGATTAATTTTAATATTAATTACCGCAAGAAAGGGGGAGGTTGCATTGGGTAGGAAGAGAGGATGCTACACGAATAGTGTTGCAAAGGCAAGCATGGTCAACTGCTTCAAGTGCCACACAGCAGTCCGAGCTAGGAATCAAGTTGGTCGAGCCAGGAACCACAAAGGGTGCACACACGTTCAGATTTTCAAGCTGGTTCGGACATGTTTGACCATGGCTTCCACCCACAAGTCCTACCACCAACAACACCAATGTCACTATTTGGTTCATTT
Organism: Cynara cardunculus var. scolymus; assembly: GCF_001531365.2. Classification (NCBI taxonomy): domain Eukaryota; kingdom Viridiplantae; phylum Streptophyta; class Magnoliopsida; order Asterales; family Asteraceae; genus Cynara; species Cynara cardunculus. Next base: position 898,014 of record NC_037528.1, read on the forward strand.
GGAACACATCCATGGTTGCCATTGCTAGCTAGCTGCTAATCTTCTCCTCCAACTTTCAATTAATTAATCGTATATATGTTATACAAACAATGTATGTATATATATATGGTCTTGTTTTTTTTTATTTTCTGAAGGCATTTTCTTCATTAATTTATAGTAGAAAAATGGTCGATTTGTGGATCATATTTGCATGTGTTACCTAATGAAACTTGGAAGTCATTTAATTCGTATTCTTGATCCGTGCCAACGAGAGCAAACACATATACGTGTATATAGGGTTGGGTTTCAGTAAGAATGAGAGTTAAGGTGAGAAATGTTAGAAGGGATCTCCATCATTTGATGCACACTAGGATGAGATGCATCGAGATCCACCGGCTCAATCCATGTATCAAGCGCGATTCATTGATGAGTTTGAGATTAAAGGTGATCAAGTGTTCATATCTCTTCTTACGCTTCACCTTAACTTAATTTCACACACGATCCTTACCAATATATATATATATATATATGTATATATATATGTGTGTGTGTGTGTGTGTGTGTGTGATGGATCATATGAGAATAAAAGTTATGATTAGAAACGTAAGAAACGATCTAAACCATTGATCACTTTTAATCTCATTAATTGCATTTTAGAAAGGAATTAATCCGGTAAATAACTTTGTTAAGGGTTGTATATTATGTTAATTCCCCCTACATAAAAAAAATGTTAGGAAAGTGTTTATTTACGTAGTATATAAGGGCCGTATAAAAACCCGACTAACCTCATCCAAAGTCATTCGATGTGTGATTGAGTTGTAAAATCTTCAAGTATTATATATTATGTTACCTTCATTTGAATCAATTATCAAACCCAATCTAATGAACTTGATACCTTTTTTTCTTCTTGGATTTAATCTCTTAGACTTGTTTGTTTTTTCATTTTCACCCCTTAATTACCATTTATGTCTGATTCGTTCAGACATTTAATAATTCAGACTGTTTGTTTTTTTATATATTATTTTTAGTCTCTTATTACTTAATAGGGTCTGAATAAATAAGAGGTAAACTAATATTTTAATTTCTCTTATTTCCTTTTTTCTTTGATTCTTTTCGGCTATTGTTTTTTTCTCCACTAGGGATGCTATTGTCCTTTCACCACCCATGTGAAATGTACTCACTCACCTTCCCTCTCTCAAGATCTCTCTCTCTCTCTCTCTCTCTCTCTCTCTCTATATATATATATATATAGAGAGAGAGAGAGAGAGAGAGCGTTTGGTTCAAATATTAACCATTTTTTTGTGTTAACTATGTTAACCAAGCTCAACCAATTATATTTCATCTTTTTCTTTGGTTCAAGTGTAACTCATATATTAAATACAAGGGTATTTAAGTAATTTGTCATTTTATGTAACTCTCAAATAATTAATTGGGTGTTACAAATTTGAAAATATCACAATTGATCATGATGCAATATTGACATTGGGGTTTCACACGTGTTCATGTTCTATAATTCACATTTATTTTAATCGACAGTTCTCACATTTGACATATGGACACATCAGAAATCACACAGCTTTAGATGCCGTGATTCATAAGTGTTCATGTATATTCAAGTTACTAGATGTTCATATGAGTACATACACACAGAACATGTGAAAACATGTGAACACGTATGAAAACACAGCTCTAGATGCCTTGGTTCATAGGTGTTCATGTACATACAGCAGAGTTGGCTCCTGAATATACAGAAGATGTTCATACGGTTCACATGTTATTCATATGTCTAATCTTTTTTGTTTGATTTAGTTTGAAGATATACACAAGTTGTTCATATGTTTAACAACTCGTGTATCAAATGTTTACCTAAATACCCTTTGATATTTTGTTTACATATGTTAATTGAAAATATTAATTTAATAATTAATTTTTCAATATCATTAAATCACAACCGTTTATTATTCAAATTAACGGTCAAGATCGGTTAACAAAATTAACACGATAATCTTGGTTAGCATTTGACCCAGCCTCAATATATATATATATATATATATATATATATATATATATATATATGCATATAATTTATGTACGTATAGCTTAGCTTAGAAAATTATTTTGAAACAAGAACTTTTATCGGCAATCTATCATCTATCAAAAGTATCGGTCTTTCTACAAACAAACTCACAAACAACATTCCCGATAGCATCGGAAGTCTGAAAGGTATCCAAAAAGTTCTTATTGTGTTCTATCTGTTAAGCAATTATTAATATGAATTTTGACAACAGAAGTTTTATAAAATTTTCAGAATTTTGCAAAACATTTGCACCTGCCTTTATAGCTGTAAACGAACCGAATGTTCAGTGAACCGTTCGGCGAAAAGTTGGTTTATGTTCGTTTATTTAATAAATAAACGAACATAAACAAAAAAAAAATTTCGCTTAGTTAAACGAACGAACATGAACAATAGTCACATTCGTTCATTTATGCTCATGAACGTTCGTTTGTTTACCGTTCGTTTACGTTCGTTTGTTTACTAAACTTAATATATAATCTTTTGTTTATTTACTTTGAATTCAAATAATATTTATTTATGTTCGTTTAGCCTGTTCGTTTATGTTCATTTAGCTCGTTCGTTTATGTTCGTTTGTTTACGTTCGTTTAGCATGTTAACAAACGAACATAACGAACACACCTGATTTCTAAACGAAAGAACATGAACGCAAAGATTTTTGTTCGTTAACCATTCGTGTTCGTTCGTTTGTTCAGTTAAGTTAAACGGACATGAACAAGTCTCCGTTCGTGTTCGTTTGGTTCGTTTACAGCCTTACCTGTCTTTACAAAAACAAACTATTGATTCAGATTTTAGACTTCAGACGTTTATCAGTTTACAAAATCAAACAGTCTTATTGATCCAGATTTCAGACTTCAACACCACCTCATATTAATCAAAAGTGAAATAAGACTTTAGACTTTAACACCTCTTAAGAAAACAAACTCTGCCTTATTAATATGTACATTAGACCGTCAAACCATCATCCTGTTCATATACATATATGTACTTTAGATTTTTCTTCGTCTCTAAATAACTCTATGTTTGTTTTCTTATATATGTTCAATAAATGAGAAAAACAGTTGAACTCGATCTACTTAAGAAATATGGATACGTTGTATTGATTAATATGATGATAAATGAAGTAATTATGAACAAAGAAAACATCATATTCACAATAACAAAGATAAGAAAATATTTTGATATAACAAAGTTTCAACTCAACTAAAGGGCCGTTTACCAAACGCTTACTTGGATAAGTGAACACCAAGTCACATTACCCTACCAGATGAATATGGTAAGAACCAAAAATCTTACCCGGTAAGAACGAGACAAGGACCAAGAGTCTTACCCGGTAAGTGAAGGTGACGACTCTTACCACCATAAGCACTTACCGGATAAATTGTTGCATACGATACCGTTTTGGTGAACTAAAATCTTACCCGGTAAGTAAATGATAGTGTTAAATTTCACCAGTAAATATTTATCGAATAAGTGTTTGGTAAACAACTCCTAATTCAACATAATTGATCTGATTTGAATGTACTTTTTAATTACTATAGAAAATCAAAACCCAAAAAACCATTACTACAATTCCTTACTGCAGTTGACTTCCTACTTTATAACACTTAGGACATCTATAATATATATATCTTTAAAATTTCTTTAAAATAAATAATTAAAAATAAAATTCTTTAAAAAATCATACTTTTATATTTTAAGTATTAGAATATTAATTAAATTACTCAATATAGTTAATAAAAATACTATTGATCTATTCTTAATATTTATTGTTCTAGAAATTCTATGGTGAAAATAATAAACAATTATTTTTAGTTCTCTAAATTTCAGAGATTTACCATCTCATACTTTTTTCTATTTTAAAGATTTTAGAAATAAAATAATTGACTTAAAATCCAGACAACTATTTTTTAGAAAACTATAAGGGTATTCGCACAATGTAAGAGATATATCTCGATTTTAATATTTCATTTTTTTGTCTCAATTGATATCGGTTTTATGTGGTTTTGAAGAAAAAATAATGTTTTTATTTTTGAATAAAATATAAATATGAAGATATCATAAAAAATTGATTTTTTAATATTATTAGTACCAAACTAACTATTTAAACTTTTTTTTATGTGTGTATTTCTGTAATTCAAGTTTTTATTTTGATTTAATAATATAATTTTTTATAAAGATAATGATCAAGTATTTTGTTAAAAGTCAATGATTATGCCATTTTTTTGGATTTTCATATTTAAAAAGAGATATGTATTCTCTATTCAATTATGTTTATCTGTAGTTAATTACACGAATTCAAACATGAAGTTTTAATAAATTGTACTTACGCATAATTTACTTGTAATTTTGAATTTTAAGTAATATGTATCAATAAACATTACTTCATACTTAAAAAATGATTTTTAAGAATTTTTATCAAATACTTTATAATGTAGTATAGATATCAGAGATATTTACCCGTAGTCGGATGACTCCAAACCTTAATTTAAATGTATGGAATATGATATTAAAGATGCCATAACTATAAGTCAACCTAATGCAATAACGTGAGGGTATGGAATGGTGAATAAGACAATTGAAGGGTTAGTTTGTTTTATCATTAAAATTAAATAAATTATATTTTTATTGTAAATTTAAATTAAATTAAAATTTTTTAATTAAAAAAATTACGCTAAAGGATAGGGGTTAATCCACTCGTCGATTAAAAAACCATATTCAAATGCAACTTGTAATTTTTAATTTGTTTCAACATAATTTTTGTATTTTATTTTTAATAAAGAGCTTAATAAAATGTAGAATTGAGGTAAAGAGTACTAAATTAACTATTAAATTTTTTTTGTGTATTTTTCTAATTTATTTTTTAATTTCTGGTTTTATAATATAATCTTTACAAAGATAATAATTAAATATTTTGTTAAAACTCAATAATTATCTTAATTATATTTTAGATTTAAAATGAAATGTTTATTTTCTATTTAATTATGTTTATTTGCAGTTAATCATGCGAATTTAAACATGGAGACTTAATAAGTTGTATTTACGTATAATTACTTGTAATCTTGAATTTTAAGTAATATACATCAATAAATAGTACTTCATGCATAAAAAATGATTTTAAAAGTTTTTGTCAAATATTTTATAATATAGTATATAGATAATTGAAACAAATCTCTAATAATATAATATAGTAACTAATATAAACAAGATGGTAAAGAAAAACTAATATATATATATATATATATATATATATATATAGGGTTGGGTTCACGTGAGACCAGCCTGTTTTTGTGAGACCCGTGAGACCACATTTTTACAAGTAACCTTCACAGCAAAAACGCAGTGAAGGTTTAAAAAAAGTCGAACCTTCACAGCAAAAACACTGTGAAGGTTTTAAAAAGTCACCTTCACAGTATTTTGCTGTGAAGTTTCAAGTGTAAAATGTTGGTCTCACGGGTCTCACGAAAACAGGCTGGTCTCACATGATCCCAAGTCTCTCTCTCTCTCTCTCTCTCTATATATATATATATATTGATTAAAAG
>NC_037528.1:903958-928703 GCF_001531365.2 Cynara cardunculus var. scolymus
TATATTAATTAATATTTATTAATATTGGTAATATTTAAATTTTATTAATATCTACTTATAATTAATAATAATGAGATTTATAATTAAAAATAGTGATGATAAGTTATTTTATATAATGTTTTAGTAAGAGACCGTTTATCCAAATACTTACCCTATAAACGTTTACCGGTAGAAGTTAACACTATAATCTATTTTACTAGATAAAATTGTAGTATATTAAAACGGTATCGTATGTAACAATTTACCCGGTAAACGCTTACCTAGGTAAGAGTCTTCACCTTCACTTATGGAGTAAGACTCTCTATCTCTATCATCGTTTTTACTGGGTAAGATTTTCAGCTCTTTCCATGTGCATCAGGTGAAGAAAGTTACCCAATCCACATTTATCGGGTAAATATTTAATAAACGATCCTTAAGTTAGCTTATGTGTATCCAAAAAAACTGGCTTGTATGCTACTTATTTTCGCCAAACAATACCTAATTCAAGTTGTAACCTTATTCCACTTTTAAAGTTAACTTTAAACACTAATTTGTTATCATTAATATATTTTTATTGAATGTAAATAAATAAAAACAAAAATGAAAATAGAAATCGATGATCTTGGAACCAACCAAACGTACGAACGGCTTCCATATTCCTAAACAATGATTTGCGTTTGTAATTAAGGTTCCATGGTTTCGAGGTTATCTAAACAATCCTATCATTTGACTTTTCCTCTTTTTTTTTATATATATAATATATATTTACTATTTTGTCCTTTTGCATTTGAAACGGCACGTTATCGCAATTGTAATAATAATAATTAAAAAAGAATTAAATTACAAATTGGATCTAATTCTTCAAATAATTCAAAATAAAAAATAAAAAAAGAAAACATCTAAGGAATGGAATTAGTCAGAATCCGCAGGAGCAGTCCAATACAATTTAACGGCAAATAGAAGCTTCTCTCTTTCCAACGGTCCATCTTCATGGTCAACTATTTGACTTTCCCAATTTAAGCCATCTGCTATCCTCTTCACTTTCACCAACAAATCCACGTCAGCTCTTACTATCAAACTCCCTTCGGGCCTCAGTACTCTGTCCATTTCCAGCATTATATCTTCCATCTCACATCTGCAACATTTTCTTTTATTTTTAACTCTAAAAAAATAAATATTTTATTATTAATTAAAATAAGACGTTATTAATTACCTGTCTTTGTACAAAGTAAAAACCGAATCGGCATGAATTAGATCGTATGTCCTAGGATAAGTAGACATGGCCTCACACCTGTATACAAAAAGTCATCGTTATCAAAATCATTAATCATCGGTTTTTAATTGAAATGTGGTGGTTTACGTACCAGCTTTGATATGTTCCAATAAGTCCACGTTCGTAAATTGCACCAAGTGTATCGACTTTGGCTTCAACGGGGACTATGTTCATGACCCATAGAGGATCTTTAACGAGTGAAGCTGCAAAACCGCCTAAAAATGCGTTCATGTCAAGAACGTTACGGTATCTCCCGGGTTGTCCCAATTGATTGTTTACGGTTTTATAGTAGGAAATTCTCTTCTTCCATAACAAGACGTCTTCTTGGAAAGTCTCTGGTGTCACGCCTTCGATGCTTTGACTAATGATTCTAGGAGGAACCATGTCTAATCGCTTTGGCCAATTCGCTATGGCCCCACCGGCAACTTCTTCGCTACTCGAGACTTCTGGCAATCGAGTCAAACATGTTTCTATATCCGTGTACCTATAAGTACTCAATCAAATCAATTATCAGATCATCTCTCGACATAAAATAAGATTGTATGGATACTTATGATAATAAAAAATGACGAACCATGCGGAATCAGGATTTTGAACGGGGCAAAGAGGTGGGTTTTGGGTAATTTTGCGATTTGTTTTACAATTCAAATGGTTGATGGGTTTTTGCCAAATGGAAAGATCACCCTTTTCAACCACTTTTTTCCAGCAAAGACTCTTGGCAACTCTTTCGATTTGCGTTTGTTCTTCATTTAAATCGTCTTCTGTTCTTTCCCATCCTTTCCAATGGTTCCTCCAATTGATGGGCGGGCCAGAAAGGATCCAGTATCCACCGGGTCGAAGAACCCGATCCACTTCAATCAAGTATACTCCATCTATAAAAAATCAAATTGAATTAATAAAAAGTTCCAAATATTTCAAATACGATACTTGAGGGTACGTATGTAAATAAGTTTAAAAAAAATGAGGGGTTGAAATTACCATATTGACCCCAAGGGATGAGACAACGAGAACAATGAGCCATATCAAAAGCTCTAGAAGGGTATGGAAGCCTCTTGGAAGCGATGACTCCGATCAAAGCGGGAACACCACGCTCTAAAGCAAATTGTACTTGAGCTTCATGCGTATCTTTTGGAGCAAAGGACATCGCTATAATGTTTCTCGAAAGCAGATAAGCTCCCCAACTTGCCACCTAATTATTGTTCATTATTAATTATTTCAAATTATAACTAATTCTCACAATATTCAACAAATGAATTAAATAGAAAAGATTTGACATCGTCATATGACTAATCGGTCCCATCTACATCACCCGACTAAATAAAATTTATTCAAATACCATAAAATAAATCATTATTATTTATGGGACGGCAAGATTTTGATTTATTGTAATTTGTTTATAGACGATGGATATCAAATAAATGAATAAATAAAAGGTTGGTCATGTAAACTGTTTTGAATCAAACTACAAACACTTTTTTTTTATTAACCTAGATATCCAACTTGTCATGGGAGTTGATTAATCCCAGGACGACCACCTGCTTTGTAGATAGCCCGGAGTCACTGCATTTGAACCTCTGTGGCCTTAAAGAGATTTTTATTCCTCATTGGATTTAAACCTGGGACCTCCCGGTACTTTTGGCATTTGAAGTCAAACTCAAACTAATCAAATACCATACTTGTTAACTACAAACACTTTATATATACCTAATATGCTCCTACATGCAAATTGTAAAATGCAAATACGTCGACGTTTCTTTTCTTTTTTAAAGAAAAATGTACCAAAATTATCATGAATAACCAACCCATATCCTATTCCAAAAATATATATACACACTATTAATTAATGTATCCTATATATATATCTACTTCCCCTTTTTAATTTAATCTAGTATTAAAACAAAATCCATTTTTAGGAAATTAAATTAAGAAGAATATTCTCTATTTGATCACCTAATTTAATAAAAATTAATTAATTAATTAAAACAGTCGGGTTTGGGTTGACAAAAACACCTTACCCCACAACCCGTATCAATGGCCGTTCGGATCGACCCGTCCTTAAGATTGATGAGCTTTCCAATATCGTCGATATAAGCATCAGCACCGTTCGGAAACATGGTCCCGCCGCCGGGGAATCTAAACCGATCACCCTCGAACCTGATCCAATTCTGGACCGCTTTCTCGACGGTCAGATCTTTGTGTGGTACATTGGCGTACCATGCTAGATCTCTGCTCGTCGGCCATTTAAATGGGTTCTTGTAACCGAACGGCGCCGGCACACGGCATTTAAGGAGCTCGTCTTTCTCTGGGCAATGTCTTTCACGGTATATGAGCCGGTCTCTCGGGAACTTTAAGGATCTTTTTTGGTCCTGGCATGGTGTGTACTCGGAGTACTTGACGGAACACGGTGGGTAGTTTTTGAGGGTGAAGCCGTCGTCTATGGCGGCGGAGTGGTGGGTGGTGAAGTCTAGGTCTTTAGGTGAGTCGGTTGTGGTGTCGCCGACGGTTGAGTTGAAAGGGGTGGAAGTGGAGGTGGTTGCGCAGTTGACGGTGGTGGTGCGGAGGGATGTGACGGTGGAAGTGGTGGCGATGCGGGGTTGCCATGAACCAAATAAGTAGAAGAAAGAACAGAGGAATAAGACAAGACCAACCAAAAAGACGTTTTTTTTTAGGAGATGGGCGGAGGTGGCGGTGGGTTTGGAGGTAGGGGTGTAGTACGGCGTACTCTGTCCCGCCATTGTTAAATTCTCCAATAAGCTTGACACGTTCTTCGGATTTATATAAAACGAAGGTGAGTTTGACTCGTAAGTCGAAAGTGGTGAGTTGAAACTCAGTAATAGAATGAATTACACTAATGGTCCCTGTGATATGCTAAAATTCTGGATTTGATCCCTAAAGTTAATAATCAGGATTAGGGGTGCTTACGGCCCGGTTTGATCGGTTTGGAGTCATTTTAACAACTCAATCCAATGTTGGCGGTTTGAAAATTTTCAACCCAATCCAAACAAAAGTTCAACCCAACTCACCCAACCTGTTCGGGTTGATCGGGTTGTGTTTAAACAATGTAAAATCATATAAAAATAAATGAAACTTTCATTTGAAATACGACCGACCATTCAAGATAATATGCAAGTTTATCAAATATTTAGATATTATAATAAAAATGTTTAAACCAAATGATAATACATCAATCAACAACAATAGTTTTAGACGTTTCCAACCCCGATGCTTTCGCTTTCTTGATGTTGAGGTTGGTCATGTCATGATTGTCATTTACAATTCAAAGCTAAAGTTAAGGTCGGGTTCATCAGGTTGTCGGGTTGGTCGGGTTTTTTTGGGCCTGACCCGATTCCAACCCAATAAGGTCGGGTTGGCTAATTTTTTTATCGATCATGCATCGGGTTACCTCGGGTTGGGTTTTTTTTTTTTTAAATCGGGTTGGGTTGGTCAAGTTCATCGGGTTTTTGAGCACCCCTAATCAGGATCCATATAGTTTATCCAAAGACATATTTATCTCTTTTAACGGTTATTAACTGATAATGTTAACTCTATGGATCATGAATGTTATAAAATTGAAAATTATGGATCATTATTGTAAATAGTTAATTTTAGGAATCAAATCCATAATTTAAACAAGAGAAAATTGTACCAAAATGAAACCAACTTTCATCTAATTCCTATTTTGGGGAATCAACTTTCAAAATCATCATTTTGGTGAACCAACTTGCACCCGATTCCTATTTTGGGGAACCAATTTGCCCTTGATTCCTATTTTGAGGAACCAACTTCTAAAATCGTCATTTTAGGGAACCAACTTGCATGTGATTCTTATTTTGGGGAACCAACTTGCAAAATAATTATAGAAAAATAACTAAAATTTGTTTTTTTTCTAAAAATTAATGCAATAAAATCTATTTTTCATTTCAAATCTCGTTTTTTTTTTAATTCAGATATCAATAAAAACAATTGTTTCTGAATTAAAAAAAACGAGATTTGAAATGAAAAATAGATTTTATTGCATTAATTTTTAGAAAAAAAATGAATTTTAGTTATTTTTCTATAATTATTTTGCACGTTGGTTCCCCAAAATAGGAATCAGGTGCAAATTGTTCTCCAAAATGACGACTTTGAAAGTTGGTTCCTCAAAATAGGAATTAGGTGCAAGTTGATTCCTTGAAATGACGATTTTAAAAGTTGATTCTCCAAAATAAAAATTAGATGAAAATTGGTTTCATTTTAATGAAATTTTCTCTTTAAACAAACCTTGTAAAATAAATGAATTAAATAATATTGGTAATGAATTAAATAATATTGGAAATGGAGAAATGGAGAGTGGACTGGGGAAATCGTGGAGGAATAGATAACAGGCTGTGGGTGGGCTGGGTCGCAAACCATGATTCGGAGTGTTCCAATTTATTAATTTTGATTTCACGATTAATGCAAATAATTTATTCATTAAATATTTTTTCTGAATAAAGTAAATAGATTTATATAATTCTATAAAATTATAAAATCTGAAACCAAACAATGTCATTAATTATAAAATTAATATTGAATACATGCAATTAATATGGGTTGAGATTATGAGGATAACGTGGGGTGCATGAAGAAACAATAGCATAACAACGCAACGACCAACAACATATCTAAATTTTAAATTGGGTTCCGATGAAAATAAAAGTTACGGTGGAAAGTGTAAAAAAAGATCTTTATCATTTGATTGATCTTAATTGAATGTCAACACTGATGAGGTGTACCAAGATTCAATTGATCAATTCTCTGTTTAAACGCAATTCATGAGTTGATATCAAATTGAAGTTCAGATCGTTTCTTACGCTTCTCATAATAACTTCATTTATTATACGTATATATATATATATATATACTTTTCTCTTATTTCTTTCAAAAAAATTACAAAAATAAATAATATAATGCATTTGAAAAGTTTCTATAAAATTAAACACGAATATTAGGGGCATATATCACTCAAAATTGTAACTATGTAGCTTATTGTAATGAGCCGCTGATGACTAAAACGACATCAATCATATCTTGTTTGTTAAATTATGTTTAATTTTATGTATCAAAAAATGCATAAAAATACAAATAACATTGCACTAGGGTTGACTTGCAAATTTTTTGATACATGAATTTAAAAAATAACACCGCGTAAGTTAAAACAATATTTCTCATTAATTATGACGCTTAATTACAACCGTATCTACTATTTGAAAACATTTTCCGTATTGACGGGCTTTTAATGCAATTCCTCTTTGTAATACAATCTATCTATTTACAAATAATAAGATTATACTTAAAATGCCACAAAACGCGTTTACGTGTATCACTGTGTATTAAATGCATGATCGACCATTGAACATACGACACCCAATTTTCAAAGATATTGCAAGAGCGATGTGCGAAAAACTAGAAAAATTAAACTTGTTAAAAATGACCAAAGTGTCACATTATCTATACTATCTTATTAAGCAAATTTATTAAAAATCTTAAAGTCTTAAAATTCTAAATGACCAATATACCCTTTTCACTTTTTCACTTTTTCACCCATTCCTCTCCTCACATACACCCACCCCTTCACATACATTTACCTCTCACATTCAACGTATTTTTTTTTAAATTATAATTTTAAATTTACATTTTATATCCCTATAATTAGTTAATTAATTACTTTACGTCCTTTACTTTTAAATGTTTCATTTTAAACCTTTATCAAATTAACATACATAATCGTATATCAAATAAAACATGTTTAAAAAATACATTTTTATTTTAACAAGTTACACTATTATAATCGTCTCGTTAATACCTTTGAAATGAGTCCAATTTTGAATAGTTTTTGACTTAATTATATTATTATATATATTGTGAAAAAGTATTTTTAATGTTTACGATTTATACTTTTATAGTTATTTATTTATATATATGCTATACATTTTGGGATTAGGCTGTCCAAATTGCATTGTATAATATGTTCTTGGGTTTTTTTGAAATATATATACATGTATTAATTCAACCTTAATCTGAGCTTCTGGACAAGAAAGAGGGTAAGCAGTTGAAATTTCATTCTAAAACTCATATTTTTTTGTCTTTTTATAGCTTATGATCTGTCAAATTTGTAGTTTTCTTTATTGGTTTTGGGTGTTTATCTTAAAACTCAAGTTTTTTTGTTCTTTGCTCTTGGTGTAAATCGAACACATTTGTGGAGTCGTTTAAATATGTTGAATTTTAAATATATTAGATTTTAAACTGTCATACAATTTTTTTCATCGATAGTCTGTAATTAGAACCATAACTCTTATTTATTCAAATTGTATTAATATGTAAAGATCAAGTGTAACATATATCATCGTTAAATCTTGTCTTGTAAAACCAGTGAAACTTCAAAATTGTTAAAATTCATGGCTCCCGCCGCATTGCGCGGGTACACAACTAGTGTATATATGTTTAAACCTTTTTTTATAGCATTTATTTAAATCTAATGAATTTAGCGGTGTGAACATTCAATCTACTGATTTGAATATCAGTTCAATGAATCTTTATGTATAGTACAATCAGAATTCGAATAACTTAATGTTGCCAATTTAACTTTATATCTAATATCATACGACAGTCGTACATGATATCGTTTGTTTTTTTTTCCATATTTAGACACATGGTTTTAAAACACGTCTGATAAAGAAAATATCTATTATTTTATAAGACAACTTTTATCCTTCTTCAACCGATGTGTGACCTTACAATACATATCTAACTAAAATTGAAAAGATGATATGTACGATCAGACTCTCTTTTGTAGTAGTCATATACTTATTTTCTTGTGATCAGTTTTAATAAAATATGTTAACATAAAACTGATTGAGAAGTAAACATTGATTTCTTCTTCAATTAATTTGGACAGTTATCGGAAATTTTGGACTGTGTCCCTGAACTAATAATTACATGTACAATCATCATGGTTTCATTTTTATTATGGATCCCTCTTTCCTAACCCCACTAACCATTGATTAAATATATGCATGTCATATCACACCATTGTTTGTCCATTTATTCGACCAAAATTTGTTTTTCCAATCTAACCACCAATCCGATTCTAATAATTTCAAATGATGGGAAGAAACATAACCAAAGTCTTGTCCATTTTTAATTTATTTTTTTGGGTATGTTTGGTACGTAGAGGGAAATGGAAGGGAAATTAATAGATGAACGAGATTAAGATAGACGAGTGAAAGAATTGTGAGAGTTATTAAGGGGGTGTTTGGGATTGCTTATTTACGATGCTTATTGACTTATTTCAGTCTGGTACCGGCAATAAGTTGATTCTAGTGTTTGGATGAGAGAAAAATAAAACTGTTTATACCGGTGTCAAACCGGTAACAAGCTGTTTTTGATAAGTCAGTCATTGCTAACTTATCAAAATCAACTTATGATCGATTACCATTTTAACCCTGTAATACCCTTTCTATAAGATTTTAATGACATAGGTAGTTTAGTATTTTATTAATTTTGTCTAATATCCTGAATCCCCCCCTCCCTATTTTGGTTTTAAAATATGTACTTTTTGTCTCACTTAGGAGTTGTTTACTAAACACTTACCCACTAAGCCTTATAGATAAAATTCAACACTATCATTTGTTTGTCGAGTAAGATTTTAGTTCAAAAAAACAGCATCATATGTAATAATATACCCGGTAAGCACTAACCTTAGTAAAAGCTGTGGCTTTCAATTACTGGGTGAGACGCTTGGTCATTGTCTCGCTTTTATAGGGTTGAATTTTTGGTATTTACCATATTCATCTAGTAAGGTGATGTGACTTGGTAACTGCTTACCCAGTAAGCGCTTACGAAGTCATATTACCTTACCGATGAACATGGCAAGAATCAAAATTTACCCGGTAAAAGCAATGATAAGGCTCAAGAGTCTTACTCGTAAGTGAGGGTGACAACTCTTATCCAGTTAGCACTTACCGGATAAATTAAATACGATGCGCTTTAATGGACTATAATCTTATCAAAGTTAAAAAAGGCGTGAGGTGGGCGTGGCATGGCGGCGAGGTCAAGCCTCAAGCCTTACACGTTATGACGAGGACGCGACGTTTTTCAAGACGTGACATAAGATGACAAATTTGTATCTCGTATATAAAAATTATATATATATATATATGTTTTATGTATATTATCAAATCAGATAATGATATTACAAAAATGTAAATTCATATTATAAGAAGAAAAATCTTATTGATTATTATTATAAAAATATGTTTTTTATTAAATATTTAAAATAAAACTTAGAAATGTAATTTTATAGCTTCATTTTAACTATGAGTCTGTAATGTTTATTAATTTGAGAAACTGTTAATGATGTGATTAGTTAGATCTATAAAAATGTAAAATCTAAAGTTAAGAATGTAAAAACACAAAAGACAAAAAATAGAAAAAATAAGAAAATATTCTTTTTGGAAAAAAAATCACGTCTTACAAAAAGCGTGCACATCACGACGCCATGGCGTGAGCCAAGCCTTACAGAAACTCTACGAGAAATTTCGTAACGATGTAGACGCATCTTGCGCATGGTGCACCTTATTGACACTTAATTTTATCCGTTAAGGTAAGTAATAAAGTTGATTCTTATCATTGAGCGCTTACCGGGTAAATATATGGGTAAACGACCCCTAACTCATTGTTTATCCAATCTCGACACGCGTATCAAACACATGTTTAGCAGTTTCATCTGTTCTTCCTAGCAAACCGATGCCCATCATTTCTTTCACCGATTAGGCTGGTCCGGTAGGGATCAATTACATTTTTTTTATGAAATTTGCCTATCCCGAGACCAGTTATACATAGGATTGATTTTTTTAATTAATACTTTTAAGATTTTCAAGTGTTTTTAACAAAAACTTCAAATATTCTTATAAAGGTGCGTTCGGTATGCAGACTGGGTGGGACGGGACGAGACAAAAATAAATAGTCTCATGTTTGGTGTGTCATTGGACAAAAATGAGATGGAATAACATAGGACAAAAATAAGATTGAGTGAGACTATTCTTGAGTTTTTTTGTTCCATCAAAAAAAGTAAAACAATGTGAGACTAAATTTGAGATTACAATATTGCCCTTATTATTTGATATCAAAATACAAATCTAATTTAATTGCATCCTCTTTCTTCTCTTCCACAACCTCCATTCTCAATTCCACCCTCCATTTTTGAAATGTTAAAACTTTTGACGACGACGTGACAAATGCTATTTACAATTGTTGTGTTTAAACTTTTTAAATTACGTGCGTATTTAAAATTTATGGTATGACAAATGTTATTTACATGTGGTCTTGGAATGTTAAAAAAAGTATTGATATCATAGATCAAATAATTTAAATATATCTTTGGTTGATTTGTTGCCATTCACAATTATATGATATAAAATAAAATTTGAACAATATTTAGGGGTAATATGGTTATTTTAACAGTTTTGTCATGTCCTGTCCTAGTCGTACCAAACATATGACAGACAATTAGTCATGTCCTGCCATGTCCCGTCCCGTTCTGTTATGTCTCATTCAGTATGCGTACCAAACACTACCTTAAGTGTCCAAAATACTAAATTTCACAAATCGTAATTATAGAAACATTTGTAACATTTTTATGTGAAGTTATTTTTTACAAAAAAGATTCAAAGTGTAATTCAATGATTTCAAATAAAATAAGTATTATCTATTTTTGATTAATTATATTTTTGGTTTGTTGCTTAATAATTTTTTTTATCTGAACGTGTTTGATACGTAGATGGAACTGAATAAGAAATGATTAAACAAGCAATAGATAGATTGTTGTGTGAAAAAAAACTGTGAAATGCACGTTTAAGTTTGATATAGGTAGATTACTAATAACAATTTTGTGCAATCGATTTTTGTTTCATTTTTTGGTAAGATAAAAAAAATGCATTTTTGTCTCACGCAGTCACTATATTGTCCCAATCTGTTATTTTTTGGATGGCCCATAGATGAAAAGGTTTCGGGCCTTGGGCCCGAATCTTGATTATGAGAAACATGCTATTAATTTTTTTTCTTCCAGAAATTGTTTGATTTATAGTTTTACATTATATTATAAAGCATCTATAAAAAAACTCTTTAAAATTATTATTTATATTTTAAGTATTTTTTGATGCATATTACTTAAATTTCAAGATTACAAGTAGATTATACGTAAGTACAACTTATTAAAGTTTCATTTTGAATTTGTGTAACTAACTATATATAAACATAATCAAATATAAGATAAATATCTCAATTTAAATATAAAAAACTAAAATATATTATGATAATTATTGAGTTATAACAAAATAATTAATTATTATATTTATAAAAAATTATATTAATAAACCAAAAAAAAATTTATTTTGTTATTAAATTTAAATTAAATTGTAATAAAAAAATTGAATTAAATAAATTACCAAAAAAAAAAAACTTTTTAATATTCAATTTGATACTAATTTTGATATATGTTTTTTTAATATTTTTATAATATCTTCAAACTTATATTTTACTTAAAAATAAAAAATTATTGTTTTCTCAAAACTACATAAAATCTTGTTACATTATATGAGTACCCTTATAGTATTTAAATATAAAAAAACTACTTTTAGAAAGTCTTTATAATTGTTGAATTCATTCAAAATATTAAATTATTAGTTCAAAATTATTAAATCATTAATTTTTAAAAGTTAATAAACAATAATGAAAAAAATTAGCAATCTACTCTCACCTTCACCCATTATATCTATTTAACTTAGTAAAATCTTAAGAGATATATGGAATTAAAAGTTTCGATGAGAATAAAAGTTATGATAAACTTGATAAAAAGAGATTTTTCATTGATAAATCAATCCTAATTGAAATCAATACTAATGAGATGCACCAATTCTCATGATAAATGTGATTCATAAGATGGAGGTAGGATTAAAAGTGACCAAGGGTTCAATTTTTTTTCTTACCTTTCTTATTAACTCATATTCTCATACGATTATTAATCTATTTGTTTGTGTATGTGTGTATATATATAGACGCATAATATTTATAAATCAATAAATCGTATAAATTTGTAAAACAATTTTATATGTTATTTTACGTATGAAACATATATGAATATGTAATGTTTATATAATGTTGTTTAATAACTGAAACGTTTAAGATTGTTTTGTATGTAGAAAAAATGGGTCATGAACTTTTTATAATAAATTTTTACAAATAAATGGTTTTTGTAAGTTAAATGGGTGGTTCTTATTTACTTTGAGAATGAGAACGAGATAAAAGACAAATCATAAAAGGGGAGACGAAAGGGTCGATCCAAAACGTTTAAAGGAGGAGACCCATGTCGTTAACCATAGTCAACAGCGGCTTACGGATCCTTTTGACGTCGCCTTTCAAATCACTTTCCTCTTCTTCCCTTTCTACTAAACTCCAATCCTCATTGGTTGCTCAAGCGCATGTACTTCACTGGCTGTTCTTCATCTTCACCCATCAATATCTTCAAAGGTAAACTCGTTTACTTCATCATTTTCTTCAATTCTACAACAAGACTCGCGGAATCAGCACAACTGCAATTGGGTTCTTGATTTCTGTATAGATTTCTTGAAAACCCACTTTCTAGCTGTTGTTATTTGGTGACATTTGTTATCTATTAGCAATTGTAAGTTCTTGATGTTATATATCTTTCGTTCTGTTCCATCTTTTTTGACTCCTTTTTCAGTCGTACTTTGATGTTTTAAACTATTATGTAGGGTGTCAAACCCAAAAACTAATCGGATCATAAATAAACCCAATTGTGAGAGGAATTTGTGTTATTAGGAATGGATTTGCAGGCTAAATATCTTTCTGGGTTCTCGTTTGATCTTTAAATTTTAATGTTGAAATGCTTATTATGGTACAATTACAGAAAAACCCTAGTCATGTTCACAGAGTTACTATATTCAAATATTCATCATGTGTTTGGGCTATTCCCTTGAAATGGAAATTTTACAATTCATATTTGAATCAAATATACAAATAATATCGAAAAGCTATAGATTACAATGTGGCTTACAAGTAATGAATTCTCTGAATCCCTTAAGACTGACTTGGAGTCCCTTATCATCAATACGATTCAAGCGGGTAGATGTATATATAGGAATATGGGTTGGGTTCCTGTGAGAATGGAGGTTATGGTGAGAAAAGTAAGAAGGGATCTCCATCCTTGGATCAATTCTAATTGAAGAGAACCACTAGATCAACACTAATGAGATACATTGGATCCCTTCCCTTTTAAAGCGTAATTCATGGGTTGTTTTGATAATTTGTATACATTCTTCTTTCGGGGTCCTTAACATGTTCATCCAACATATGTAGGGGAAGCCAGCATGTGTGCATTTGGTGGATAAGCAGAAATTTGTTGAATTTCTATAGCTTTTATTGATCATTACATCCAGATCCATGAGTAGAGACGTAGATGTGCATGAGCATTATCTAAATGGCACGTTGCCAGCTGATATTGCTGAGAATTTGAATGACTTTTTACCAGAAGAGGAAGGCCTTTGTTATGAAGAGGTTATCTTGCAACAGGTAATTCTAAACTAAGATTACACCCTTTTCAGTTCTAGCAAATGGGGCTTGATCAAATTTCAGGAAAATGGTTAATGGACTTTATCTTGACAAATTTTCCTCTGTATGCAACAGGCAAGTGTCTATGAATCAATTCAAGAATATGGAAGGAACAGGGTTGTGGCTTCCGATGATCATCCAAGCAGAGACTCAAGTGTTTCTTCAGAGGATGAGGGTGAGGCCTCGAGGAATGAAAGTGTTATTTCACAAGAAGCTATGGATGAAGCTTTAGCCAGATCCTTGCAGGAGTTGGGGGAGGATTTCGATGAGTTTTTCATAACCCAATTCAGTGGCAATGCAAACAGTTAGTTTTTTCATAAAGCTACTTCTAAAACATTTAATGGTCACTTTATTTAAAGATGCATGACTTTGATTTGCAGTTGATGATATAAAGATGTTATCTTTATGAAACAAGGCTCATATAAACTATAACCGTTAGATGGATTTTTCGATTTGGAAGTACTAGCAATAACAACAATGACATCAAAATAATATTTCTTGCAATCTGAATTCCTTCTTATCTATCTCAAATTCTGAAAATAGAATTCTTGAACTTGTGCTCTTGCAGGTATCACAGAAAGTCCTGTAGCAACTCCTACGGTATCCAAACTTTTTATTTCTTGTTAAAGCGTTATCTCACGTTCTTAACCTATTCCGTAAAGCTCATCAAGTTCTATGTTCAAATGGCTAGGAACAGGCTCCTAGTTCAGATTTGAGGCAAGATGATATTGATCCTGATAATATGCAATATGAGGTACATGGACCAACAGTTCAAAATTTCATTGATTTTTAGATCTTTGTGATTTGAGATTGATTCTGTAAATTTGTGTTGTTTTCTTGTGTAGGAATTAGTAAACCTCACTGAATCTGTTGGTGTCGAAAACAGAGGACTATCAGAATCCCATATTTCCAGGTTACCAACCTCCATTTACACATCAAGAATGTTCTCAAAGAACAAGGAAGAAAAGTAAGAATTTTTCTTTTAAAATCTTTTTGACACATCAAGAACTGGCTCTTGGACTTTTTCTTTTAAAGATCATGCGCTAAATCTGTTGTCTTGTAATCTTTTGACGTCACCTTTCCAAAGACCGGAAGTACCCTTCGGATGGTTTTTTGCTGAATGTTTATATCAAACATGACCTATAATTTCAAGAAATCGATTCTGATCTGTAAATCTGATTGCTGCTAGATTGTGCGTGGTGTGTCAAGAGAATTTCAAGTTCGGGAAACGCCTGATCACGTTGCCTTGTTCTCACCAGTATCATAGTGAGTGTATCATCGACTGGCTCAAGATCAAGAAGGTAACATTTGTGTCGATTAACAGTATACATCTCTTCAAGTTCTCATAAACCTCTTCACCTTTGCCTTTAATGGAAGCTTTTGAATCTTTTTCAGATATGCCCTATGTGTCAAAAAGAGGTCATTTGAGTCTTCCAAGTTTGAAGCATTCAGATGGAAGGATAAAAGCCAGCAAAAAAATGTGGTAATTTATGTTTTCAATATGGTGTTTCTTGAATTCATTTTCTCCTTTTTCTGTAAATCAAGTACTACAGGATAAAGCCATTTGGGTATAAATGGATGGGGGTCTTTTAAAATGACTTCAAAGTTATGGATTCGAACCGTGTACTTGTTTCCGAGCTGTTTAATGATATCAGGGATGGTCTGAAAAAAGTTGTTACAGTTTTGTCGAGTCTCGTATAGAATACTGCAACTTGCAGGCTTCTACCCGTTTAACTTCGTTGAATTCGAATTTATCATCGAAAAAGTAAGCAAATTATTGATTCTTTTGGTTTAATTTACAAGCCAGCACCACGACCATCAAGTTGGTATTTATTATTTAAAAATATAATTAAAAAAATTAAATAATCATTTAATTTCCCTTTTTTAGTATGGTGATATCTTATATTTTTGTTCCTTAATTAATTCATAATACTTACTTAAGACATGTTTTCGTTTATGATTCAGACAACTTCTAAATATAGATAGTATGATTGCTGTTTGCATATATAATTAAAAACTAATAACCACATGATAATGTTTTTATTTATTAAATAAAAGGCAAAAGTCTTTTGCAACCTTTTAATGTCAATAAAGGGATTTTCTTTTAATGGCAAATTGATCCACTCTCGGGATCCCAACGTCCACGCTGGTACACAGTTAATTCCCGACTCTGATACCATCTGTAACTTTCCAGACCAACTGTAGTAGATTTTGTCTGTTTTATCCACATTTAGCCTCACGGATTTAAAACGCGTTAGAGGAGGTGTACAGTTCCTTATAAGACAACATTTGTTGCATTCCCTACTGATGTGGGATCTTATATTTTGACCTTTTCGTTGAAGTGTGAATTAGATTGTTGAAAAAGAGTACCCTATAAGTTTCACATGATTCATGTGCTTGCTTTTTAAAATAAAAACATACCGGAAAAGGACAACATTTGATTGATAATAATCAATTAAGAATAAAATAGTTTATTTTACAGTAGCAGATGTTCAACCGATAACGACAATATTACAATCACATTTATTGCTTTGGTGGGAGATATCGTGTTTGAAGTTGGTGTGATATGTCAACTAACATTCAATTATTATACTCTATCATAAAATCAAAACCAGAATCATTTCAAGTTTAAAATTTCAAATCTGACCATCGTGACTATATTCTAGATGCATTAATGTTAAAATAAACCTTCATCAACCTGTGAAAATGTGAAATTTTGAATAGGGTCTCCAAAATTTTGGGGCCCAATTTTACATATGTTTAGGGCATTTTCATCAACCTGTGAAAATCTATACCCCAAACTGTTTAGATTCAAATTGTTAATTGTTTAGATTTAGATAAAAATTATTAATGGTTTAGATTTAGGTTACGTTCAGATTGTCGATCGTTTAAGATTAGCGTCTTTCTGTTGTTAACATATATGTATGATGTTATCTCTTATGCAATGCCATCAAAAGTTATGATGCAGCAGAGCCTCCAAAAGATTGAAACGAACCTGTTGGAGATGCACAAATATACGATTTAAAATTTAGGACCATCTTATCCCCGGGTCGAAAATTACAGGATAAGATGAGGACCAAGCTCAAGACAAGTATATACCCAAATAATCAATTAATACCATTTTTTGGAAAAAAACCGGTTCCGTACGTCCTGTTGGACATTTATAAAACCTAATTGAACTACAATTTTATATATATTAATTTTTTTTATTTCGACAATAAATAGCAGCAACTAGCGGTAGATAACATCGGC
Organism: Cynara cardunculus var. scolymus; assembly: GCF_001531365.2. Classification (NCBI taxonomy): domain Eukaryota; kingdom Viridiplantae; phylum Streptophyta; class Magnoliopsida; order Asterales; family Asteraceae; genus Cynara; species Cynara cardunculus. The sequence goes on from NC_037528.1 coordinate 921,111, forward strand.
GGTGAGCAACGAGCAGCTCGGAATCTTGATGGTGGAGAGACATGACATGAATTACCAATGGATTAAGTCGTCGGGAAGTAGTATTAATTAATCTGGATTAACGTGGTAAGGTAATCAATTAATATGGGATATGATAGTGGATGTATATATAATTAATTAATTAAGATTGCACTAAATGGTAAATAAATGACAACTAAGATTAGGGGTGAGCAGCGGAACCGGGTACCCGGTTACGGAACCGGAACCGCCTTGGAACCGCCGGTTCCGGAACCGAAACCGATATGAGTGGTTCCGGTTCCGGTTCCTAAAATACGGAACCGATTGAGAACGGTTCCGGTTCCGGTTCTCAATTTTTCGGAACCGTTACCCGCCGGGTACCCGGTATTTTCCAATAAAAAAATTATTATTATTTTTTTTATACCAAATTTATATTAGGTTTACATCTTGAAAGCATGTCGTCATCTTCATTCTTCATCTAAATTATTCATGTAAAATGATTCGTATTTTTTCAAATTGTGTATTCACTTGGATTCATAGTATGTAATCGTTAAACTTTGAACATTTACCATTATAGTATGTAATCGTTAAACTTTGAACATTTTCTATTAGTCTATTATGGTTTGTAATCGTTAAACAATATTTGTAACCATTATTCTATATAATTTGTATTCTTGCTTATTTATTTAGTGTTTTGGCAATGTTTTATTTTTTATTTCTAAATAACAAAATTTTAATATTTTAGGAAGCGGGTACCCGGAACCGGAACCGGTTCCCGGCGGTTCCGGTTCCGGTTCCAAAAATTTAAGAACCGCTCTAACCGGTTCCGGTTCCGGTTCCAATATCTCAAGAACCGCCGGTTCCGGTTCCGGTTCCGGTTCCTGTCAAAAAGGGCGGGTACCCGCCTATGCTCACCCCTAACTAAGATGGTGTTGACAGACAAAGCAACATGCAGTCCCGCTATGTATCCATCAACCGTACCCCACTTCACCAAGTTCCATCAATGACTTTCTTTTTTAGAAACGTGATTTCCAGATTTATTTATTTTATATTAAATTTATAATAATTAATGCCAAGAAAATAAGTAATTTACCATGATATTATATATATACATATATATATGTATGTATGTATAATATGTGTGTGTGTGTGTGTGAAATGTTAGATAAAGACGTACATAGATAGGTGCAACATATGCAGGAATCTTAAGTCTACGGTTCCAATGATTCAATTCCACAAAAAACACACAAACTACTTTTCATGTCCAACATAAATATGTGTCCTTGTCGCCTTCTTTGCCTTAATCTTATGAATGTGGATTTAACCATTATCTTTCTTTTTTACTATATAGTATAATATTTATATATACACTCGATATTCGGTATATTTAAAATCTATCAAATAAAATTTGATTTTGAAAATGAAATTGTTAAAGGAACTGGAATCCTTGAGATACAAAAGGAATTGAAATTTGATCAAAGAAAATTGTCCATTTTTATTCTTTTGAAATCATTTGAATTCAATGAATCAGATAGTTCCTTTTGGTTGCGTTTGGTACATGAGACGGGATAGAACAGGACGAGACAAAACTCGCTGTCCCATGTTTGGCACAACATGGGACAGAACAAGAACTCACTGTCCCACATAAGGCGCGACATGGGATAGGGACAAAAACTTGGACAACATGAGACAAAAGAAGTTTTTTCTTATTCCACCAAAATAGGTGGAACAAGATGAGATAAAAATAAGACAGTAACTAAAATATTACTAATCTACCCTAGTTTGATATATAACCTTAATATGATATTTGTTTTAATGACCATCACCGCTAGTTTCTGGCGGCCACCTCCACCTTCACTACAACATCCTCCACCGCCTACACAATCACCGTCCACCAAGTCCATTACCACCTCTATCATAGTCGACCACCTACCACCACCGTCCATTGCCACCATCACTACCGACGTTTGCCACCTTCAACTCCTCCTCTACTGCAACAACCTCCTCCACGACCTTCACGACCACCATTCATTGCCACCTCACCTCAGACATAACCACCACCACCACCACTATCTTCACTATGTCAACCATAACTACCTCCTCCACCGTCGTCAACCGCCACCACCACCACAATCTACCATCTTCATGTCTTCTATAACCACCGTCGTCCACCAAACACCACTACCTCTACCTCCATAACCACTGTTGGCCACCGACCACCACCGCCTGTTGCCACCACCAACACCACTACTACCATCAATTATATCAAATTTTTTATTCAAATTTGATATAATATATGGAAAATATGTACAAAAATTTATAAATTAAATTATTAAATTATTTACTTTATTTGTGTTAATTATAACTATTATATAATATTTAAAATCATCAAATAACTTTTGGAGGTAGTTTGTCTTGTTCTGTCTCGTCCAGTCCTAGTCGTACCAAACATGAAACACCAGACATACTCCTATTATGTCCAGTCCAATCCTACCCTCTTGTTCTGTCATGTCCAATTATGTCTGCGTACCAAACACTACCTTTAAGTTTTTTAAAAATTGGTTCTATCAGTAATCGAAATAGACCCTTGGATTAAATCAGGTGTCCGGAATGATAAGCTATAAACAGAAACATCTACCGGTGTGAGTAAAACACAATGAATATTAACATTTGGAGATATGGTCTAAGATACCAGATGATATGAACAACATACGATCAAAAATTAAATATTGAGATTTTTTGATTTTATCACAATATTAAAATAATAAAAACAAATAATATAATAAGAATGCGTGATCCACATTGGCCAACAATGTCTCCGGCCACACCTCACCCTTCTATAATCTTTCACACACATTTTTCTTTCTTCTCATCTCCTCTTCTTCAATTCTTTTCTTCATCTCTACAAAAATATCGACTATTAGTATCACGTTGTTAATCACTGGTTGGTTTATTTCCATCAATGGGTTCTGGGTTTTCCGCTGCCAATAACGACGGATCTCCGACGACGACCAGTAAACAACGGCCGGCGGGTCTTGGAGACTTACCGGAAAACTGTCTAGCTATGGTTCTCGCATGCTTAGACCCACCGGATATCTGTAACTTGGCTCGCACGAATCGGGCTTTTTACCGTGCATCGTCTGCTGATTTCATATGGGAACCAAAGTTGCCGGAAAACTACCGGAATCTTGCCGAGAAACTTATATTCTATGAAGGGAGCTCCCTAAGTTTGGGGAAGAAAGACATTTATGCTGGATTGTGTTGTCCCATTCGCTTTTCCAGTGGTACCAAGGTATATATAGGAGATTTAATATAATTACAATTACCTTCTTTATTTACTGTTAGCTAGAAATGTCCGGCATTAATGGAGGTTGGCCGGTGATGCAGGAAGTATGGATGGAGAAAAGAAGAGGAGGGATATGCATGGTGGCTTCTTGGAAGGGGATGAAGATAACAGGCATAGATGATCGAAGATACTGGACCCACATCCCTACCCTCCAATCAAGGTTTCATTTTTTTCGTATCCACGTTCAATCTACAATAACACTTGAATCGTCTTGATATTGTATGTAAATAACAACACGATTATCATCGACTAAAAATCCATATTATCCGTAACGGTTTCAAGTCGATAAATGAATTTTAGCAGGTACTTTGGTGGTTTATACGTAACAAAGCTTTGGATCTTTCTCATGATTTTTATGAAGTTTGCTATCGATTCAAAGATCATTTTGACAGGGGAAAATTGCATCAAAATAAAACCAACTTTCATTTAATTCTTATTTTGAGAAACCAACTTTAAAAATTATCGTTTAAGGGATCTCTATCAAACTTTTTGTTTATTTAAGGGTATCGAGACATGCTGACCTGTTAATGCTAACATCATTCAGATTTTTTGCTAACTAAGATATTCCACGTCATATTAATTTTTTGTTTTAAAACTAATATTACATGTCATATTTAAAGTTGCAAAATAATTATAGATAAATAACTAAAATTCATTTTTTTTTCCAAAAATTATTGTAATAAAATCTATTTTTCATTCAAAATCTCGTTTTTTTAAAAAAAAAAATCAGATATCAAATTGAGGATTTTTTCAAAAATGGACTTCTTACTCACAATTTGATATCTGAATTTTTTTTTTAAAATGAGATTTGGAATGAAAAATAGATTTTATTACAATAATTTTTGAAAAAAAAAAGAATTTTAGTTATTTTTCTATAATTATTTTACAATTTTAAATATGACGTGGAATATTAGTTTTAAAATAAAAAATTAATATGACGTGGAATATCTTAATTGGCAAAAAGATCTAAATGACGTCAATATTAACATGTCAACTAGACCCTTAAATAAACAAAAAATTTGATAAAAATTCTTAAATAACAATTTTGATAGTTGATTCCTCAAAATATAAATCACGTCAAAATTGATTCCATTTTAATGTAATTTTTTTTACTTCTGTATTTTCTGTTAATTTTTGACAACTTGCTCCCATCTCAATGAATCGATATGGAAAATCTTCTTAAAGTCAACAATGCATTTATTTATTTAAATAAATGTTTTTTATAATTTTTTTAATATTTTTAATTAAATTCAGGATAAAAGAATTTCAACCATTTTATATTTAATCTCACATTTTGTACGTCGTTTGCCCCAAGTTATTTCTAGTTCATTTATTCCAAAAGGATGCCTACACTCAACGCTTTACCTTTCGTCTAAGATATTGAAATATTATTTAATTTAATACATCATTATCTTTCGATATTAATTTATTTTATATCTTATTATTATTTTATTTATATTTCATGGTTAAAATATAGGTTCCATGCGATTGCGTATCTTCAACAAATATGGTGGTTAGAGGTTGAAGGAGACTTGGAATTTGAATTTCCGGCAGGGACTTATAGCTTTTACTTCCGTCTACAACTCGGGAGGCCATCCAAAGGAAAAAACCAGCAATGCTCAGCTACTAGTAGTAGTCGGTATGTCCATGGTTGGAACATCAAACCAGTTCGATTTCAGTTTTCAGTATCTGATGGTCAACATGCGACATCAGAACGTTTTTTAAATGAGCAAGGAAAATGGCTACGCTATCATGTTGGGGATTTTGTGATTGAGGACTCGTATAAACCTGTGAAAATCAAGTATTCGATGACACAAATCGACTGTACTCACCAAAAAGGTGGTTTGGCGTTAGACTCAGTGTTGATATGTCGCAATCAAATTGAAACAAGACGTTGACACGATGTAAATATTTGTTAGGTTAATTTGTGAGCAATTTTTTTTTTTTTTTGTTGATTGATAAATAAGACTATCAATAAACAATTATGAATTTTTTAAACGATATCAGATATCATATTTTGACCAGGTCCATCACAAAAGCATGGTATGAACGTTGTTGCTAGGAGTGAATAATATACATTTTTAAAATATTATATATTAATTCTTTTGTAACTAATTATCGTATTTACCTAAATACTAAAATACATCAGTATTTTTTTACACTTTTCAGTAATTGTTGAGCAAGAAAATTGCCATATGACGATTAATTTTTCTATTCTCGTATAATTTAATGAAACTACAGTTATGGTATTTATAATACTAGAGAGATGTTCAAACGAGACAATTAAGATAAAAAAACACGAAGGTCAACGCAAAGTTGCATGCGCGACTCAACAATGTAAAAGTGTCGGCTGAATGTAAATCACATGTGATTTTTAGTCTGAAAATCACATGTGATATAAACATTCTCATTATTTCTTATTTGATCATGTTCTCAGTTGAATAAACCCTAAAATAATAACTCCTTATTTCTACATCAAGAAAAATAACAATATTTTTCGTGAGGTTGGTTCCGGTGAGAATGGAAGTCACGGTGAGAAGGGTAATATTGGATCTCCATCATTGGATCAATCTTAATTGAAGATCAACAGTAATGAGATGCACCGGATCGATTATGTTTCAAACGCAATTCATGGGGTGGGGTAAGATTAAAAGTGATCAATAGTTCAATTCTTTTATTACATTTTTCATCTTGACTCTTATTCTCATACGATTTTTCATTTTTTTTTTTGTGATAACGTTAATTATAACCACAAATTTTTCAAGACTATAAGAAATTGGACGATAATTAAATGAGAACCACAAAAAGACTACAAAACTATGAGAACTTTTTAATATGATGTTTTTCATCAAAAACTATAATTTAATATATTGTTTCACGTATGTTTGTGTTCACCTTGTGAAAAAATAACATGTGATTTTTTTTGTTTACTTAGTAAAACGAAAAATATACGTAAAAAAATATTCACATGATGAAACAAATATTTTTGAAACTATCAAACAAATATATAGGAAACAAATATCTTAAATTCTAACATTTAAATGAAAAAACCATATAAATAATTACTTTTAAACCAGTTCTTACAGGTTTATAAACTTTTTATGGTTTTTATTTGATTTAGTCCATAAAGAATTATTAGATCAAACAAAATCTATAAACCAAATCGTTTCTAATGGACTTTTTATGGACCAAACTTTACTCAACGAAAATAAATATTTAATAATGTAAATAAGTAAAATTAACAAAAACATTTAATGAATATCAAGGTTTTAAATAGCGTGAGGTATGACGTGGTGATGTCAAGGCTCAAATCTTATGAGTCACGTCGTTTTCATTACGTTTTTTTAAGGCGTGAATTAAGTGAACTATGTATACATCATATATATATATATATATATATATATATATATATATATATATATATGAGATGATTCAATTGGGAACATGAGAGTACATCTTGATCCTTCATTCAGTTTAATCGACGTATAAGACTAGTGGTGGTAGTAAGAAAACAAATCATAAATCAATGACATTTTTCGTCAAATTTGAACATATTTCAAATTACGATTTAAAAAAATGTTATTTTTAAAACTAAAATTAATTACCTAACTGTTTTTAAATTTAAAAATTACAAATATAGTCATAATTAGAATTAAACAAAGGTACTAAAAATTCCACATCTTTTTTATCTGGTTTTTAACCGGTTTTGTTATTGCCATTATATGGTGTTTCATATGTAAAAATGTATTACAAACAAGAACCAAGCAGGTGAAAAGTAAATTTAACAATCAAAAATCCGGCAAACTTCCAACTTAATAAATTAAAGACGGTCAATAAAAAGATTGCATAAAAAATGCTTGATGCTTAATTTAACTTATAATTTGGAAGACTTTTATTAAGACATAAATTAATTAAAGAAGATCATCCAAAAATAACCCAAATCCCCAACCAGTTACTTCTAGCCTAGTTTTTATTTTTTGTTTCAATTTAGCTAATACATCGTAAATGGGCTTCCCAAATATACAATTTATTTGTAGGCAGGAAAAATAAGTTAACTTATTTTTTTGAATGCACGTAAATTAATTTATAAGTTGGCTTATTGAAACGCTTCTTGGTAGTGTTTTGGTTATATTGTCACTTTTTTTTAATTATAATCCTCATTAATATTAATTGTTATTTTTTAGTACTAACTATAAATAAATATCAATAAAATTTGAATATTAGTAATATTAATTATTAATTAATATAAA
>NC_037528.1:929403-931850 GCF_001531365.2 Cynara cardunculus var. scolymus
ATAAAAATTGTATAAAAAAAGAGAACTTGTTAATAATTAATTTTATATTTATATTTTTAAAAAAATTTATGATATCTTCAAACTTATTTTTATTCAAAAGTAAAAACAATATATTTCTCAAAACCACATAACCGTATTATATTAACAGAAACAAAAAATAAAACACAATACTAAAATGAAGAGTATCTCGCTGCATTGCACGAGTACTTTTCTAGTATTATAATATATAATAATCAATTTGAAATTCTTTTAATCAACATTCTTTTAATTGTTTTATCATTTTGTTTGTATTAGTTAATATATTATATTATTAGATATATGTTTCAATTATATCATTAAAATATTATAATTGATTAATTTTTAACATGTCCTTTCTGGTAATTATACATTATTGCCAGTTAGTTTTGTCAAAGATGATTTGTTCATTGACTACCAACTAACTTATCAACCATCAGTTAATTTGTCAAACATAACCATAATTTTTTTCCAGGTTTTATTGATTTTGGTAGAATCGTTTCTCAAATGAGAGATCAAATGTGTCATTTGCAAACATGATTTGTATTTACATATACAAGAACAAATACGTGAAACGATATCAATCATAACTTAAAATCAAACTAATTGTATGTTTTAGATTGGTTTGTATAAATTTGTAATAAAAAATAAGTTTGTATCTGAAATGTGCTCTATATACATTATACATATAATAGTAATATAATATTATATGTTATATATATATATAATATTTTATATCATATATTATATATGTTACAATATCTTATATTATACATATATACGTATAATATGTATTCTATATTATTTAATTTATATATAAAATATATAATATTCTAGTCATAGTTTCATTTAAGAAGCGATAAAAATTTGAAAAGTGATTCTAACCCTTCATATGGTCAAGATTTGCAACATTGACAATGAAGTATCGAATAATTGTCAAAGACCTTCCAGCCTAGTGGTAAAGGCTTGAGCATGGTATAGTCATGAACCCAAGTTCGAGCCCTGGAAGGGAAGTGTTGGCGACATTTAAGTGGGGCCATGTTTAGCCTCCAAAAATTGTCGGGGATTAGTTGGGCTTTGGCCCGGACGCCCTTACAAAAAAAATATTTATATCGAATAATTACTCGCATGGTATGTGAAAGATAGAAGAATAATTTTACAAATAAGCGGCAAAACAATTGCACATGTGACCTCATGTTTCACATATGAACTATATGTTCGTATCTGAACCCATGTAATTCATATATGAACTATTTAATTGATTTACATATAAACTAATTAACTGATTTACATATGAACTATAAGTTCATATATGCACCTGTTTACCACATATTTGTAAAAGTTACAAAACTATCTCTCTATTTTTCATTTGACCAGTCAAAACCGCAATTCTTGACCAATCTTAACCTATGAAAGGTTAAGATCACTTATTAGCTTCTTAAATACTTACCAGTTCTTAAATTAACTTTTCCCTAATAATATATATTTATATATGTATAATTTATATATCATACATATATAGTTTATATAATATATATATATATATATATATATCACCTTTTTAAGAAAATATGATGGAATATAATTCAATTCTTTCTACATCGTGATGAAACATTTAAAGCCATGAATAGTTAAACATGCATAATTCAAATCCGTTTTATATGGAAACTAAACGTTAAAATAGAATTTAATTAATGAAATTGACATATATTTATTCACTAAAATATTGTCGGGAACAAACCTCCCCTAAATATAACAATAAAGTAAACACGTCTCTTCCGGTTATATTTAGTAATCACGTTTAAAACACCGACTAACATGATCAACCTCGTTGATCCATAAAAAAAAAAAAAACTCAAGACTTAGCTAAATTGTAAAAATATATATATTAAAGTTTCAACCCGATTAACCCAATCCAACCCACATGGTTTGGGTCGGGTTGTAATTTTGTTTGGATTAAGTTGAGATTTTTCAAACCATAAACATTGAAATGAATTATTTAAATATCTTTAACCCGAACAACCTAATTCACGTGAGGTTCTAATTCTTATGACTTCGATCTAACTTTATTTAAATCTATAACAATTTTTAATAAAATAAAATATAAAAAGTTATCTTTTAGAAAAGGTAAAGTGAGGTGACAAGTTATTTTATTTCAATATTTTTTTAATAATAATATGAAAAGAAAACAAGCGTAGATAGAATGAAGAAAAAGAATGTGTGTACTTGAAAACGATGGTAAACATCACCACCAACAACCGATGAAAACGATCAATCTCTTGTTTTATTATAAACCCATCAGTCTTTTTATTTTTATTTTATTTATATTATCTGTTTATTTTTAATCAATGAAATTTAATTTGAGATTAGAATATATTTTAAGTATTTCAACAAATAAATATTGTATTAAATAAGTTAAATCGTAAATATAA
>NC_037528.1:932105-965417 GCF_001531365.2 Cynara cardunculus var. scolymus
AAAATGTAGAAGGTTTTATTTTAGAGAATTTATGGAAAAGGCTATGCTATCAAATAATAAATGATTTTTCTGAAATAAAATAATAATAAATTCAATTTATATTACATATATGGAATTTTAGTAAAAAAGATGAAGAAAGATAAAGGAAAATTGATATTAATCAGGATGAGGACACCCAAATAATTGATTTTCTCCATTTCTTTTTGGCTGGACTCCCCTCCCATCAACATCATCATCACCAACAAAAGCTGTGGTTCCGTTGGTGTCACCACCACATCCTCCGTCCTCCTCCTCTGACGGTTTTCCTTTTTCGATCCGCTGCAGTCTCGTCGCCGTAGGTATTATTGTTTTTCATCCTCCCTTTGTATTCCGCACGCTTCTATTATGTTTCTCTAAAATTAGGTAAACTTCGATACGATGTTGTTTGCTATTTCATCTCTGTTATCTTCTCCCCAATATTCTGCATACAATTGTTGTTTTTCGTAATTCGGATTGAATTTTTGTCTATTTTTATGTATGCGAGTGATACGTTTGGATTATTTCAACAAATAGCTATACGTTCTCGATTTGTGTTTCGGAATTGCGTTAGATTCGTTCAAGTATCACTATTGATGCATTGCGCGGTGGTATCCAATTGGAATTAATAGATACCGCATACCAGTGATCCACAAGTAGATTTTGAGTGTCTTGCTTTTCAATTATGGATAACTGTTGTCTACAATTTTGCTTAGGCATATTTAAGTCCTGCGCAACTCTGTCCGGATATGGAAATATATGAAATTAATTTAAAATTTTGGCAGAATTCGCACTGACAACGGTAGAGTTGGAATTAATGGAGGATTGCTGTGATTTTATACAATGGCTTGGAGCTGATATGTCCATAAAGATACTAATGTGTTTGGATAATCCAGCAGACCTTGTTCGTGCTAGTGCTGTTTCAAGCTCCTGGCGTCAGTTTGGTAAGTTCATAACTCTTTGCATCAATATAAGATTTCACACGATCTCTTTAACTTTTAATTGTGTACTTCGTGTGTGCTCAATATTTCCAACTTATATATTGTACACAAGATAGTCTTGGTAACGAAGAGAACGAGTAAGAGTAATCTGTCGAGTTGCATTAATTACAATAATCGATCGGCGAAGCTCAATTGAGGGATCATAGATATAAAATTATAAGATGCACTTGCATTATGTTTGTTTTAGAACTTCTAAAAATTCATTTCATCAAACATAATTTAACTGCTCAAACGTACCCAGATTTGACACGTAGATCACACCTTTGAAAGTAAATAGCCTCTTGATGTGCTTACTAAGGTAGGTTGGTTGAAAAGAAGAAACAAAAGAAGAAGATCAGTAATCCTTGTTTGATAAGATAAATCGCAACATGCATCTTCATTCATATTCAAAGTTGTCTTGGCTTACAAGAGACTTGATGCTTAAATAGGCTAGCTTGGAACATTCTCCGAGCATGGGAAACATAAAGAAAAATAAAAGAAAATATCTTGGAACAAAAGTATGGAAAAATATAAGAAAGTAAATAAGGAGAATATGAAAATAGAGGAAAACATTAAATGTTCTTGGAAACCCACTACTTTGACCATCTTGCACCCTTCCAATCATAACTCTGAAGGCTCCAAGTATGTCCAAAAATACTTATGTTTAACTGCTGCCTGTCCATAACTAAACTACACGGCAACCCGACATGCTTCGGTCAGTTAAGTAAGTGACTTTAGTAGGGTTTGCACCTTCAACCGCCTCATGGATCACATCATCTTCTCGAGGTTGATAAGGATTTTCCCTCGAATCCAGCAAGTTATCTTCCACATAAGGACTTAGACTCCACATATTGAAAGTGTTTGATACGTGATAATCTCCTGGAAAATCAACCTTATATAGTATCTTGAAAGGACCATTGGCTCGTGGCTTGAGCTTAGACTTCCTTTTGCTTGGGAACCTCTTCTTTCGAAGATGAATCCATACAAGATCCCGGATTAAATTCAATCCTCTTCTTTCCTTTGTTATTAGCCTTCCATATTATGAATTTTATCTCTATCTGTTGTTTCACCTTCTCATGCAATTGTTTGATAATCTTTACCTTCTTCGTTCAATCCGAACACATTGTATTATCAATCAAAATTTGAGCCAAGTCGAGTGGAGTAGTGGGATTAAAGGAGTATGCTTGGTTGTACCATGCAAGCTCCTATTATAGGCAAATTCGACAAGGGCTAGACATTCGTCGCAATTCCTCAACTTATTAACAACCACCCAAAGACCGAAGTAATGAAGAAAGGGTGTGGTTGACCACTTCAGTTTGTCCGTTGGTCTGCAGATGACAAGTAGTACTAAAAGTAATTTTGTACCGAATTTCTTCCACACAGTCTTCCAAAAACTTAGAAACTTGACATCCTGATCTGACACAATATTACTTGGTATTCCATGTAGCCGAACGACTTCTTTGAAATAACAAGTTAGCTGCATGTGAGGCATCATCTATTTTATGGCATGGAATAAAATGAGACATCTTTGAGACACAATCCACAACTACCATAACTGGGTCCTCTCCTCTTCGAGTTTTGAGTAATCCAAGTACAAAATCCATACTCACATTCATCCAAGCAATGGCATGTGTAACCCGTGCACATCTTTTCAACTCTGTCCTTTTATGGGTTACACATCTTTCCATCATCTGATACACATATTTGATCATTTCTGGCCAGAAAAAGTGTTCCCTTACCAAGAGCTCTCTTATAGAATTAGGAATACAAAGTCGTCGAGACTTGAAACAAGTATTCCCCATGCTTGTAGAACCCATTATCTCTCTTTCACAAGATGAGTAGATAAGAGCAAATCGCGAATCATTCGAGTATGATCCTTAATCCATTTGAAACCCAATAATTTGGACGTCATCATAGTAACTAAAGCATACCTTCTAGACAAAGCATCGACAACATTGTTGGTGTTGCCTTTCTTGTATTTGATTATGTATGGGAAGGCTTTTAAGAATTCCACCCATTTGGCATGTCTTTGACTCAACTTGTTTTGGCTCTTCTTATGCTTTAATGACTCGTGATCTGTGTGAACGACAAACTCCTTTGGTAGCAAGTAATGTTGCCATGTCTAGGTACCACACCACATGATACTTCGTCCATGTAGGATTTTCCAATAGAAAACGGTACCAGCACCTGTTTAGTAACTTTGGTTTCCCTATCTTTATTCAACCATTTCAATCGATGAGGATGAGGATGCTTTGTGGACTTGTGGTTGGTAAATTCAATTTTTCCACCAAAGTAGTGGAAGCAACATTGATACAACTACCGCACATCTTTTTGTCAAATGTACATCTCGTGTGGAAAATGCTTTCCTGCCGCTGATCATGGCTTTGACCCTACACGTCGGGTAACAAGTAACTCTCATTCATCAACAAATTCAATATTCTCTTCTCATCCACATCGCCTCATCTTCACTTTCAACTTCTTTGCCACAAACAAAAATCCTAGTTTGATTTGCCAAACTATTAGGAAGAAGGATGAAGAGTGATAAGAACCAGGTTAATTCACCACTAATCTAAGTTGAACTTTTTTGAGGTTATTGTAAACTAGATTATTTGAAGATTGTTTTTTTTTTTGCTTCCTAATTTAGCGAATGAACATGAGCCATGAATAAGATAAATAATCCGAAGTTACAAGCAATAGTTTTCCTAGATATGATAATTGTCTTTGAGCAAAATGTTTAAGCATCGGACATTGGACAGTCCTATTGGCTATTGTGACACAAATAAAAAAGCAGTGGTCAAATGGTTCATTGTGCTATGCAGTTTCTATTTTCTAGGCACGTGTCATCAACTCATAGAGCTAGAATACATCAACCGTTGTGAAGCTGCTACTGTAATAGAAGTCGCTGCAATTATCTGTTGCCCTTTCTATTTGTGAGTTGGATTTTGTAATATGTATTTATGTAGTAAATTAGCAAGAAAGCTGCCTGGTAATTTGTTACAGGAAGGCTAACACTTGTTACCAACCATTATAATGCTTTGATATGTAATGTTCCACTGATAATTCCAACAATATATTATGTCTACACCAGCCATGGACCAATAGTAAAGTGGAATTTTGCTTCAGAAGAGTCGAGTGATTTTAAATTCTCTTTCAAGTTGAAGAAATCCTATCTAGGATGACCAGGGGAATCATTTTGCTATATTATATGGGATGCAGATACAAGCATGTAAAGGCACTTGTTAAGGTTGATGTATGAGTTTGCTAGAGTGGGATGGCTAGATAAATGTGATTTTCCAAAAGAAATATGGAGTGGCATTGATTGCGATGTCAATGAGGGAATGTTCTCTGGTGGTTTGGTCATATGCACTATAAATATCTAGTACACAGTGAAGAGGATGTAGTTGTATCAAGAGGAATGCGTCGGGAAAAGTAAGAGACTTAAGATCAAAATTGATTTTTGTTAGTTTTCAATTTATCATTGAATGGTTGTATTCTAATTATGGATTTAGGGTTAAAAAGGGGGCTGTGCATTAGGAGATGTAGTGTGCGAAAAGAGTAGATGTAAATATGTAATGAAATTGACTTGTTAAATTGTTGCAGAAGTTCAGTTTCTGAATGCAGTTTGTGTCGAAGATTCTACTAATTAGGTGTCACATATAGCATACCTGACAACATTTTCATATAGCCATATAGGCTTTATATGGTCGATTAGAATATGTTGTACCGTCATCCAGCACAGGTAGCTTTATTCTCATATAAGCATGTATACTGTTAGTGATATGCTTCTGGGCTCATGGCCATCACACATGCAGCAGCATCATGTTTTTTGACCACCACCTAGTTGCACTTCGATGATGGCTTATATAAGTATCTCCCCAATATATATATATTTTTTACGATATTAACATGTGTATGACTAAATGGAATCATCAAACAGAAAACGTGGGTTGAGAACAGGCTAAAAATACTGAATGGAAATTTGATTCAGTTGTACCACAAAATTGACAAGGCCTGATGGAAGCTCTGATTAGAAAGATATATAGTGCACTCAGTTGCCTTATTGGCAAGTGAGGAAGCAGCGCCTGTCTATTTCATTTATGACCAATTCTTTTTGTCTGAATCTTTTTGTCTCCTTGAACAAATATTCACTTCCTATACTCTGCAATACACGTGTTACTTAAATTTTGTAAACGAGTGCATTCAAG
Organism: Cynara cardunculus var. scolymus; assembly: GCF_001531365.2. NCBI lineage: Eukaryota > Viridiplantae > Streptophyta > Magnoliopsida > Asterales > Asteraceae > Cynara > Cynara cardunculus. The sequence goes on from NC_037528.1 coordinate 937,306, forward strand.
AAATGGGGACCTCAAAAGGAAACATTTTTCTAAAAGCATTCTTACAATTTGGATAAAACAAGTCCTAGGTTATTTTGTAACTGATTGTAACATACAGACAATTCTTACATGGTAGTGTTTCTGATGCAGTTGTCGCGAATGGCCTTTCTAAGCAGCTTTGCATAAGAATGTTTCCTAAAGTATCGAGTGTTATTAGTGTTGTCGAGATGAATAACAGGATAGAGCATGGACACTATGGCGTTGATGGTTCTATGGAATGGCCACGGTTGGAGAAGGAACACCGAGTATATGCGTTTTTAGCTAGGGGTTTCACCTCCTTTATGAGAAGGGATTGCATATTGGAGGCGATTGTTGCATCTAGCACAGATAACTATCCTCAAGAAAGCATCCATCACACTTTAGAACCAGGTGACAGGGTTGATCAAAGGGCTTCTTACTGGTCAAGCGAAGGCGAAGTTGATCCTTCAGTTCCTGAAACATTAGTATATAAGCTTATTGCAAATTTATGTGTGATTACTGAGATCCACATACATCCTTTTCAAGGTTATACTCGGAATTTGTCAATAGTAACTTTATTGTGTCATTGTGCTGACAAAATTTCTGTTGGTCTAGCAGCATATTTTCAATTTGGTTTTCCCATTTACTCTGCAAAAGCTGTGCGGTTTCGGTTGGGGCATGTGAAGCCTACTTATGAAATTGAGAGTGACATGAAAGACGAGTCTACAGCTGCTTTGAGGTTTATCCGTGACAATGTTGTTTGGACATACACATCACCATCATTTCCAATGGCACAGGTGTGTTGCATTCTGATTTGTTGTCATTCTTTCCGATCATGATTCGGAACTGTTAAGTTTTATCCAGACAAATGGTTGATCTTGCATATTGTCATTTTATATCTCATGGATGTCTTAATACATTTCCTAAGAAGTTTTAATGATCTTTAGATGTTGTTAGTCACTAGAAAGGTGCATATGCTGGAAAGTAGTGTAATGATTCCTTCTCTCTTCTTCATATTTATCAAGGTTTTGATGTAACAGGAGAGCCGTCTTCAAAAATTTAAGCTACCAGAACCTGCTTTATGTATCGGAGGGATCTTGCAGATAGAGTTGCTGGGTAGGGTTCAGAGACAAGAAATGGATGAAAAATACTATATATGGTAGGTTCTTTGTTCATTAAGACATTGACCCCTTGTATGGCAACCACTTCTATTTCATGTCTGCCAAAAAATCACTAGAACACTCCCATAAAAATATGTTGGTTAGTCTCCTAAATTTATTCAAACCAACTTCTGGAAGCTGAATACGATTAGCAATATGTTGATTAATATCCTAATGTTAAAGTTTTGGATGGGTCTTAACGTTTATTATGGTGATGCAGCGTGTCGCATGTTCAAGTTATGGGACGACCTCTTTCACCTGCATTTGATGTGGATATAATTGATTCGAGTGGGTTGTGCTCGCTGAAATACTACTCGCATGCAGAGTATTGCTGTTCACCCCCAGATTCTCCTGAAGGTGAGGCAAGTAGTAGCCCTTCTCGTTTCCGTTCATTCACTGCAAGCATAAGAGGTTGGGAGCAAATGATTCTTAACACATTACTTGGCGGCGGAGTGGTGGTGGGTAACGATGATTCAGATGATGAGGTCGTTGGTTAATCCCCTTCTTTATGATATACAAATAGAGTTAGCAGGTAACAGTTGTTGGAAGAGCTGCAATCTAAATCCCCCATTTTTCTTTGTAATGTTGGTTGTTTGGTACTCGTTGCCTAAATCTGTGGTTATTGTAACATCTTTGTTGGCTTCTTTTATTAGGACGTTTAGTTGTATACATATTTACAAATAACTGAGATCGGGGTCTTGTAGAAGGCTGTTTTTAGGTATAAATTGCTTATGTTATGTATGTTCTCCATATAATGGTTATGCACAGATGATAGGAACTTTAAATATGTTAAGAGAACCCGGGAAGCACATGTCAATACAATAATATATGATTAAAGTGTTTCGTTTGTGAATACATATTGACCAAATGTTAGATGTATATGGATACTGTTTTGTGAACACATTGAAACACATGTAAACAATGTAAACAATATATACACCATATGAACTTTGGCGACTACATATATGTTGAAGATAGAACATTCAAGTTTCTTATCATATTAAAATGATAAGTCATTTATAATTTGGAAAAAAAACATATTATTTTAGTTATAATCATGGGATTGATGTTTTTGTAACCGCCATTAATGAATGTGAGTTAAGACAAAAAAAAAAAAAAGATTACCACTGTGTCCTTAATATTAACTGTATATATGGTGATAGAAAAACCTAATCTAACAAAGATTATTGATTTGTTTAAATGGTTTGACCAAATGAAAGATTCATACATACTCTTGTATAAATTTCAATCAGGTTTTCATATAGAAATAAACAAAAATACTAAAACAACAAAATTAAATCGTATTTAATATAATTAATTTTTAATTTAAACAAATAATGGTTATACAATAATATTTTATTTTATTTTATATATATATATATATATATATGTCTATATTGTGTGTATAAAAATATTATTTTTACTTTTTTATATAAAAAAGACAAAATGATAGATAAAAGATTAAAATAACCCTTGATTTAACGAAGTTAACGGCGATGTTAGTCAGAGAACCAAGGGCAAAACAAATAAAATACCACAAGAACCAAATCCATAATAAACATACCACAGAGATCTTAATAAAAGCACATCAAACCAGGGACCAAATCTACAATTCACTCTAAAGAATTTAAAGAAAAAAATGTGAATCACGATAACTTTGGGAGAATTTTCACTTTTGACCCTTGTAATTTTTCCAATGTTTGATTTGTTTTTTTAATAGTTGCTAACTGACGATATTAACTCCAAATTCCTTGAGTGTTATAAAATAATAAACTTAGGGACCATCAATATAGATAGTTTATTTTAGAGATTAAATCTAAAATTTGAGCATATCACCAGTGTAATCACTCTTTTATTTCTATGATCTATAAAAAAAAGGGAGGATAATCACAAAAAAGAGGTTCCAACAAGAAATAGAAAAAAATATATTTTTTTTATTAACCTGGATATCTAACCCGCTATACGGGCCGACTAATCCCAGGACGACCACCTACTTTACAGATAGTCCGGAGTCACCGCATTTGAACCTCCGTGGCCACAAGAAGATTTTTATTTTTCCTTGGATTTGAACCTGAAACCTTCTTGTACTTTTAACCTTTGAAGTCAAACTCAAATCAATCAGACACACTTTTATGGTTAAAAAAAAATCCTTATATAAATGAAATTCTTCTTATATCCCATTTAATATGACATTAATTACAGCTGCATAATTCTTGTGTATTAATGAGCTTTAAATGAAATTCTTACAAATGATGATAAGATTATACTTAAAATGCTAGAAAATGTGTGTGCAATGTATCTTTCTGTTTACTTGGATTGAATTGTAGGTATTTTTTCGTAACCCCATTTTAGAAAATTGTCATCCTATCAATTAAAACAATCTCTTTCATTAAATATGACATTTAATTACAACCGTATCTGTTATGACACGAAAATACTGTTGTGTGTTTGGGTTTTAATGAAATTGTTACTCTGAATACATAATATATGTTTACAAATGATAAATAAGATTATACTTAAAATGCCACAAAACGTGTGTACATATACCTTTCTATTTGTAAATGCATAATCAATAATCAAATAATGAGCGATCATCTATACTATATTATAAAATACTTAGCAAAAACTTTTAAAAACCATTTTTTTATACATGAATTACTGTTTATCGATGCATATTACTTAAAATTCAAGATTACAAGTAAATAATGCATAAATACAACTTATTAAAGCTACATGCTTGAATTCGTGTAACTAACTGCAAATAAACATAATCAAATACTTGATAAACATTTTATTTTAAATATAAAAAACCTAAAATATAATTAGGATAACTATTGTGTTCTAACAGAATACTTAATTATTATCTTTATAAAAAATTATATTATTAAATCAAAAATAAATTACTTCGTTATTAAACCTAAATTAAATTATACAAAAAATTAAATTAAAGAAATTACACAACAAAACAAGAACCTTTAACTAGTTAATTTGATACTAATATCGATATTTTTTTTTTCAAAATTTTAAGATATCTTCAAATTTATATTTTATTCAAAAATAAAAATATTATCTTTTTTCTCAAAACCAAACCTTATTATAACATCGACAGAGAACAGAATAAAACGAAACATTAAAATCGAAATGTATTTCACTGTATTGCGTGAGTACCCTTCTAGTCTTTATTAATTTGTATCAAGTTTTAACAAGAAAATAAAGTATTTGGTGTAATTTTAGAAGCAATAATATAGACTCACTATTTGTGTGAATTCAATTCCAGATTTTTTTACTTTAAATCAAACGTAAGATTGGAAATAAATCTAACTCAAAATCTCACCAAATCAAAACGGACTAATACAGCTCTCAAAGTGAATATCGTTGGACATAGAAAAACGATTGGTAAGGGAAATAGGAGGCAAAAATATATGGTCACAAGCTATTGGGATCCCGATCCTTGTTATATTCACCGTAAAATAAGTAACATAGTAAGGGGACGTTTACTAAACACTTATTTAGTAAGTACTTACTGGATAAATTTTCTTATCGGATGAACATGAGAAGGGTCAAGAATCTTACCGGGTAAGAACGATGAGAATGATGGAGAGTCTTACCCGGTAAGTGAGGATGATGACTCTTACCCAGGTAAGCGCTTACCCCCTAAATTGTTGCATTTGATATGTTTTAATATACTAAAATCTTACGCATCAAAATAAATCATAGTGTTAACTCCTATCGGTAAACGCTTACCGGGTAAGCAATTAGGTAAACGACCTCTAAATGTTTACTCGGTTAGCATTTGATAAACGGACCATTATTAGTTTATTACGTCTTTTTCTTCACATAAATTTGTACTTTTTTCAAAGTATTTTTGTGTTATAAAATAATAAATCAGACTGACGTTTATAAATATATGAATTTTTACAAATCAATAAAAATAATTTAATGGTTGTAAATTTAATTAAAGACATACAAAAATATTATTAGAAAAAATAAACGATTTTTTAAGGCTTATGAAAATATAATTAAATCAATTTAAAATACATGATTATAATTATTTCTTTATTTCTATATTTTATTTGCTAACTAATTTCTAATTCAACGATGATTATTTATAGTTTATATCCAAAAAGGGTATTTTAATCATTTTAAATATTTTTTTTTCATTTGTTATTAGAATTAAAAAGCATATTATATATTATGGAACCATATCTAAGGATTTCTTTGTGATTAATATTTTATAGGCCTTGAATGAACGAAAAAAGAAGTATTATTGTAAGAAACAAGACTTTTAGCAACAAATTTTATCGTCAATAAAAGTTCATTTATCATCAAAAAGAGTATATGACAATAACATGTCGTCGTTATAACTTATGGCGGAAACATGTTGTCGCTAAAAGACGCATCGTCAAATCTCAATTTTCTTGTAGTGACCCTCTGGTAAGTACGAATTTTTTTTAATAAATGTTTTTCATTAGTGTAAAATTGAGTACAAGAAATGCTAATAATTTATTGAGAAAAGAATTATTATTTATCTTTATCATAGATATATAAGTGAGTACTTAGATTTACGTACTTCCTATTACGTAATTTGAAACCAAGAATATAGAAAATATGGTTGATAATTTTTTATAAAAAGTAAGAATTCTTTTAATTCATAACAAGAAATATGTGTTATTTTGATACAAAGACGAAATTTGTGTGAATGAAGTAATTGTATATAAGGGTCAACGAGAGATCAATAATAAAGAAGATTATCGAGGTTTTCTAGACAAGTAGACAAATGAGAATAAATAATGAATTAAACATATAATATGCAAACTCAAAAAATGATTGTTTGAACACTTAAATAGAATCTTGTGGTATGATGGAATCCCAATGAAAGATACATAAGTCAAACAATTGATGAAAATATTTAAATTTTATTTTTCTTATTTTTCTGCCCAATTAAAATAAGATGTTAAGATTAAAAATTTATAAAACATGACATATATAAAAGACGTTATTTATTGTTTAATCACAAAACCATGAAACACGTCATAAATTACAAGAAAATAGATGGATTGTCAAAAATAGTAAAATATTTTATATTAATCAGCAACTGGTGGATGACGAAGAAGACGAAGAAACAAAGCAAAAAATAATTAATACCAAGGTCGATATCTTCCTGTTTCCAACTTCCGGCCAACACATCTGCAACTTCCGACCATAGACATCTCCAACTTCTGGCGTTCGAGATCTAACAGGTAACATTCCCACACATATTTTGTCATTGATCGATCCATTTCCAAGTTCCAATTTCTGGATGGAATCATAAAGTCGATAAATCTCTATGGTGTCGATTCCCAACTTCTGGCCATCGACATCTGCATCTCAAATTTCTTCGATTTCCAACTTCTGCTCAATCGATTTGCAGATCAACTCCACCTGCATATTTGCAGATTTTCACATATCCTGTTCTCTTCAGTCTGAAAATTTGAAAATCCAAATATGGCTATGAAGTTTCGCTTCATCATTGCATACATATTCTCTTGCTCATCGGAAACCACAGTCTCCAGAAGCATAAGTTGGTGGTGCTGACAAACCCGGCACCACCAAACATACAATCACTATCTTAGTCGCCAAAACTTCATGCGGTCGCCATACCTTCGTGCAATCACTATCTTGATCGCCATAACTTCATGCGATCACTATCTTGATCGCTATAACTTCCCCACCACGGCCCCATATCAACCACCGAAGTTTCTAGAAATGACAGTGCAAGCAGCCATAAATGATGCACTCATGGTTCGGGAACGAGCCCATAAGATCGAGTCCAAGCACCCAAATGCTTCAGGAAAAGGTTGTGGCCGAGCTGTATTGACTACTTTGGATGTGGTGGTTGCTCAAGGTGGCTCGGGAGATTTTACGACGGTTCAAGACGCTGTAAATACGGCCTCGAATTTACGTGAAGGTCGGGATGTACACAGCACAGAACACGTTGTGATTCCGAATGTTAATAGTTTGCAATAGAAATCCATGAGATCTTAATTAGAGATATAAAAATGCAGTTTAAATTAAGTATTTGGTAACACATATTTTATATATACTAGAAAGGTACTCGCACCGCAGCGAGATAAATCTTGATTTTAATATTTCAATTTATTATGTATCTCAGTCGATGTTATAATAGGGTCGTATGTGATTTTGAGAAAACGATTATGTTTTTATTTTTGAATAAAATATAAGTTTGAAAGTATCATAAAATTTTGACAAAAATATATCAATATTAGTATCAAATTAAGTATTTAAAATTTCTCATCTTTTTGTGTAATTTTTTAATTCAATTTTTTTTATAATTTAATTTAGGTACAATAACGAAGTAAATTATATTTGATTTAATAATATAATTTTTTTATAAAAATAATATTTAATTATTTTGTTAGAACTCGGTAATTATCCTAATTATATTTTAGATTTTTTATATTTTAAAATAGATGTTTATTCTCTATTTGATTTATGTTTATCCGCAGTCAGTTATACGAATTCAAACATCGAGCTTTAGTAAGTTGTACTTAGGCATAATTACTTGTAATCTTGAATTATCTTAATTATATTTTAGATTTTTTATATTTAAAATGAGATGTTTATCAAATATTTGATTATGTTTATCTGCAGTTAGTTAGATGAATTCAAGTATGAAGCTTTAATAAGTTATACTTATGCATAATTTACTTGTAATCTTAAATTTTAAATAATATGCATCAATAAACAGTACTTCGTGTATAAAAATAATTTTTAAGAGTTTTTATCAAATGCTTTATAATATTTATAATATAATATAGATACTATGTAGTTGCCAAATTTGTGGTTAGTCTAAGATCTGTGAGGTATAAATTGTGCTTATATATCATGGTTTCAACAAGTGAGGGATTATTTATGTAATAACTTGAAAGTACAAGGGCTAAGTTGCTATTAGTTGGGAAATGGGGATTTCATAATGAGAGAAATTATAAATCAAAAACATTATTTATTTGTCTCTCTTAATTCCTATCAAGCTTTAACAAGAAAATAAAGTATTTGATGTAATTTTAGAAGCAATAATTGATTAATTTTTTATATAGTTAAATTCCATTAAAAGATAACGTATTTTAATTTGATTTTTATTACGTACTTTTAAAATTTTCATTTTGGTATTTAAGATGTAAAGTTTTGAACATTAGATACCAATGTAACTGGTTGAAGCATTAACCGGTTATTATGCTGATGTGACAAATGATGTGGCATCCAACTCCATATTATTTGCTGACTGACACGGATAATGACGTGAATTTTTTTAATTTAAAATTAATCTTAAAATAAATAAACTCACCCACCCACCTCACATTTGATGAGGTTTAAACCCCTGATCTCCTAAGAGGTCAAAGAGATAACTAAAACAGCAAACAGTGTGAGGTGAATACTGCTGAATGTAAGAAAGCATTTGGTTAGACAGAAATGATGAGGATAAGTTGATAATAAGTCCATTCTTAAATATTTATACGCACAGACTGCATTTGCATTTGCATTCGCCACAAAAAAAGAAAAGAAAAATGTATGTCAAACGCACACCTGTTGACTCCATACCAGAACATAATGAAAAAAACAAGCAACGGAATGAAAATTAATCCGACTATACAACCTTATGTCCTCACGGCCAACTTCCCTTTCGCCGATCTCATGCCTTCCACCCATAACCCATACCGTCCTCACGCTCGTCGTTGTTAAAAAACCCATTCTCCGTCAACTCACTAGCTATGTCTTGAAAGACATCCGACACGTGAGGCAAATCACCCGCTTTCTCCCCACCTGCACAAGAATCGCTATGCGAACCAGCTTTAAAACTGTTGCTTCTGGTCGGCCCACCAGCACTCTGCCCGGATATGCTCGACCTTACTCCTCCACCGTCATTGTTGTTCATATCCTTGAGTGCTTGCTGAATCATCTGGTGTTGCGAGGATGACTGCTCCTGTTGAACTTGGAATACACCACTAGGAAACTGCTGATAGGGCAGCTGCAAGCTTGAAAACCTGCCACCAACCAGGATATTACCATTGTTATTCTGCAAGGCCCGACCTTCAAGTGGCGATCTGTTCTGGAAAGAAGATGATGCATCCTGTTGCGAGTTTGAATTCATTGAGCTTTGTCTCATCATCTTATTCTGGTATTCGGACAATGCCAAAGCAGCTTGCACCGAGCCAAGCGGACCTCCTCGGCTTCCCATGTGAAAATTATTGTTCATCGAGCCTGGATGTAGAGCGACCAGATTACTTATGGCATTCCGGTCTGCTGGCAGGCCCTGAATACTCCCCATTTGTTCCATTCCCTGCATCTTTTGCATTTGCAATTTGGCTACACTAGTCTGTCGTGGGAAGTTTTTCAACGCCTCTGTAACGGAAAACCAGAGAGTTAGTAGTGTCACACATACTACCATGATGTCGCTGAAAATTACTTAAGAATATTACCGATGGGGCCAGCTTTAGTTTCTTGGGAGAAATCCATCAAGTCTTTCATGCTATTGACAACTTCAGATATCTGGAACAAATGGGTAAAGAAATCAGTATCTTTCAATCAAGCTAGATGAGTATGCCCAATTTTTGGTACAAAGAAGGTTCCAAAATGAGAAAAAAGAGTTCCGATTCTTTTTTACCTGTAAGCATCTTACATATCTTTTAGTAAATCCCAAGTCATTTAATGATTGTAACTCTAAGCTCCTTGCAAGCTGCCGCCCAGCTGTTACAACCCTGAGGCACAAGAAACAATCAACCATGATGTACGGTATGAAATTTTGGAAAAACAAATCAACCAACTTATGATCATGTTATTGAGTTTTTTGGTCAACCCCTTTTAGATGAAAGCTCTAATATACAGAGATTGCTTAAAACTCACATATTGCTGTTTGTCTGCAAATCTTGCTGGGAAACGCCACCAGATCCACTTTCAGCAATTGTAGATTGCCATTTCTGTGCAACTTCTAACAACTGATTAACCTACAAAACACAAAAAACTGCCTTTTAATCTACAAAAGATCATTCATCGTCCAAAGAATATAGTTCATATGGTAAAGAGACTAAAACTTCATCCATTTAAATTCAGGTATTGATAAAGAAAAGAGAATCTTACCTGAGGAGCAACCAGCCTGCGTGGAAGAAGCTCCTCATGACGCCGTGAGCAGAATTCCCAAGTTAGTATCTGAAAGATGTTTAGAAGTATTAGTACGAAATCAGGTACATCACTAAAACACAGTACCAAATGCAGATATTCAACCTTTAAATCAGGGGTAAAGATAACTTTAAGTCGGCCCTCATGAACCACGCGCATTTGCGCATAAACACTCTCTTGAACTGCTTTTCCATACTCCAACATCATGACTCCAGAAGGAGATCTACATTCGCGAGGCAAGTCCAGAAACCAAAGCTCGTCAATAACACCACTTCCGAATTTAATTTCATTAAGCCTAGGCAGAACTTCGAAGGTTGCCTCTGTCAAAATACACCAGAGCAAGGGTATACAAGTAAAGTCACTATCAGGACAGAAGACACATTGTGCTTAAACAGTAAAGCAGTATATATTGCTTTAACAGGGCAGAGAGGAAGCAAGTAACATGACAGTCAGAAATTTTAAACATCATAAAAACAAAACTATTATCGAAGAATACTATAAATTCTGAAAAGAATGATCGATATAAGCATAGGCATGATAAATTACATACCGAATCCTCTTCCAGATTTTGACCCACAAATGCTACACTGCCATACATCCTAAAGAAGAAAGGAAGGAGAACATGTGAGATGATTTTTACCATAAAAACAAAGATAAGAACATCATGTTTACACAAATGAACATTCATGAAAGAATGTGAATGACAAAAGCTGAAAATAAGAAAGCACAGAACATGAAAATTTGTCATAGAAGAATGAACTTTTGCCATCTCTAATTGCTCTACGATAGTAAGAAGTCTTTTTAACATCCCAGGCTAACTGTACCAGATATTGTCCGCTTTGTCCACACAGCTTGACTCAGTTTTAAAACGCATCTAATAGAGAAGGTATCAATCCCCTTATAAGGCAACCTTTGTTCCCCTCCCCAACCAATGTGAGATCTTACGTCTTCCTTAAAGTTTAGTTCAAAAGCAACAAATACAAAGCACTCACCATAGCTGCAGGGGGGAATACACCTAATGGGTGATGCCCAACATTATTATGTAAGGATAGACACCACCTTTTCTTCGCACGTGGAGAGTAATATTCCGCCACAAACTTCCTCCAGTAGGAAATATCCTGTACCAAATGTTAAAGTTTTGGTGGAAAGGAAAAAAAATTAGATACATTGCATTCAAAAACAAAACCAAAACAAGGAAGCCAAATTGACACAGCTATTCTAATAAGAAAGCTATAAATTCTTGATAATCAACTCACAGCTGGCCTTTGCCGCTGATGATACAGATATTGCATCAGTCTTCGTGAACATACACCACCATCATAGGGTCGGTTTACTGCAGATGCAGGTTGCAAGCCCTGCTGTTGAAAATTTTGTCTAGAGTGCAGCTGCTGTTGCTGCTGCTGAAGCAAGTGTGCACGTTGCGCTGGTGACAGAGACTGCAGCAACTGCTGTTGCTGATATAAAGCTTGTAACTGAAGGTTAGGGCTTTGTAACTGCATTGAGTCTTGTCTTTGCAATATCTGTCGTAAAACTTGCTCTTGCAATATATCATCCTGCTTGATATCAAGTCGAGGTTTCTTTTGCAGGTGGGATAAATTATCATGATCCGAAACGAATGACCCCGGAAACATTGAACCTTCAGGGAATTGAACCCGTCCAAGCCTTGGATTGGGCAAGGACGTGGCAGTAGAAGCTCCTTGACGAGGACCCTGCTGATGCCCATAATGAAAATTTGGGTCCTGAATGGAGCTTTGCTGCACAGGGGATGGTGCATCTATAACAGAAGAGCCTGAGATGCTAATATTGTTGGAAGAGAAAGACAACGGCGATGCAGGTAACCGCACATAAGATTCTGTGCTGATGCTTGCACTTCTCTGGAGACAAGGCGTACCTCCTGAAAGTACCGAGTTAGCATCAGTAACCAATGAACTTGCCCCGATGCTAGGCCCTGAGCTAGCCGCGCTATCCATAACAGCATTGCTCACCTCCCCAGAAACTGGTACCATGTTTGAATACATATTTCGAGAACGTAAATTTGAGTTCCCATAGGAGCTCAAATGAGAATTTCTTAGAGCTTGAGACTGCTCATCTCCTTGAAAAAAGATACCAGAACTCGATGAAGAATGCACCATCCTTCCCCCCAACCTAGACGACCCTATGTGCGATGGGGCCGCTTGCTGGATTTGATCCAAACAGTTATCCAGTGCCGCTGCTTTCAGATATGTACAGAAACTAGAAGATGGACCTCATAATACCACACAATAATTGTTATTCTTCCACCTCTGACAAAAGATACCGAGACCCATTTTAAAATCACCAACTTCACTGATAATCTGAATTAAAATTCCAACCATTATGATAAAGTTAACTGTGAGCCAGAAGAATGTGCAACAAAAAGACCAACAGCTGTCACTACTAAATTTAGAATCAAGAACCCTTATCAACAGATATATAGTAACCAAGTCGAGAATATAAGACAAAATAAGAGCATCTGTTTACCTCGGAGCAACAACTACTGCAAAAACCCTAAATTGGTTCCGGAGAAAAAACCCTAACTTATCGTATAGCCAACGAAGATCGATGAAAGCCTATACACCAAATCCGCACAAAGTAACCTCCTAATAAGGCGTAATGGGTAAGGAAACACCAGATTAACTATCAGAAGTCATGATTTTAAGAAGCAACTTCATCGCATTGATTGAAAATCGATAAAAGAAGATGAAACTCAAATTCTTATAATCCATCCGTGAAATTGCGTAAACGAGAGAAAATTTAAAACCCGCTACTAACCAAGAACTAGAACAACAAATTCGGGAATAAATTCAAACCTACAACTACAGAATCGATGTTTGCACAGTTCAAGTGTGGATCAGAAGGTTAAGCAAACTGTTAGTTAAAATAATGAATGATTTTAGCAGATAGAAAAGAGTGAAGAAACATAAAGAAATGAGCAAACCTGTAGATTGATTGGGAAAGATGATCGAGGCGTCGGAAGGGTTGGTCGGAGTTTATATACCAAGCGGGAATTGGAGCGCCAAGAATGACCGGCTAGTGGCGGTGTGTAACCCTACCAGGAGGTTGTCTTGTATCGAAAACAAATCCACGGCTGTTACAGACCCCCATTTTGCTAAAATGAACTCCTTTCTATTTTTTTAATAATTTTTTATTTTAAATTACTAAACTAACCCTTTGTTTTCCTTTATCTTTTAGGAGCTTCAAGGTATTCTATTAGGTATCGACTAGTTGTGTACCCGTGCAATGCAGCGAGAACCATGAATTTTAACGATTTTGAAGTTCCATTTGTTTTATAAGATAAGATTTAACGATGATATATGTTACACTTGGTTTTTACATATTAATACAATTTGAATAAATAAGAGTTATGGTTCCAATTACAGACTATCGATGGAAAAAATTGTATGACAGTTTAAAATCCAACATATTTAAACGATTCAACAAATGTGTTCGATTTACACCTAGAGCAAAGAACCAATAAACTTGAGTTTTAAAATAAACACTCAAAACCAATAAAGAAAACTACAAATTTGACAGATCATAAGCCATGAAAAGACCAAAACATATGGGTTTTAGAATAAAATTTCAACTGTTTACCCTCTTTCTTGTCCAAAAACTCAGATTAAGGTTGAATTAATACATGTATATATATATATTTCAAAAAAACCCAAGAACATATTAAGTCGGAACATATTATACAGTGCAATTTGGACAGCCTAACCCTAAACTATATAGTGTATATATATATATATATATATATATATATATATATATATAAATAACTATACAAATATAAATCGTAGATATTAAAAATATTTTTTCACAATATATATAATATTAAATAATATAATTAAGTAAAAAAACTATTCAATATTGGACTTATTTCAAAAATATTAACGAGACGATTATAATGGTGTAACTTGTTAAAATAAAAATGTATTTTTTAAACATGTTTTAATTGATATACGATTATGTATATTAATTTGATAAAGGTTTCAAATGAAACATTTAAAAGTAAATAACGTAAAATAAATTAATTAACTAATTATAGGAGTATAAAATGTAAATTTAAAATTATAATTTTAAAAAATCGGTTGTGAGAGAGTTAGTGTATGTGAGGGGGTGAGTGTATGTGAGGAGAGGAGGGGTGAAAAAGTGATATAAAAAGTATCTTAGTCATTTAATATTTTAAGACTTTTGTTAAATTTGCTTTATAAGATAATATAGATAATAATGAAAGTTATGGTCAACACTAACGAGAACCACTGTATCAATTCCCTTGTAACGATAATTCATAGATTGTTTTGAGATTAAAAATAATAAATGTTTCAAATCCTTTCTTACATATCTCATCTTAACTCTTATTTTCACACGAACAAGGTTTAGGGTTGTTTGACTGATTTTCCATTTAGACCAGGAGTAAAATTGTTTGTGTGGGTTAATCTGTTTGTATAGATTGAAGAAAAAAAAAATTGTTTATGAGAGTTTTTTCATATATGAAATGAAGTGTGTTTTTTAATTGGAAGATACATGTTTATAAATTTTTTGGCTTTATACATAAAATTCTCTCTATAAGTAATTAAATAAGTCACTATCAAACAATCATATATAGTTAACCAAATAAACTATTAACAAACAAATCTTTAGGAGTCGTTCGGTTGTGGCTTAATGAGTTGTATAACCTATATGACTTATTCGCTCAGCCATGAATATACGTTTGGATGTGGCTTATTCGATCCGGCCATGACTTAATCAGTAAGCCAAAAAAAAAAAACTAGAGTCCGATACACTCATCCATTCTTGATCCATTTATTCCCTTTTTACCTTCACCTTATCTTCTTCTCTCTATATATACCAAATCAAAGTCTCATTTGTTAAAATATTTCACCCTTTTTTCTCCTATGATCTTCTCCTTCCTTCTAGATATTAGAGACCTCTCAACCTTCAAAGTTCAAACCATCAACAACACAGTCGCTCTCTTGTGTCATTGCTCTTTCGATTTGTTTTTTAACCTAAACCTTGACTTCGATCTCTATTATTTGTAGATCTGGTTTTGTACATTATCCGGTTATTTCCTTTGTTGTTTATTCTTTCTTCTTCGATCTCTATTCTTTATGGATATGGGTTTTGTACGTTCTCTAGTTGTTGTTCTTTCGGCTAGAAATTGATTTTTCATTTAGATCTATGCCTTGAAATCTCAATGACATTGTTCCTGAGTTAAAAAGAAACAAAAATAATAATTTATTATAATATACAATATATAATCATGATACTAAATAACATAAAATTCATATTAATATGTTGTTTTAATCTAAAAGACGTTTAAATTATTATTTATTATTATTAAAAGTCATTGATTCAATAATTTTATGTAACAACTATCAGGGCCGGCCCTGGCCACGTGCAGCCCGTGTGGCCGCACAGGGCATCAAAGCCTAAAGGGGCATCAAATTGTTATTTATTACTAGTTTTGAGTTTAATAATTTGGGAATTGGACAACTGAGCTTTAACTATAAAAACAGACCCAAGGGCTAGTAGTGATGAATATTGAATGCACATCATAGGAAAAAGTTGGAAAAGTTTTTGTTTGGGATAATTTTTTTGCAGATGTAAGGAGTGTTTTTTAGTTGGAAGAGACATGTTTGAAAAAAAAAACTTGACTTTCTATATAAAGCTCTCCCTAGAAGCTTACTGGACAAGTCACTTTCTATATCATTAAGTCACTACGAAATAGTCATGCATAGTTGAGTGAATAAGTTGTTAATTTCATTAAACTTATAAGGCTGCTAATAGATAAACCCTTAGGTGGCGTCTGGTTCGCAGATTCTGATGGAATCTGATGGAATTGGAATGTTGAATTCCATTGACCAAATTCCATTCCCTCGTTGGTTCATTCTTTTTCACGAAAGGAATCTTCAAAATCCTACAAATTCCACAAATAAAGGAATTTAACATTCCTTAGCAACTACATGGTATTTTGATAGAATGAAATATCTACTTCATTATACCAAATATGCTCTTAACCTAATATACTCTAATCTCATAAAACTCAATATGACCATCCTCGACCACCTCTCGACCACTATTGATCTGAACCACTGGTGACCACCACCACCGGCTGCCACTGATCTGAACCACCGCCGACCACCACCACCGATCTGAACCACCGTCGACCACCACCATCGACTACCACCGATCTAAACCACCGTCGACCACCACCATCGACTACCACCGATCTGAACCACCGCTGACTACTACCGATCTGAACCATCACTGATCTGATTCACCGTCAATTTGAACTACCGCCATCTGAACCACCATGGACCACCACCGATCTAAACCACCGGTGACCACCACCACTGACTACCCCCGATCTGAACCATCATCGACCACCGCCGATTACCACCGATCTGAACCATCGTCGACCACCACCAGCGACTACAACCGATCTGAAAGACCGCCGACCACCACCACCGATCTAAACCACCGCCAATCTAAGCCACCACTGATCTGATTCACCGTTAATCTGAACCACCGTCAATAACCGCCATCTGAACCACCATGGACTACCACCGATTTGAACCACTGTCGACCATCGCCATCTAAACCACCACAGACCACCATCGATCTGAACCACTGCCAACTTCTACCGATCTGAAGCACTGTCGATCTAAACCACCATTGACCATCACCGATATGATTTAACGCCGATCTGAACCACATCTGACCATCATCACCTGAACCACAACGGACCACCATCGATTTATATCACTGCCAACCACCGACAACTACCATCGATCTGAATCACCGTCGGACACCGCCGACCACCACCGATTTGAACAACCACTGGCACTACCACCTATATGAACCACTACTGACCACCTCCATCCGAACCATTGCGGACCACCATCGATCTAAATCACTGCGGACCACCACTGTAGACCACCACCATCTGAACCACTGTAGACCACCACCAATCTGAACCACCGCCGACCACCGTTGATTTAGTAATGTCGTTTGGCTTATGATTATATTAGGGTTGTGTATTTTATATTGTTTTACATATTAAATAATTATTTTATTAAAGTATTATTAGTTTAAAAAAATTAAAATTTTCAAAAAAGGACATTTTGGTCATTTACCAATATTTTATTCCAATTTTAAAGCTACATTCCGTGAACTAAAGAGACAGATTCCAATTTATTAACAGATTCTATTCCAATGTCTGCCAACCAAACAGGTGGTCAAACCTGACAACATTCCATTCCAATTCATTCAAAGTCAAATTCCTTTAACAAATTTAATTCCATCCAAAAACATTATGCGAACCAAACGCCATCTTAGCCTTTAGTCATTAAATTTGTAACTTTTGAGTTTTACTTTTTGCTTACTATGACAGTAATTTAGATGTAATTTACTATTTTAGTTAAAAACTAATTATAGTTTTCCTTGTCTTTTAAGTCCCATATATTGAAATAAAGTTTAKATTTTGCTAATTTCAATTTGGAAAAGGGAAAACCGGAAAAGAATGAAACATGATCTTAATCCAGAATCTATCCTTTTATATTTTGTATTCGGGGTTTTGGTTTTTATGTCCCTTCCATTGTATTTTTTTTATTATAATTAACAAAAATCAATATGAGGATGAGATACCTAACTTAAATAGGTTTTAAACTCTTTAAAAAATTGCATGTTTCGTTGTTTCATTGGCTTAAAAGAAATAAATTAAGGGCATTTTTTATTATTTTTGTACAATACAGGACATCAAAAATCTTAAGACCAGCCCTGACAACTATATATTTTTCTTATTGGATATGCTCTTTAACCTTTCACGTAGTCGACTCATCGCCCACGGGACCAGACATACAAACGAACCCATTTAGGTCCCTGGGTCCGGTCCAGGTCTCCTCTCTTGTACACAACCCTTGGACGTTCTATCATCAAAACTCAAAATGAGCCATACCTCTACCCTCCTCCTTACTCCATTCTCCACTATTTCTTCCATTTCTGCACCCAACACTCCTCCTTTCCATTTCAAGATTCCGACTACCACAAGAAAATCATCCAAGATAAGCTGCTCTGGCCACGACAATTCTCAAAATCAACAGCAACAACTCAATCTCTCTGTTCTTCGCTTCACTTTAGGGATCCCTGGACTCGATGAATCCTATTTACCCAGATGGATTGGCTATGCTTTTGGGTCTCTTCTCGTTTTGAATCATTTTGTAGGTTCAAATTCCACCACCATCACGGCGGCACAGCTAGTGAGTAATTTATTTGCAATTCAATGACGATTGTGGATTTTGCACTATGTCCTCTTTGAATTAGAGGGTTTTTCGTGTTGATTTTGTTTAATTCCATGATGGGATTTCAGAGAACAGAGGTTCTGGGTCTTTCTTTGACAGCATTCTCTGTCGTCCTTCCCTATATTGGGCAGTTTCTTAAGGTAAAACTTATTATCTTTTTGGTTCTTGGTTGCTTAATATTACGAACTTCCCTTTGGCTACAATCCAAGAGCCTCTAATGATGATGATGATGTGTAAGTTCATCAAATGATGGCAATGGTAACAAAGATCATCTGTTTCTGTTGAAATGAGTTAACAAGATGAAGTAAGCTTGATAGAGTAAGTATTTTATCAGCAAACTCGGTAATTGAAGTGAAACAAATATTGAATAGTAGCTAATATGCTAATGTGTGCGTTTTTATGGCAGTGGTGACATATTTATAGGCTTTGAATGCTTTCTCATTCGTAATTTTGATGCTTGGAAACAAAATGCAGGGTGCTACACCAGTGCTTCAAGCAAGCATCCCTGAAGGCGCTGAGCAAATCTTTGCCATGTCTCCAAATATATCTGATACTGTTAAGGAGGATTTGGCCTGGGGATCTTACACTCTATTGCGTAACACAAATAGCATTTCTGTGGTATGTTGGGACTCAGACTTACATATTGAATAAACCATTGATGAATGATGATTGATAAATGACATTATACTATCTTAATCTGTGGATTAGTTTATCTTTAAATACCAATAACCCATAACTGAAAATGGATATTCTAATTCTCTTTGTATTGATATAGCTTATATCCATCCAAGATGTATTGTGTGTACGTGGCTATTGGAACATGCCCAAAAGCATCGATCTATCAAAAGAACAAGCAGTTGATTGGTTTAAGGAAAAGATGCAACGGGTTGGCCTCTTTAATTTGACAGAGACCCTTTATTTTCCTCAGAGAACAGGTAAATCATCGAATTGTTACACAATCTTGAGGAAAATGAAATTATATGATTATAAGCAGTTACAAGAATATTGTGGATCGTATCTGCAAACCAGGAGTGGTGATACAGTTGCTCAAGTTAAGAACTTTGTATGTTCTTTTAATGATAAAAGGTCCAAAGAGCAGCTATGGTTTACTGACTTTTTGGGGGTTGTTACTATTATATCCTTGTACACTTGTATTTCTTTAGCGATGGTATTTTTCGAGTGTGATATTCTACATTACTGAAAAGATTTTGGGTAGAAATATAATCGTATTTGGTCTACTTCAGATTCTGAGCTGTGGGGGATACTTCCTGAGGGGACACGCTCGCTGTTGGTTTTACCCGTGCTTAACACTCCAGATGAAGACAGGATCTCTGAGGACAGAATTTCAGGGTTTGTGTTGTTGGCATCAAGCATCAGTTATGCATATAGCAACAAAGACAGATCCTGGATAGCAGCCATTGCTATAAAATTCCAAGGTAAAAGCCTGTTATATGGATTTTTTGACTTGTATTCAATGACAAACACACACACACACACACACATATAGAGAGAGGGGTTATGGGGAAAACCTCAAAAAAATGAAAAATTGAGTAATACCCTGGTAACCTTTCATCATGGATGTCATGCACATGTGCATACAAGTAATTGAAGTTGTTTCTTCGTTTTGTGCATACCGGACAAATTGCTTACAAGCTACTTGTATGCATATGTGTATACCGTTCAAATGAATGGTTAGTTTTCCTCGGTTTTTTCATTTTTTGCGGTTTTCCCTAGTACTTGTCCCTATACACACACACACACACATTCATACATACATATAGGGACAAGTTTAAATGAAAACCGAGTTTTGCTTGTGAATTGGGGGACAAAGGAGAGCACGACATGTGTCCCTTGTGTCCATGGGTTATTCATACGAAAGTACTGAACAATAGACATTCATGATGAACATGTATTATTCATATTGAATAATGAATCAAATTAACATGGATCATGATCGTGTGTTATTCATACTGAATGTTGTATTATTCTTACTGAATAGTTCATGAACTTCACCTTCGTTTATTCATACTAAATGTGGATGCTGGGGACACATGTCGCGCTCTCCTTTGTCCCCCGGTTCACAACCGAAAATCGATTTTTATTTGAACTTTTCCCTGTATATATATATTAGTGTTTTGAAAAGAAAGGCCAAATGATTTCATCAGTTAGATTGTGGAGGACAATGCATTTTCATCATGCTGGATAAAGTTTCATTTTTCTGTAAATTACATTAGGAATCACCTTTCTTTAACCTTGAATTTGTTTAAAGAAATCTCAAGGAGATGAATCATTCGATGGATGGTTTTAAAAACCCAATTTGCAGGAACCATCATCAGTCATAAAACCTGAAACTTGAATGGTGGTGGTGTGGTTTCTACAACTTAATTCTCCAGATGCTGCAAGTGATGAAAAATGTGATGAACTCTTGAAGAAATTTAGGAGACAGGATTACCCCAAGGCACACAAAATCTCCTGATGGCAAGGATAAGGCCTGGTATATACACACACAGACATGTATATATATATACACACACACACACATATACATGTATATGTATGTGTACGTATAGTAATAGTATGCATATATGTGTGACAGTAAAAGGATTTGAAAGGTGATTCCTTTAAAATGGTCCAAGCAGAGTGAGTAATTCTTCCAGACTGGATACAGGTGTGAAATGGGTCCATTTGCAAGGTTTTTTCTCTTATCAATTATTACTGGTCACAAAGAATATGATATTTTGGGGTTGTCCTCCAATAATATTCTCAGAACCCCATATCTATCAGATTCAAAGCAAATCCATACCAAATTGAGTTGAAAGCATATGCTGTTTTTGGGAGTGCAAAATGGGGGTTTGTTGTTGTTGTATTTTGGTAGCATTTTATGAAGAATGGTTGCATGTTTTATATATAAATAATAAACAAAAGACACCAAATGATATAATTATGAATTGTGTACTTTGTTTTGATTGTTTATGTGAATAAAAAAACATGATTTTTGCTGCCACTCAAAAGGTGTGGTTGAGAAGCCAATTCAACATGTGCCTTTTCTTGTTTCCATCCATAATTTTATGTTACAAATTATATAAAAGAGTAAACTACAAATTTGGTCGTTGTGGATTGCCGAAAGTAATACTTTATAATTTTGTAGTTTTAAAATTATAAGATGGTTAGTTTGTAAAAACGCTTGGATTTGCTCTCACTATTTAACGATCGTTAAAAAGTTCCGTCAAATGAGGGTGTTTTCGTCTTTTTATTGGGGTTTTTTGTCTTTTATGATTTGGTTCTCGTGATTTTTGATTGGGTAAATGACGATTTTTTTTTTTTTGATAAAATGACGAAAATAAGTCTCATTTAACGGAATTTTGGGACGGTCGTTAACAGAATGACTAAATCCATACGTATTTGCAAACTATGATGACCATCTTATAATTTGAAAACTAGAAAGACTAAAAGTGTTACTTTTAACAAACTACATGGACCAAATCTGTAGTTTACTCTTATATAAATGAATACCGTAAGTCTACTCATACAATATTATACACTTAAAAGTCAAGATATCAAAACTAAAATTATGATCCATCATTTGTCTCTTCCAATTTTAATTTATAGTTTTTCTGATTCTAGGAGTAAGGGGTCGTTTACCAAACACTTATCCGGTAAATGCTTACGGGTAAAATTTAACACTATCATTTACTTATCGGGTAAAATTTTAGTCCACCAAAACGACATCGTATGCAACAATTTACCCGGTAAGCGCTTACCATATTAAGATTCGTCGACCTCACTTTACCGGGTAAGACTCTTGGTCCTTGTCTCTCTCTCACCGAGTAAGATTCTTGGTCCTTATCATATTCATCCGGTAAGGTGATGTGACTTGATAAGCGCTTATTCGAATAAACGTTTTGTAAACGGCCCCTAAGAGAGCTTTCTATTGGTTATCAAGCATATATATAAGTAATGGATCAAATTCAAATCAAGTTGTTTGTACAAATGGTATAAAATCGCATCAAACCAGTCATAAATTTCCTGTTTTTCACTTTTTTTTTTTAATTATAAGGGTTAGTAATTTTTACTGTGAAGAACGTTAATTATGGATATTATCATCTTCAATGGTGGTGATGTGGTTCATATTTAATTATTTACGTAAAATTCTTTTAATTTTATAAAAAAATTGTAGGAAGGGAAAGAGCAGGTGAAATGGAGTTGGGAGTTGGATGGGCAGTTGCTGTTTTGATTGTTGCCTTTTCTATGTCAATGCCCTTTTCTCCATACCACCTCTCACCAATTTTCACCTAAACATACCACTTTCAAACTCTCTCTTTCTACATTAATCTTTTTATTTAATAAAATATTTTATGTTAGTAATATTTTATCGATTCATATCGTAAAACGGTACATCAACGTCACATATTTGTTTAATCGTCATCGTCAACAAAAATGAAAACGTATTTAATTTAATTATTTCAGACCATAACATATGAAATCATTAAAATCAAATATCTATTTAATCATCATTATCAACAAAATTCACTCTGTAACAATTGATGTCACAAACGCAGTACCAACTTATAGTTTTCTTTTATGACTCGAAAAATCGCATTTAAAAGGGTATTGGTAAGTCTTTAATTTGATCCTTACTTTAAAACGGATGTCCAATCTCGTTTTCAAATCCGTCGTTAACTGATCAAGGTTTAAAAATACGTAGATTTAAAAGACTGATCAAGAATTGTATTGTTTCGAAGTCAGATAAAAATATTACTGATAATATAAATGTGGAGTATATCGAGGAATAAAAATTAGGTAGTCCTTCGTGGGTGGTCGCAAACTTTGAAGTGTCGGTACATCCTTCCTTTCCATTTTTTCTAAAATATGCAAAGGTCGGTCCATTTCTTACCCCAACTGTCGGTGCTACCTTATTATTATTTTATTTTTTTAGGATTATTTTCAATAATTTTAAAAACAATAAAATATTTAATAATTACTTTAAATTTTAAGTATAATTTTAATGCATGAATTTATCCATTTATTATTATACTACTTTTAGTAAATTTGAAAAAAAGGAATTGTTTTATTATAAAATCAGGAAGATTTAGAAATAAAATCATAAAAATAAGCGACATTAAATAATGGTTATTTAAGAGGGTCTTCGTACATAGTATTTGAATTCATTGCATTATTTAAAATCGTATTTATTATATTTAAATGTTTAAATAAAATTAATAAATTCTTATTTTTAAAGTTTAATTAACAATTTTTTGTGATGATTACAACATTCTTCTTATCTTTAATCAATTGACACATATCAACTTTTTTATAGAGTCGTGTTCGTTTTATATTTACTTTACATAAACGAGACTAAATCATCATTATCATATATTATTAACTGTTAATCATTCAACTTAATTTTTAAAATGACATTCATTTACATTTGCTTAATCTCATCTCTAATTCAAAATACATACTAAATAACAAACCAATTTTTCTTTTTGGTCTTAAATCATTTATTTAAAAAATAAAAAATGAAAAGAAAGTAGAGTCAATGTGAAAGCTACCTTCCATTATAATTTATTTATTTATTTATTGGTATTTATACAATAAATAATTATATATATATATATATATATATAATTTTTGGTTTCCATAAGTTTCTGGACTTTCCTTTCAATCTTGTTGGCAAAGGAGAGAAGAAGAGGAATAAGATTCAAACCTTGAAAAATATATTAATTTTGTTTCCCAATTTTTGTATTTCTATTTGCATCTGCATTGATTCTTTCCTTCGCCCAAATCAGAAAACTAAAGATTGCAGCTTTAAATACAATATTTTGGCAGGTTTCACCTGCTACAATTAGATTTTGTCTGGCATTTTCCTAGTTTTGTCTTCCCATCTCCACTTTCTTTGTCGATATTTTCACTAAAAGACTTGATTTTTGGATCGCTAGATTCTTGATTTTCCGGCACTGGTGGGAAATTCCGGCAGTCGGCTTCTGGAGGAATTGTCAACTGCGTGTTTCAGTTTCGAACCAATCACTTGTTTCTCTCTCTAGACACGCGTGACTCTCCGGATACGACTCGTGTACTGCTGAATTCAGATATTAATGGCTGCTCTTTTTCTTCCAAATGGGTATCTCTATCTATGATCATACCACCGTCGCCGATCCTTCCATGGTCAACGCTTTGATCTGAGTCTTCTTCTTTCTCAACCACTTCTCCCCAATCTTTGAAATCTAAAACCCCAACTCTGGTTAAGGAAAACAGATCAAAGATGATGCGTATGAAGACGAAGCCAACGGAACCCACTTCCATCAACGGTAGTGGTGATAACGAATGGGAGGTCCGGCCAGGAGGAATGCTGGTCCAGAAACGAGATCCAAATGCAGAACATACGCGAATTCCTCCACCAACTATTAGAGTTCGGGTCAAATACGGGTCGATATACCATGAAATCCATATCAGTTCTCAAGCCACTTTTGGTAATTAAGTTACTCCTCTATTTCAATTCAAATTATCCAAAGGTTTCTTGATTTTTTTCAAGTCTTGTAATCTGGTTCTGGGCATTACAGGGGAATTGAAGAAGATGTTATCTGGGCCGACAGGATTACACCATGAAGATCAAAAACTGATGTATAAAGATAAAGAAAGGAACTCGAAAACTTTTCTGGATGTTGTGGGTGTTAAGGATCGATCAAAGATGGTTTTGTTGGAAGACCCAATTAGCCAAGAAAAAAGGTATCTTGAGATGAGAAAAAATGCAAAAATGGAGAAGGCGGCTAAATCAATATCTGAAATTAGCTTGGAGGTCGATAGACTTGCAGGCCAGGTACATAACCCATTACAATCAACAATTCAATTACGTTAGTTATATATAAAATCTTTATGGTTATGATTTGGATTTGGATTTTGAAGGTGTCGGCGTTTGAATCGGTTATTTCGAAAGGAGGGAAAGTGGCGGAGAAGACTCTGTTAAATCTAATCGAGTTATTGATGAACCAGCTGCTTAAATTGGATGGAATTATGGCTGAAGGAGATGTAAAATTACAGAGAAAAATGCAGGTATTTTTGTTTTAGGTTCTTGATTTCAAACAGGATAACCTAGTAACAAACTAACAACAATTAAGCGATTATCTTGATTGATGAATTTTGCAGGTGAAAAGGGTTCAGAAGTACGTGGAAACTCTCGATGTTTTAAAGATTAAAAACTCGGTTACAGGCAGCACCGGAAGTGGGAGTCAAGTCCCAGTCTCAAAGCCGCCGCTGCGGGCGGCATCACCAATTCCAGGAAATCAAGAACACCGAAACTCAAACGGACATGGTGGTGGTGGGTTTTTCCCTAATTCCAGACGGTCGGTTGGGAATTTTTCAACCGTACCGGTGCCAACTAAACAGCAAGAAAAAGTTTTGGTTACTACAGAATGGGAGACTTTTGACTCGACACCAGCACCCCCGTCATCAAGCAATGGCAATGGCAATGGCAATGGCAATACAATACATCCCAAATTCAGCTGGGATTTACTTTAAAATTATAATAAATATAACATCATTCATATATATATACAGTGTAGTGTGTGAAGTGAAGTGCTACTTATGGAATTTGCGATTGTCATCTATTGTGATTCTTTGGTGTAGGTAGAGTTTTTTGTCTTTTTACAAATAATGAAGTTTAAAAACTGGTAATAAATACATGTTCTTGTTCTTCATTTTTTGTAATGATTAATGGGTTGATGATGATTAGTTGAAACATAAGATGAAATGATTGATTTATGATTACAAAAACCAAATCAGTTGCAGATTTCACAGTTGGACCATTTACCAACCTGCAGCAGTATGGAAGTAGCAGCATCATCTTTCTCAAAGGACAAGAAGAGAAAACGATAGAATCACTTGTTCATAATTTTTTATTGGTGTCAATATGCATTTGGAACCATTGACTTGAGGGATAAATACATAAAAGTTTTATTAAAAATGCAAAATTAATCGTAGATTTGGAAACTATTTATGGTGCGTCATGTGTTTTAATTTTTTATTAGAACATTGATGATGAATATGATAGTATTATTCATTATAAATTACACATTCATGATAAATATAGATATATTATTCATAATGAATCATACATTCACAATGAATATGATGTTTCTTGGGTTTCTAATGAAATGTTCCTATATATAAGACTTTACATCATCTTGGGTAAACGTAAGGGTAGGGGTAAGCATTATCATTTGCATTCATTCTTACGACCACCGATTATCGTCACACGAACCTACACATTATTACCAAGGAGCAAAAAACTATTATTAATAAAAATAAATAAACCCTAACACAGTTTGAAAAATTATCAACAAAAATACAAGCATAATAATACTACTTTGATTGATGAAATCAGTATTTCTACTGTAGGATTTGGTATTAGATTAGTGTGAAAGACAATAACACAACTCTATTTATGCTATTACGACATTTGGAGATTTTGGGAATTTTCAACAAGTTTTATTTTCTTCAACGGATTTTTAAAAATAGATAAAACGAGAGAGAATGTTACATTCTCTAAATTTGTAGAACTTCGACAATTGATTACCATAAAAGATACATATTCTTTTGGAAATGTTTTGAAAAGAGAAATAATATTTTATTAAATATATAAAATATTTTAATAATATAATCAATATTGAAAATTTCAAAATAAAAAGATAGTTAAAGTCGAATATAATTTTATTTTTGAAGATTTTGAATTTCCATTTGAGATGTTCTTAAAAATACAGAATTGTATAAATTCAAGGTCACTCAAACATAATTGGACTAAATTATCTACCAAGCTCAGGCCCAGGATCATGCATAGGCCCGTTTAGTTTGTAAGATTTGATTTTTTTTTTTAATCAAAGTTTGTAAAAATTGATTGAAATTGAATTTAATTCAAATCTCATATTTGGTTTGATAGATTTTTTTTGATTTGAAATCCTATAAACATAGGATTCTGAAACCTAGAGTGGATGATTGGTATTTTATAGGATTTCGTAAGAATTATATGTAATAATCTACACTATATTATAAAGCATTTGACAAAAACTCTTAAAAATCATTTTTTATGCATGAGGTACTATTTATTGGTGCATAGTACTTGAAATTCAATATTGCAAGTAAATTGTACGCAAGTACAACTTATTAAAGCTCTATTTTTAAATACGTGTAACTAACTACATATAAACATAATCAAATACAAGATAAATATCTTATTTTATATATATATATTAAATATAATTAGGATAATCGTGAAGTTTTAACATAATACTTAATTATTATCCTTATAAAAACTAGAAGCGTACTCGCGCAATGCAGCGAGATACATCGTGATTTTAATATTTCATTTTATTCGTTATCTCAGTCGATGTTATAATATGGCTATACGTGATTTTGAGAAAACGATGATATTTTTATTTTTGAATAAAATATATGTTTGAAGATATCA
>NC_037528.1:967115-975206 GCF_001531365.2 Cynara cardunculus var. scolymus
TTTAAAATGAGATGTTTATCATGTATTTTATTGTGTTTATCTGCAGTTAGTTACACAAATTCAGATATAGGATGAAATTGGATAGGAATAAAATCGTTTAGGGATGAACGAGTTTAAGAGTTTTTAAGAGTTTTAGCCAAATGTTTTATAAAATAGTATAGATTATATTATTAAACAAAAATAAATAATTTTGTTATTAAATCTAAATTAAATTATAATAAAAAAATTAAATTAAAGAAATTACATGAAAAACGAGAACTTTTAAATACTTAATTTAATTCTAAATCGATACTTTTTTTTTCAAATTTATATTTCATTAAGAAAATAAAAATATTATCGTTTTCTAAAACCACATAAAATCGTATTATATACACAAAGAAAGTGAATAAAATGAAACATTAAAATTAAGATATCTCGCTGCATTGCGCAAGTCTCCTTCTAATATTTTTAAATACGTTTAAAACATTTATTATATAATATTCAATTAATAAAAAAGTAATTTGATTATTTATAATTTGTTTTTTAAATTATGTATAAAGTAAATTACAGATTTCGTCCCTGTGGTTATTGAAAATTTTGGATTAGGTCCCCAGACAAAATAATTACATTTAGTATCATCATGGTTTAATTTATGTTACGGATTGTAGGGGTGTACGTGGGTTGGGTTGGGTTGGGTGGTTTACAACAATTTTACAACCCAACCCAATTATGGCGGTTTGGAAAAATCTCAACCCAACCCAACCTTTGCGGGTTGAGGCGGGTTGGAGTGGGTTGGCAAGTTAGTATTAACATAATTTGACGAATGAAATAATTCATAAAACTTAAGTTTATTGATCATAGTATAAAACGTCCTATCTAAAAAAGTTACAATAGGTTTATAAGACGTTTTTTTGACATTTCAACAAGTGTTTTAGAATGAGTTTTAAATAAAATGTCGTATTAGTTATTTTATAAAAATATTTTGAGAAGTGTCCCGTAAACTCATCTGTTAGCCATTTTTTACAATGTTCACTAAAATAGTTTTAGGTCCGTATTTTTTTAGGACATAGATGAAAACTTGAACTTTTTAGGATCCGTAGCTGGATCCGTAATTATCAATTTCGATCTCTCCACCCACATCACCTCTTCTTCTTTTTTTCTTTGCTCAATCCCATCTCCAGAACCACTCGTAGATCGGAGTACCACCAAACAACATGGATATCGACGACGCCTCAAACACCCAGTCAAACCGTTACACTTGATTTCATCGTTTCCATACACAGTGGCGGATGCATGTAGAAGTGGTTGGGGTCCTCGTCCCCCAACAAAATAATGTCTAGAACGCTCATAAATTTTTAATTTACTTATAATTTTTACCTTTATATGATTGGGCCCCAATAAAATAATCATGAGACTCCATTACCAAGTTCATAATTCATTTAGCCTTCCATTTCCAAGTTCCACCAGTCCATCCCACGAGGCCACGATTTCACCTTCATCCAAGTTCCATGGCTGCTGGCGCCTGGCTGTACATCGCCACTGCTTCTTTCTGGTTCCTGCTTTCGCCTTCTTGCACATCGCTACAACTACTGCTCGGCTGCTCCCTCCCTCTTCCCTCTTCCTGCTTCTTCCTTGCTTCCTGGACAACAGTTCACCGTGACCGTGCACTGCCTACTGTTTGCTTCCTGCGGCTACTCCAATTTGGGTAAAAAGCTAAAGTTTTGATTTCCATTATTTAATTTTTAATGACTTTGATTTTGTTGTTTGCTTCACAATTGGTGATTTGGTGAATGCTTATGTTAGGTTAATTTTGCAATTTTGTAGATAAATGGAAATGTTAGGTTAATTTTGCAATTTGTAGACAAATGGAAATGTTAGGTTAATTTTGCAATTTCGTAGGCAAATGGAAATGTTACTATTGATAAAGATAAACCATTAATTTTTATCTTGTTATTACTATTGCTAGAAAAAGTGGAAATTTTTTTTAAAAGGGAAGCATCAACACTTGAATTGAGCTCTATTCTTTCGATGCCCTACGAAATTGATTTGAACGATCTTCCTTGGGATCCAGCCGATAAAATTTTTTTTTGGAATATTTTATCTTATATCATATGCCCCCTACAATATATTTTTCTACATTCGTCACTGTCCATACACTTCTGCTTCAGGGATTAACGGGTTTGAGGAAGCCCAATGTTGGAAGCCTCGATGCTAAGGTTTTGAGGAAGCCTCGATGACTGAATCTACTTGTACTCAGTGGCGGATGTCGTGGGTTTTGAAGCCACCCTCATCTGCTTCTGATTTTGATCCGTATTAGTTCTTTGAGATTTAGGATTTAGGTTTTTTCTTAGTTTTTATTAGATTTAGGGTTTTTGATTTTCATATCTGTATTACTTACAATATGCAATGCAATGCAATGCAATGCAATCACCAGGACTTTTTTTATAACTAATTTGCATGTTTTTTCTTGGATTATGTGATTCTGATGTTACATATCCTTATTGGTTTTATATCATGCTTCGCCCTCTCTCTTCTTTTGTTGAGTTTGATGGTGATTATGTAAATTCAACACAAATATACAATTATGACGGTCAAATATGTAATTGTGACGGCAATGAGCAGGCCTGCAATTACGATGATAAACTGGTTGAATTTGATACTTTTTTTGTCTTTTAGCTATTACGGATCTGAGTATTACGGATGTAGTGACATTTGAGTCATCCTAAAATAGAAGTGGTTAGAAGGTCAATTTAAACGTGAAAAATGATCATTTGAGCTATTTCTCTTTATTTTAACTTATAATTTTTTTTATATTTTTAGTTATGCATTAATAATTTAACAATGCTATTTTGACTATCAAATTATATATTTAAATAATTATTTCATTTTTATCAAATTAAAAAAAAACTTTAAACTATAATTTATTACATCAATTTTAATACTTTAATATTAACAAACTTTAGTAGCATTTATATTGATTATTAAAATTGAACATCTGTATTAAAATATATACATAAAATTTACGTTCTGAATACTAATAAAAATTACAGATAATATAATCTATTTTATAGATAATTAATAAATAAATTGTATTTGATGTATTTTTTAAATAATTAAAATTAAAATTTCAAAATTGTAGAGCGACAGTAAAAGTAAGGGTGTGCAGAAAGTCATTCGATCAAAATAAACTGACCGACATTAATTTGATATTCAATTGTAATAGGATCAGATTCAAAATTTCAATATCCAAATTAAATCGGTTAGTTTTGAGATGACAATCTAATAGCAATAAAACCGAACGGATTCAATCCATTACCCATCCAATTCATAATGATATATAATTATCAGTATTTTACGGTATTTATTGGTGGTTGTATGATTAATTGTTGAAGGTTATTGGATGGACAATTTTAAATAAATAATATTGATATCCAACAGATGAAACCGATTCAATCCGATTATTTATTAAATTGGATTAGATTAGATTAGATGTGAAATGTTGATTGAATTATATGGAATTACAAAATCTAAGATGGAATAAATGATTGAAATCCGTTGTTGGTAAGTGTGGGCCTAAGAAGTGGCAATTGTGATGTTGGACTGTGTGTCATGATAAGCCCAATCACAAAATCAATAAATAAAGGTGAAATCAATTGGCACATAGAAAACAAAACAGGAAGTAGTTTCAAAACTAATTTACGTGCAACCTTCATTTTTTAAGATTTCAGATTTAATGCGTCAATTTTAATTAATATTACCCCAAAAAGATTCAAATTTCAAGTCAAACTTACATAAAGCTGAATCCAGAGAGTCCATAATACACAACTAAAAGCACTTTTATAAATAAACAACTAAAAGAGTGTATATATATATATATATACATATATATATATATATATATATATATATATATATATATATATATATATATATCGTGAGACACATAGACCACCTTTTTATAATTGGCACTTCAAAGCAATACACTATAAAGATAACCTTCATAGTGATTTTGCTTTGAAGGTTCAGATTTGTTTTACCTTCACAATGTTTTGTTATGAAGTCTGAAATGTAAAAATATGGTCTCACAAAAACAAGATGACTTCACGTAAACTCAACCTTATATATATATAAACTTGAGAACATGTGGGACCAAACTGTTCTTGTGAAACCCGTGAGACCACTTTTTTACACTTGAAACTTCACAAATCTTTAGTGTTTTTGCTATGAAGATTTTTACCTTTACAATTTTTTGCTGTAAAGTTCAAATGTAAAAACATAGTCTCACGGGTTTTATGAAAATAAACTGGTCTCATGTGAACCAGCCCTATATATATAGGCGAATGATTGTGTGAGAAGAGAAGTTATAGTGAGGATCGTATGAAAAAAGATATGAACCCTTGATCACTTTTATTCTCAAGGCCACCCATGAATTGATCTTTAGAAGCAAATTGATTCGGTGCATCTCATTAGTATTGACATTCAATTACAATTGATCCAGTGATGGAGATCTATTCTTACGCTTCTCACTGGAACCCAACTCTCTCTCTCTCTCTCTCTCTCTATAGTATATTTAACAAAGTTCTAAAAACAATCCAAAATGCATAAGGTATAGTTTTTTTTTTATGCACAAATTCTTAAAAAAACAAGTTTTGTTGCACATAGTACCACTATTTTATGCACAAAAACTTGAAATCTCTTAATTACAACATTTTAAGCTTCGTGTACAAGTTCT
Organism: Cynara cardunculus var. scolymus; assembly: GCF_001531365.2. Taxonomy (NCBI): domain Eukaryota; kingdom Viridiplantae; phylum Streptophyta; class Magnoliopsida; order Asterales; family Asteraceae; genus Cynara; species Cynara cardunculus. The sequence goes on from NC_037528.1 coordinate 971,827, forward strand.
ACTAGCTTTGTTTATATTCTCAAGAGATTATTGATCGTCAGTCTAATAGTTTACATTCTCAAGGTGTCGATTCAGTGAAGGAGACAATTTACGTTCTCAAGGTGTCAATTCACGTTTTGGCTATTTAGGGTTTTGTTCAAAGGCCCCCTGTCAAACAATTGAAACCATCACTGCCTCCCTCCTCCGTCCTACATCCGTCCTGCCTATCCTCTGTCCTCCAATGCTCCTCCCTACTTCATGGCTTCCCTACTGAGAAAATGGAGAATCGAAGTGAAGAAGGGTAAAAATCGAAACCAAAGGGCTTTGGCCTAGCAGTATATGAATCTTTGGCCTCCTAGGAGGTTAAGGGTTCAAACCTCACCAAAGGTAAAAAGGGTGTGTGAGTTTTTATTCTATTTGTCGTATATAAATTTTATATACTTAAAAAAATAAAGTAGAAATCAAAGAGAATAGAAGATTTAACATCTGCTCTCTTTTGTTTTCATGCTAGGTTTTCCCATATTCAGTTTTAAGTTATGAACTCGAAAGGTTCTTTGCATAGAGTTTTAAATCAATCACTAATCTATGTCTTTAGAAGAACCAATTCACTGATCCCTTAACATCTTTTAGTAGGTTGTCTGGATTGAGGTTGGCATGTCCATAATGTTATTTCTACTCCCCAAGAAATGCATTCGTTCCTACTCCCAAAGTCGCTCTCACCGCGAAGGTAAAAAATCCGAACCTTCACAGAGAAAACACGGTAAAGGTTACCTTCACTATGTTTTGCTGTAATGTATCAAGTGTAAAAAAGTGGTCTCACGGATCCCACGAAAATAGACTGATCTCACGTGATCCCAAATGTGTACGTATATATATAGAGAGAGAGAGACACTCTTTTGGTATACAAATGCGACCCTCAATTGACTTGAAATCAAAGGGTGAGATGCTTTTGTGTGATGATGCTTTTATCCCTCGTGAGTCATGTGACCAACTTGCAACTCTAAAAGTTTTGCTACCCCCTTCACCTTAATTAATATTTAAGTTTCATTTAACTAATCAAACTTTGTTTTTTACATTCCAACTTTGAATTTATTTAGTCACAAGAAACGGACGTCTACAGATTCAACACCAACACGTACATATTTACGAACGTGAAAAATGCTACTTGAATACCTTGGAATTGGAATGTTTATCGGATCTAGTTAGGTCACATTACACATGACGTTACCTCTTGCAATTTAAAAATTAAATTGCAATACGCCATTTGAAGTAATTTGATGGGCAAGTGATGTGACGATACGATTTACGTGATGAATTCCATTCCTAAGTCCATGCTCTCCAAAAGGGTATCGTATTTGTTAAGCAGACACTGCTTGTAAGTTGGATTACAATTATTCCTAATATCAAAAAAGATATCGAACATTTTGAAAAATTGTTTTAGAATTAACACATGACTAAACCTCGTATTTCTCGTGGTTCAAGTCATCATAAAATTCTTTTCTTGGATCGTGAATCATTTCCATGACAGGAATTCGTGTCATACTCAACTGTTAACTCGCACTTGTTGCTTATTTAATGACAGTACGCATACCAACCCATGTTTATCTTGCTTTCTTAATACTTAATTAATTATATCAAACTAATATTTAATTAATTATTGAGATGCTTTTTTCTAATCTCTTTTACAAGAAATCTAGTCATGGTCTTTTAAATCTCTTAACAAGATTCACATTCCATATTAATAATAAAGAATGGCTTAGTATCAGGAGGTCCCATGTTCAAATTCAAGGAGGAATACAAAATTCCCTTGTGGCTACGGATGTTCAAATACGGTGACTCCGAGTTATCTGCAAAACAAGTGGTCGCCCTGAGATTAGTCGGCTCGTATAACAGATTGGATATCCAGGTTAATAAAAATAATAATAAATAAAGAATGGTTTTTTAATTAGAAAAGACTGTGGAGGCAGGATAGAAGTTGAGTTAGAGTTGGAGACATGCACTACTTGGTTGGTTGCTTGTCACAAAATAAAAAGGTGTACTTTTTTTATTTCAATAATGAATTAAATACAACTGAAAGAATAAGTATAAAGATGGTTTTATGGCAATGACGAATCCCGTTAGTGGTCCTTTTCTCTTCAAAATAAAAAGTATAAAGATGGTTCTGATTATCTGAATATTTTATCTGAAAAATTAGGTATAACACGTTTTGTATATCAGATATTACTTCGTATCATCATAAAATTTCAAGTTACAAGTAACTAGTATAGTATACATGCATAGGGACTTGAAGTTTTTTTAAACTCTATAAAACTAGCTGATAACCAAATGACAAAAAATATTTAGATACTTAAGGGCCGTTTACCAAACGTTTACTTGGGTAAGTGAACACTAAGTCACATTATCTTACCGGATGAATATGGTAAGGACCAAGAATCTTACCCAGTAAAAACAAGACAAAGACTAAGAGTCTTACCCGGTAAGTGAAAGCGATGACTCTTACCATGGTAATCACTTACTGGGTAAATTATTGCATATGATATCGTTTTGGTGGACTAAAATCTTACCCAGTAAGTAAATGATAGTGTTAAATTTTACTAGTAAGCGTTTACCGGATATGTGTTTAGTAAACGACCCTTTAGATAACTATTAAATCATAACAAGAAAACTCCGTCGTTATCTTTTATAAAAAGAACACTTTAATTTTTAAAATGAAAATAAAATATATTTCTAAATCTACATTGTCTAAACTAAACAAATAATACCAAATGTTTACTTTAACTTTTTAGTGAGTCTTTATGCACCATTGCTTGTAATTTTTACTTAGTTTTTGTTTACTAAAGGTTTATCGGGTAAGCATTTATCGGTATTATTTACTTTATTGATTGAGTATGAGAAGGATCAGAAAATATTACTCAGCAAGAGACATAATAAAGACCAAGAGTCTTACCCGGTAAGTAAAGAAAAAAACTCTTACCTAATAAGCGTTTACCGAGTTTAAGACACTTACTAACAATACTTTTTGATGACAAAAAATGTTACGTGATAAATTAAGTTTGAGTAATTTCTCTTGCTGCTAAGCGTTTATCTGTTTGGTAAACGACTCTTAATTCAAACATGATATTTTAAATTTTATTTTTAATAAAAATTACATTAATTTTTCTATATCATTTACACACACATATAATATATATATATATATATATATATATATATACACTATATTATAAAACATTTGTCAAAAACTCTTAAAAACCATTTTTTATACGTAACGTACTGTTTATTAATGCATATTACTTAAAACTCAAGATTGCAAGTAGATTGTGTGTACGTACAACTTATTAAAGCTCCATATCTGAATTCGTGTAACTAGCTGTAGATAAACATAATCAAATACAAGATAA
>NC_037528.1:975686-987396 GCF_001531365.2 Cynara cardunculus var. scolymus
TATAAACGCCACGAGACTTCTCACTAATTACGAAATTGCCACCTTGCAACTTTGCAACCATTAGATCATTGATTCATAAATTTGATCAATGAACATAAATTGGTCTTACGGGTCTCACGAAAAACCTTTGGTCTCACGTGAACCCAACCCTATATATATATATATATATATATATATATATATATATATATTATTATATTTATTTATTAAATTGTGTGTTATTGATGGTGAGGGAGTATGCGTGGGTGAGCGCATCCATCCGTACGCGTGACTGCCTCCGCAAGGGGTTCTTGTTGCCCTTTTTCCCGCACCTAAATCTCCACCATCCATCATCTATCCATTTATCATCACTTTCACCATCATTATCTTTACTTTCCAACTACATCTGGTAACATATGCATTCACACTTGTACATCACTACCATTTTCATATATACATACATATATATATACATATATATATAAAATATATTCATATATATATATATATGTATGAAATATATATATATATATATGATTACATATACTTTTTATTTTTTGTGTGACTTGAACTTTTAATCTTTAAGAATGTCGAGTTTTTCGGAGATTGCTAAGCCAATGACGTTTGGATACGTTACTCACATTCCATTGTTCACAAAACCCAACCGAAAGTCATCTGAACAAAACAAAGGAAAAAGTAAAACATTTTCCGAATGTTTTCCACCGATTAATCTGTAAATTATTCGTCTGTGCGCCGAAGCAATGTCTTATCATATAATATAATAAAATGTGTTGCTTTTGTATTTTATTAAAATAAAAGTTGTTTCGTTCATGCATCTGAATTAGTCTCTCTCGATAATTGTTTGGTAAGGAATTGAAGTTTGAAGTTTGAATGGAAGTGTGAGTTGATGTTTTTTTGGCATTTTTATGTGTAACAATAACATCTTTTTTATGTGCAGAAAATAAAAAAAATAAAAATAAAAATAAAAATAAAAATAAAATAAAGGGTTGAATGAATGGGTACGTTTTGTTAGTCCAAGTCAATTTTAATTGCAACTGGCACACATATGAATTAACGAATACGTTGCTGTAAATCTATGTTGGTCAATTTTCTCGCTTATTATTTCCAAATCATTTTTTTCTTTCTTGATATAAATTATTAATTAATATTCTTAGTCGGCCAGTTCATGTTTTACAGTCAAACTTAATCAACAAAATCGTCATTTATCGTGTGTGTATTTGTAATTAAGCGTCTGCCAAATTAATTATTTGCAAATTTAAAATATTAGATCAAGATATTTAAATTATTTGCTTAATTTCAACATGTTTTTAATATAAAGAAATAATAATAAAAAACAAAAATTAAAAATATAATAATCATTCAAATAATTACCAACAAGAAATTAAGATATGAAACCAAATAAACAAGTTTGAATTGAATTTTTCAATCAATAATTATAGTTTTAAAACTGTGCAATTTCGGTATGTTCAAATTTGGATTTGTTCATGGAAATTTGAAAACAATCTCCAATTTATACAAATACGGGAAATAAAAATGCGTACATTTTACGAAACGATATTTGTTTAAATGTAGAGCTAAAATTTAAGAACCGTATACATGTTGCGTATCGACTACTTTTGTCATCATACAAGTAGAATACTTCATTTAAAACATTATTTGCAAAAAAAAAAAAAAAAAAAAAAAAAACAACCGGGTTGTTGTAACTACAAAAAATCATTATGAATATAAAGTACAATTAAACGAAATATTAACTTTTTGGTAAGATATGCTAAACAATAATTACTGGGAATAAAAATAAAATAAAATAAAATAATTTAAGTTTATATAATATAATGATCCATTCCTCCAGAATCCCAAATTTTCTTTCCATTTTCATTTTTGTTACTTTTTTGAACTAAAGACCCCCTAAATGCATAAGATATTAACACATGAACTAAAAGACTTGATACATATACACACATATATATATATATATATATATATATATATATATATACACACACACACGTATACTAGAAGGATGCTCGTATAATATAGCGAGATATATCTCAATTTTAATGTTTCGTTTTATTATTTATCCATGTCGATACAATATGGTTTTTAGTGGTTTTGAGAAAGCGATAATGTTTTTATTTTTGAATAGAATATAAATTTAAATATACCATAAAAATTTGGGAAAAAAATATATGTGGAGATTAATATCAAATTTACTATTTTAAGTTTTGATTTTTTGTTTAATTTCTTTAATTCAATATTTTATTTATAATTTAATTTAGATTTAATAACGAAGTAATTTATTTGTAGTTTAATAATATAATTTTTATAAAGATAGTAATTAAGTATTTTATTATAATTAATGATTATCCTAATTATATTTTAGATTTTTTATATTCAAAATGAATTTTAAGTAATATGCATCAACAACCAGTACTTTATGCATAAAAATGGTTTTTAAGAGTTTTTGTCAAATGATTTATGTAAACTTTGTCATAAATCAATCAAACAATGGTCAATCAATACAGTCACCCATAAGATTGAAGCTTACCTTGAAAGAGAAGCAATCAAGATTTGGGGATGAGAAGCAATCGAGCTCCAAGGAAGTAAACCTAAACCAACAAAGAACCAGACAAAGAAACCATAAAGAATCGATACGTAATGAGTCAAAAAGAAAGAAATAAAAATCGATACAGACCATAAATCAATCAGAAGCAATGGTCAAAACCTATGAGGTTGAAGCTTACCTTGAAAGAGAAGCAACCGAGCTCTGGGAAAGGGAAGTTGACGGTGATTATAAAATATATTGAGTCAAAACCACCCATTAAATATGATATCAACAATGGCTATCTACTCTTTGAAAAAGAGAGATTATAAAACGTTAGTTGGATTCAAGAGATTGTAGGGACGAATTAAGATTTCAATCGGTGTGATATGCTTTAAAAACATGTACGTATGCATAATTAACTGGTATTTTTGATTTTTAAGTAATGTGCACAAATTAATTGTACCTTATACATGGTAATTTGTTATTAAGAGAATGAACCAAATGCTTTATAATATAATGTGTATATATATATATATATATATATATATATATAACTTTACCACAAAATATGAACTCATATATATGTAATTATAATATATATTAACTATGATCGGTCTCGTCTGCAAGTTGGGGCGGGTCAATTTAGCACCAACCATGTAAACCTGTAAATCTTAGAACCTAATCGAGTTTCTTTAGTTTGGGTTAGGCCTATGTTTTGAGTTGGGTTGAGTTGAACATCTGATCCATCAAGTTTTCATGCAACCCTTAAAATGTTGATGTTTTCGTTACAATAAGTAGAGCTATTAGATCTCCACGCTTCAAATTTGTATAGAAGTCAAGGTTCTAAAAGATGCATCTTGGCGTCGAGGCATGACTTAATTTGCCGCCATGTTTACCCCCTTGGCGTGGATATACAGTGTGGAGCTCGTTATAGCACACCATGGCGCATTATGGCGTTACAAAGTGATATGTTGTTATAAGACGTGGGAGAAATTTGCAAGTAAACGTAAGTATAACTTTATAGTTTATACATGCCAAATTCTCAATCAACAAAATGAGGAAAAAGAGAAAACCCTAAATTACTTCTTAGCATATAAAACATATTGTTCGATCACCTTCATTTGTTGTATATTGATTTCATTACTCTAATTTTGCGGCACAAGACCGTAAACAATGACTTACTTTGAATATTTGATAATTTTTTTATAAATCAAATTATTAATTCATGGTTTTTTTTTTGTGTTTGTTTGTTATTTTATATGAATTTAATTTGTTAATAACTTAATCATTATTGTTCAATATAATAATATAAAAACACACACACATGCATATATATATATATATATATACATATATATATATTGTATATAGATTTGTCGATTTAAGTCACGTCTTCAGAAACATTATGATCTCGCCGTAACTCATAAGTGTCTCACGTGATTGTATAGTGTAAATTAAAGATATAAAAGGATGAATTATATAGGGTTTTGTGGTGTCGTTTTCGGAATCACAAGTTCGGATGGTTGTTTTCTTCCACATACACACTTCAAAAGGGAGATATATACGTAATATACATGACAACTTTTTTTAAAAACTTTTTAATTCATCAGATATTTAAGAAACGGTGTATTATTTAATATGATTTTTTTTTCATCTTTGGCTAGAAGTTAATGTAGTGATTAACATATAACTGTTTCACAATGTGTTTGTTTTACATGTAATTAGTTCACAATATGAAAACTTTTTTTTGCATGTTTGTGAAATTAATAAATAATAAACATAAAAAAATATTACATTTTGAATTGAATACATATGAAACAAATATATGTTAATCAATATATTAAATGTTATACTTAAATAAAAAAAAATTATATGAAACAAAACCTTAAGGTAGAGAAGTTTCACATATAACATAAATTTTGAAGTTATCAAACGATTAAGTCATTGTATCTACACGTGATTTTAAATTAATAAATGTGACTTATAATAAGTCCAGAAGGGTCGCCATCGATTAGCCATTGCACATGCGAGTTTTCACGTGACTTTGGTTGGACGTTTCTCCTTCTGAACATGTTATAAATCATATGTGATTTGGTTCTCATAAATCGATTACTTTCTCGTTTAATTAATTTCCTTTTGTATAATACTCCTCCTTTGTTGATATCATGATTACATATATCATATGAAAGTTACTCAAAAACGTCGGAAAAGGAGAGCGGATGATGCATGTTTGAAATGTAGGCATCGGAATGTCCGTATTATTATAATATTGGGTGCTATGTGTGTGTGTATATATATATATATATATATAGGGGCTTAATCAAATAAGAACTAATTAGTTTGTGGTAACCGTGAGGTCCAATCTCAACCACAAATCAATAGATAAATTAAGAAAATTTATAATTTTGGTAATTTTTAATTAAAATTTTAATGCAAGGGCATTTTAGGTATTTTCTCTCATCTCTCCTATCTTCTCTCTCCTTCCCCCGGCCTCCGGCCACCGTTCTCCATGATACAACAGTGGTATCACAATGCATCTTATATGTGATTGGGTATCACACTGTGGTCTTTTGTGCGGTCGATCGGATATGTAACACAGTGGTATCACAAGACATCTTATATGTGCTTGAGTATCACACTGTGGTATTACCGGAGGACGGTGATCGGAAGACAGGGATGGAGAGAGAAGAGAGGAGAGATGAGAGAAAATACCTAAAATGTCTTTGCATTAAAATTTTAATTAAAAATTATCAAAATTACAAATTTCCTAATTTATCTATTGATTTGTGGTTGAGATTGGATCTCACAGTTATCACAAACTAGTCAGTTCTCCCTAGAATGGGCCTATATATATATATATATATATATATATATAGGGATGTTATTCTACACCTTTTGCCATTCCTACACCCTATACAACCCTCATCTCAACCATTCAATTTTTAATCAATTAATTGTTTTATAATATAAAATATTAATCATAATTAATAAACTCTATTCATATTCCATAAATATTCAAATCATAATAAATGAACTCCAATCATTTCTATAAATATCTCAATCAATTGGGTTGCAAAAATTGTACAAATACATAAGGTTGTAAAAAAAATATACCCTATATATATATATATATATATATATAAATAAATAAAAGGAGGAGTAGTGTAATGTAATGAAGATAAGGCCTACAAAACGTGGTGGGTTAGGGTTAGTCGTAAAGTGAGTGGGGAATTGAAGATGACTGGATAATAGGTTGGTCGGTCGGAATCGTGTGTCAGAGCTAATAGGTCTGGCGGGAAGGCATCGGAATCTTTAGAAAGCACTGTTACAGTGTTGACATTTGAACCAATAGAAAACAAAATGAGAATTTGAGGCCGGCCGGCGGAGTGCGGACCCTTTGAGAAAAAAAAAGTGATATATATTAATTAGAGGATATATATATATAGATGACCCTTATCTTTTTTACTTGGTGCTTGCTGTTTCATCTATCTGTCACTTGATCATAAGTCCTCATATATGGCCCTCTCTTACTTTAATTTCATTTCATGCATCATATCTTATCTTCAACCGTACATACATACATACTTACATATAGAGTTTAAGGCCAGGGTTTGCTAATCATAAAAGCAACGAAATCAATCCCTTATCCATGGGGGTTAAATCAAAAGCTTATGACTCATCCTAAATCTTCCACAATTGTGGGTGGCTTAACGGGATCAGACTTCTTCACCTTCTTTTCCAACATCACGTCATCTTACTTAATTACTCATGTTTAATGAACCTAAACTACTATAATAACATGATTAAAATCATATATAGGATACTTCAAATTGATGTCCAAGTGTGGTGTTTTAAGACTTAGGTAAAATAGCCCATTAATTTGGACACTTTAACAAGTTTTTATGATTATTTTAAAATAAATAAAATAGTCCATTTATTTTTTTATATAAAATTATTTTAAAAAAATGTCTTATAAAAATATATTACCCTTCTCCTCTAAAATGCCTATAAAAAACCAATACAACATTTTAACACTTTTATATATAATATATAATTGTACTTATTTATATATTTAAATCCTATAAGAAAAACTTGTAAGATCAATGGAGTTAAAGAATATATTTTAACCAAATGTATATACAAAAATGTTTATTTGAAAAGTCGTAAGTATTTAAGAAGTAACACTTTATCTGGTCAACATTTGTGTCTTTGACTGTGTAATATCGGATAATTCTTCACAATGATATACAGAAGATAGAGCGGTAGTTTCGTAAATTTTGCAAATATATGAACATATAATGAATCGCATGGTTCACATATGCATTCATTTGATGCCAATTTGTAAAATTTATGAAACTATCTCTTCATTTTTTGCATAGCCGTAAATTTTAACCAGTCAAATCGTAATTCTTGACTAATCAAATCTGACCTTGACTGTATGAAAGGTTAAGATCACTTCTTTTCTTCTCAAATATTTACCAATTTTCAAAATAACCTACGACTATATGTATGTATGTATGTATATATATAAAGAGAGATGAATAATGGAGATTAATATTGGAATTCTGTAATAATAAAACAAGTGGCTAAGGGTTTGGAATGAAAATTGGATATAGTATAAGGGCATAAAGTGAAAACTCCGTAAATCTTCCTAAAAGTGGAAAACTTGCTTGGCCAATCAACAATACCCAAAATCAGAAAGATTTGTTACGTGTGCAAACTGCAATCTCTCCTTTTATTTTACTTTTTATCTTCACTTGGAGATATTTTACGTAAAAAAATCCCATATAACTAAATACAATTATATATATATATATATATATATATATGGGAGCGTTCAAATAAAAATCACCCTCATTTGTAAAAACCGTACAAACCATCTTCATATGTTGATTTCATTGTTTAATCTTATGAAAAATTTTCATGAAATTGTTTAATCTTGTGAAATTGTTTCATATAATATTTTTTTGATGAATTTGTTTCATATATGGTTATGAAATTGTTTCATATAATATTTAATGAAATTTTAATGAAAYTRTTTCATGTATTTCTCTAAAATTAAAATAATRAAGATGATAATATCCATGATTAACACCYTCCACAATAAAAATGGTTAATCAACCTCTCATAATTACAAAAAAATGAAAAAATGAAAAATTATGATTGGTTGAATGAGGTTTTCACGGTTTTTACAAATTGAGTAGTTTTTATTTGAACGCTCCCCTATATATATATATATATATATATATATATAATTAAATTGCTATATGTTTTTGTTTGTAATATTTGGAAAAATATTTATGATTTAGATGATAATTACAAAAGATATCTGATTATAAAATACTTACAGAGAGGTATATGTTTTTCAGTTACGTATAACTAATAAATATATGTATATGTTAGCGTTGTGAAATGAGATAAATATAGGCATCCAAAAATCTCGGATAATCTTTGGAGAAAGAAGATGATTGATGTTACGAAAAGATGGAGTGTAAACATATCACTAAGCTTGTCTAACGAGATTGCTTCATATCTCGTTTTGATTTTGGAATCTATCTACATGTTTTATGTTCAGGATTGGATTTGATTTGATTCCATACACGTTTTGCACTCTTTTCATTGTTAATTCTTTATTTAATTTTTTTTAGATTAGATGATATAATCGATAATACATGTGTATTCATGATAATACACTTAGGTGGTGTTTGTTTTTTAAGAGGTACTGAATTCTTATTTCAGTTTTGATTAATAAGAAGTTGTGCTGAAGCCGAAAATCTGAATTAATAAGACTGTTTGTTTTTTGTAAACCGACAAACGTCTGAAGTTTGAAATTTGAAACAATAGTTTGTTTTTGTAGAATCAGGTGCGAACATTTTGCAAAATTCTCTTGATTTTCATAAAATTTCCATTGCCGAAATTCATCTCAACAATTGCTTAATAGATGGAATACAATAAGAACCTTTTGGATTCCTTACAGACTTCTGATGCTATCGAGAATACCGCCAGTGAGTTTGTTTGTGGAAAGATCGATACTTTTGATAGATGATAGGTCACCGATTGAAGTTCTTGTTTCACATTAATTTTTCTAAGCTAACCTATACGTACATAAATTATATATATATATATATATATATATATATAGAGAGAGAGAGAGAGAGAGAGAGAGGGTGAGAGCGTGCATTTCACATGGATGATGAAAGACGATGACGTCCCTGGTGGAGAAAGAAGCAATAGCTAGAGAGAATCAAAGAAAAGAGGAAATAAGATATTAGTTTACCTTTTAGTTATTCAGACCCTATTAAGTGATAAGAGGCTCTGAGAATAATAATAAAAACAAACAGTATGAGTTAGAAAAAGTCTGAACGAATCGGACATAAATAGTAGTTAAGAGCTGAAAATGAAAAAACAAACAAAGCTTTACTTAGGATTTTGGATCTTTCTTCTTTTATATAAATGCATTCTTAACTAAACTGATAATATCAGTTTAATGAGTATTGTGTTCTACGTTCCTTGAATTGGTGCAATTTATTTGGAAATTTACAATCAAATTTAACAATAGAATAAAAATTTCAAACAAGAAAATAAAACGTATCAAACAACATATGATTTATTTCTTTTGCATGTCTTTCAGTAGCTTAGTTAATTATGAGGGTAACTTGATCATGTAAATCTTGAATGATCTTCTTGAAAGGAACTGATATATGATGAGTCGGTTTAAAATAAGGACAGATGACAAATGTAGCAATAAACAGTTATATTGATCTTATGTGAGATGGATGGTGATATTGGTTAAAGAAAGAGAATGAAAGTCTATGATGTCTATGTTTAGCAACTTCGTTTGGTTTAAATCGCTATCATGTTATTAGCTATGCTTTTTCTGTCTTGATTTTGTAAGTGATTCGGTTATTCTCTAAATCATTCGTGTAATCCAACTTCGTGTACCAACCATGCCATTCTAAAGATATAACGTGTTGTAGCCACCATATCAACGTTAATTAACATCATTAGAGTCTATATATAAACACATTGGAGATGAACATCATGAGTTGTTAAGATAGTTTTTCAAGGAGTTCCGTTATCTTATGAGTTTTCTACGTAATATCTAGACGATAATGGAAAACTGTTATTTGATGAACTTTCTACGTAATATCTAAACGATAATGGAAAATGACAATTGCCCTTATATAATTTAGTTGAAATTTCTCTTCATACCGACTCTTGGTGGTTTTTTTATACGTTAAATATATTGGTCAGTGATCCCTTTCAATCATGGGCGTGATAATAGGAATATATGGAATCTCTAGGTCAATAAAAAATAGTCGGTTTTGATATTGAATCTTTTTACAAGACACCACTTCATTACTTCAATACTGAATATTAAAATATATAAACAAATCATTGTCTACGATATATCTGATTCTTAGCTTCTAAAGACACCAAACATTAAAATATATAAAGAAATCATTGTCTACAATATATCTGATTCTTAGTTTTTATATACACATCACGTGTTCGAATCACTTACTGTTGAAAATCAAAAGATCGTCCGTATCTGGTTCTCAGTAGTATAGTCATTAATAACACGTACTGATGAATAATATTATATAAAATGAAAAATACACATGTCTAAGCTACTATAATGAATTAAAAATATATATATACTTTATATTATTCCCTTTTATTAATTTCCCTCGATGGGATCAACCTTAAAACCATGTATGGCCCCTTGTAGGTAGTGAAGGGCACAAACTTGGGGTGTTCCAAGGGACGTTGGTTATCAAGAGTAAACAATGATTAACATTTGAATAATTCATGGATGTGCATGGCATTCACAAATTAATAATCAATAATTAATAATATTAATTAATTAAACGTATAGAAAACCTCATCCAATTAGGAAATATATAAAAGTAATTAATTAGTATGATATTTATTAATTAATCTAAGAACCCACATGATATCTATCTCTTTTCAGATCATCCTTTCGAGTTATTTGTATTAATTAGGTGTCATTAACATGTTTTGTTAAGTTGCATGTTAAAAGACCAAATTAATCGTATCTTTTGTGACATATTAAAAAATGTAACATTTTAATTTGCTTTTTCTCAACTACGATAAGCGCAACAGAAAGTTCATAGATCGATGATTCTTTCTTATCATGTTATTAAGATAAGATTTTTATTTTAAATGAAATAATGTACTGAATTTTGTACATTTCCTCAAATCCCCCATGTTTTCATATGTGCTTGGTCACGTCTTATGTAAGCAAACTTCTTATTATTATTTGGTTGTAATATATGAGCTATCGTAGAATAACAAAAACCCTTTTATATATATACAAATGGGTATGATTATATATATATATATATATATATATATATATATATTTGTGTGTTATTAGTGTTGTTAATAATGCATGCAAGGACAACCACGCTATATTTTCCCATATTTTTGGGAGGCCGAAGGGACAATGAATATAAAAAATAAACAAGAAAATATATGATGAATGTCACATTCGAATTCAACCATGTTGACGTAAAACCATAAGTTAAAAAGGGACATTTAATTATAAGATAATTAAAAAGCATAAAACAATAGCTAGGTTTATTAAGAAACAGTAAAAATGGTTAAAAAAGATTAAATCCTAAAGTAAGGTCTCGTTTGGTTTAATGAATGAAATGGATTTGAAGAGATTTGCATTTTAAATCCATTTCAATCTCATGTTTGATTTGTTGGATTGTCTGGATTTGAAATCTTAGGATTTAGTTGAAATTCTTCAAACATAGGATTTTAAAATTTTTAGGGAGTACTCGGGATTTTGTAGGATTGTATGCAACAAGATTTTAAAAAATGTTAAAAACATTTATTTTGTAATAATCGATTAATAAACATATAATTCATTATTCTTATAATTATTTATAATTTTTTCTATAAATTATTTATAAATAATGAAATCCAATTTCATTCTAAATCTTACAAACCAAACACACCAATGATTTCAAATCCATGAAATCCAAATCCGTCAAAAACAATCATGCAAACCAAACGGATCCTAAATTTGTTTTATTCAAATATATATATATATATATATATATAACATATTATGTCGGCTAAAATTTGTCTAAATTTAATAATTAATTAATTTTCAAGACGGAAGATATCTTAAAT
>NC_037528.1:989131-1002142 GCF_001531365.2 Cynara cardunculus var. scolymus
ATATATATATATATATATAGTTATGCATATTATAAGCGTTATTTATATCCGATTTCGTAAGCAAACACGTACCGGCATGTAAAATGTGTGTGTGTATATATATAATGTTTTCTTGTTTGGATTGTAATTATGGACAAAAATAAGGGGGTTCATGGAGATAATCCAAAAATTGTTCCTCTTGGTTAAAGCCTTCAAACTATCAAAAAATTGAGAAATTTGTCCCATCCCACCTACCCACCCACTATATACTTTACAACACATACCCAAATTACAAAAATAAAAATGAAAATGAAAATAAAAATAAAAATAAAAATAAAAATAAATAAAAAATGAAAATTATACAGACCTCAATTGATCAAAGTCATTAAACTAAATCAGCCCCAAAACCCAGAGATTCTTCCTCCTTGTTTTCAGCTTTAATTAACTTGTACTCTTCTTCCTTGATTTCTTCAACATTATTTACAGTAACGTCGCCTCCGCCGCCGCCGCCACCACCGTCTGTTAGTTCCTTCGCTCTTTCTGCTTGGAACTCCCAGTCCGTCCGACCCAAAACCACCAACATCGTCACCACGCACGACATCTGGGCCGCCAGCATGCCCATCCATAAACCTTCGAAATCAAAACCCATGAAGAATCCTAAACCCACCGCCACCGGCATACCCACCAGATAAAAGCATCCCAGGTTGATATTCGCTCCGATTTTGGGTCTCGCCGTCCCTCGCAAGACCCCGCACCCCGTCGTCTGTGGACAATTTCCCAGTTCGCAAAGTCCGATGATAGGAAGAACTAATGACGTTAATGCTATGATCTCTTTATCTTGAGTGA
Source organism: Cynara cardunculus var. scolymus (assembly GCF_001531365.2). Taxonomy (NCBI): domain Eukaryota; kingdom Viridiplantae; phylum Streptophyta; class Magnoliopsida; order Asterales; family Asteraceae; genus Cynara; species Cynara cardunculus. The sequence continues at coordinate 989,957 of NC_037528.1, forward strand.
ACATTGTCGCCCATAAGTTCCTCACGCTGGCGGCGAAGAACAGAGCCGAAAATCCCAAGAAAAAGCTACAAGACAGCCCGACAATGGCGGCCAACTTCGCTTTTCCGGGTCGACCCGCACCCAACTCGTTACCTACGCGAGTTGACACACTGAAGCTGAGAGAAGATGGGAATATGTAGATTAATGCCGTGGTTTGAATCAAAATCCCCATTGAAGCCACGGTGGCTCTAGGGTTTACCAGTAAACCACACAGCAAGATCATGATCTCGTACCACCACCATTCGAGACAAACCGAGATGCAACTTGGAACTGCCAAATTCAAAAGTGATTTCCATCCTTTGAGACATTCTCTCGAGATTCCTCCCCAAGTTTTCTTGTACACCCCAGAAACAAGTATGTAAACAACCAATGAAGCCACGAGGTTAAAATTCGTCCATACACTGCTAAGCGCGACGCCTTTGATTCCTAAATTAAGCTTGGTTACGAGATAATAATTGATGGGTATATGAAGAATGATGGAAAGAGATGCACAGAATGTAAGAGGAAGAGTTATGGATTGAGAACGAAGGTAAATGCGTAATGGGTGTAATAAAGATTGAGCCAGAAGATCAGGGAGAGAGTACAAAAGATAAGTTTGAGCCTGTTGTGCAATTTCTTGATCTTGGCCACAAAAAAGCAAGATACTTTTCATGTTAAGCCACAAAAGGGCAATAGGGAACGAAACAAGAAGCAATAAAAGAACAGTTCTTTGTAAACAGAGACCAAGAAGGGTATGTCGTTTGGCCCCAAAAGCTTGCCCACAAATGGGTTCCATTCCCATGGCTAAACCAGATAACACAGAGTATCCTGTGATGTTGGCGAATCCAACAGCCAAAGAGCCACCTGCAAGTGCTAACTCACCAAGATGGCCCAAGAACAACATGGAGACCATTGATCGAGAGTAGAGCAATAGACCAGTAAGGATCATGGGGATTGCGATTCTGGAAATGGAAATGGCTTCATGGAAAGCCAATGAAAGATGGGTAGAACTAGTTTTGTTGGTTTTAAATTGATGATGATGATGATCAACAGTTGGTGTTATAATCTTTTGGGATTTCTTGTTGGTTTGAGGGACAAGAAAAGGATCGAAGATATCTGGGTGTTGTTGTTGGGTTGAATTAGAGTTGCAACAGGAAGGGGATGAAGTTTGCTGGCACATTTTTGATACCTCTGTTTTTGCTTCTTTTTACCGTGAGTTCGAGAGAGAAAGGGGGGGAGTTTTTGGGGGGTTTAAGAGGATGCATTCGTGGTGTCTATTTAAAGATTTTGAAGGACGGCTTCCATCCCCTTTTTTGAAAAAAAAAGAAAAAAGAAAAAGAAAAATAAAAATTGATTAGGCATTTCAGATTTGCATTTTGTTGACAAAAAAAGTGTCGTTTTTTGACCGGCTTCAACAGTACACTGCTACAACTACTCGTGTTTTTTCCGTATTTCTTTCTACAAACCAAATATTAATATATAATTTATATTTTACCATCAATTTTTATTTTTACATGCTTTATATATATATATATATTTATTATTTGGATTTAATACATAAATTAAGTCAGACTTTGACTGTATATTAAATATTTTTATTTTTCATAAATAAATTAATTTTTTTTTTAAATATATAATATTTATGTACTGGTTTGTTTAAAGTTACGTAAGGTAAATAAAACAAACGAAAGTTGTAGTTGCATTCTTACGAAATTCCAATTGGTTGTGTGAAAAACCTAAATGACTGTATTTATCTTTATGCAACAATCGTTCACACACCTCTGTTAACAAATATTGATCCACCACGTATGATTGCAGCTTGATATGATGGTGTTAAGATAAGAAAATTTGAAACTCTTGCACTATTTGACAAATAAATGTATTTATTACACTATAATTAGAAGCAAGACAAAACGCATGTATTTTGCTCTTTTTGTAATAGAAAACACGTAATGATCAATCAAATAATAAAATGATAGAGTACCAATCGAATAATCAAACCACATGCATTTAATTGGCATCCAATATTTAAGGATTGACTAAAAAAATTAATCTTGCTATTATAAGATTGGATTTTATAAAGATGCCCTTCCGCAGTTGGTTGAGCCGGTTGATTTGAGTCAGTATTTCCCTCATTCAAATTGTCTTCCTAATCATATTCCTCCGGATTGACTCAATGTCACAATTTCCGCAATATATTGCGAACCTAGTTGAAAACCAAAAATTCAACACAAATATGTAATTGCGACGGCTAGGTCTGCAATTGTAACGATAAACTGGTTGAATTTGACATTTTTTTTTGTTTTTTGTGGACCTATGTATTGTGGATGTAGTGACATTTGGATCAACTCATGAGAGAAATGGTTATGAAGCCAATTTAAATAAAAGAAATGGTCATTTGAGCTAATTTCTTCAATTAATTTAAAACAATCAAGCAAATTAAAATTTATAAATAGTATAATTCATACTGACATAACACATTAAAATATAACGAGATTTGTTTTGAGTTTATATTTTATGTGAAAATTATGTTTTTTCCTTAATTAATATATCATGAATTCCATTTTTATGTAATCTAAAATTCTTATATAACCTGACATTTATATTATCAATTGCTACAAAAACTATTATTTATGCGTTAAAATGAATGTAAAATAAAGGGAAATAATTGTTTATAACACTAATTAATTAAGGATTATTAGATTGAATATGAAATAATAAAACAAAATTTTGTTTTATTTTAAGGTATTAATGATAGATAAAGAATAAAGGGATGGATGAATGAATAAGACAAGTGGATAGTATTAAGTTAACAATATGTAGTTGTTAGTTATGGATAAGTGAAATGCTTAATGGCCCAATTGCATGCTTCTTCTTAATACTACAAAAATGAAGATCGTGTTTTTGGCCGACATATTTTTCCACGTTTTCTCGCGACGGACGGACGGCCACCCCACCCGCTCCAAAACAACCGCCGCTTTCTTTCTTTCTTCTTATTATTATTATTATTATTATTATTATTATTATTATTATTATTATTATTATTATTATTATTATTATTGTATTCTTTTTCTTTTGTTTTAATATGTATCACATTACAAAATGTAAAGATGTATCACGTTGGTTCTTATCAAGTATTTAGATTACGATACGGATGAATGGATAGATGTAACTAGATTGAATTCATTCGTCCCAAATCTAACAACCTAAGTAAGGGGTTGTTTACCGAACGCTTAACTGGATAAGATTTTAGTCCACCAAAACTATATCGTATTCAACAATTTACCCAGTATGCGCTAATTGTGGTAAGAATCGTCTCTCTCATTTACCGAGTAAGACTCTCGATATTTGCTTTCATTCTTACCGGGTAAGATTCTTGGTCCTTACCATATTAATCTAAATATCTAATAAGATAATGTGACTTAGCAAACGCTTACTTAGGTAAACTTTTGGTAAATGGCCCCTAACTCGTCCATACCTCCATGGTCAACAGTTACTTCTCAATTACCACTTGTATTAGATTACTAATGAATGGTTGTATTATATAAAAATCATTAATTTGAATGCTTGTATAATAATCCGTCCTCTTTGATGATTTGGATATTTGATGATTTTTTTTATATAGAGGGGGGAGGTCTCTCCTATCAAGAGAAAAAAAAACCAAAAACCCTAAAACGCTAAAACAAATAAGCACTCAGGTGGGGGCGAACCACATCCACCAGACAAGAAACCAAGGCTCCCAAAGATAAAGAAAAGAAGAAAAGACACAGAGAGAGAGAGAAGAGAGGAACCAACCACTAGGGGAGGTTCCAGGCAAGCCGAACCCATATAACATTCAATGAAGGCTTAAAGGTTAGGCTTCGAAGTTTTGACCCGATATCATCAGTAATATTCTTGATCACCATATCATGAGATCTTCTCTTATTCTTGAAGATACAGTCACTTCTTTTCTGCCAAAGATGGTAGACGGTACCAACAAGCACTAATCTGTAAATGATAGATCAAAAAAGTTGGTATCGAGTATAGTTGGTTGGTACATTATATAAAATTTTATATACCAATTATTATTGGTTGGTACGTGGTATATGAAAAAAAACATGGTATCTAAAACAGTCTTTAATTAAAATTTTAAGTCAAAATTACTAAAATTACAGTTTCTTAATTCATCCGTTAATTTGTTAACGTAAAAAAGTAAAAAAAACTGAAGTTGTATGTGATAGGATGGTTTTTGTAAGATATTTAATAAGTAGAAAGCGATAAAAGAAAAAGGGAAAGTGAAATGGCCGTCCATTTTAATTGTGAGGGTGGGTTGGCATTAAAGAGATGTATATATATATGTATGTATATATATGTCGGTAGGGACAAACAAAAACCCACATTTAATTTACATAAAAACACCCAAATATTCACATTTTTCTATTGTCTGTTTCCAGTTGGACGTTAGGAAACACACCATATACTAACCGCCACCATTTCATTTTTTGGATATTTTCCTTTTTTTTTTAATTATTCATTTTAACTTTTTCTTTTTTCTCTTAAAAAACAAAACATTTTACTAACTTATCGTAGATTTAAAACGAAAAAAAAAAAAACTATAAATTCAAGCGGTTTCTGTTCACATTTTGATCGTATTTTGGTTTTGTTTTTCTGTCTGTCTTACTTGAGGATTGTTTTTGTTTGACGTTTGATTCTTCAATTTCTTTTGAGGTTTCCACGTAAGCTTTAATTTTTATAACGTCGATTTTTATTTGGATTACTGTGGCGTGAGTGATTGCCAGACAAAACATCATCTGGCTAAAGTATTTCAAAAGCTAAGAAATATCTGATTAAGTGGGAAAAAGACTTCGTCAATCAGAAAATTGGTCTACAACGACAAAATCAAATCTTGAAACTAATTAATTGAAAAGTCTTTTACGCTTCGGAACTTTGTGCTAACTATTCCAAATTGATACGAATTTCCCGCATCTAGAAACATGAATTTGATATGCTTGGAACCTTACCAGATTAATTAATGTAATGCATATGCATCGTACAAGCTCGCCACCATGCTATGCTATTCTAATTATCAAGTTTCTATCCATAAAAAAACAGGTATTACGTAATCTTATTTGGGCATTCAGCTATTTCGACCACAGTTTATTCGATCAAAATAGGAATCAAGTTAAAGTACGTTACTTTTTCATGCAATTTGCCCTTCATATTAATATAACCCCACAACTAATTAAAACCAAAGTTATGTTTTATAAATAAATAAATAAAAGACGGTGATGAATACAAACATAAAAACATAATGGTGGATTAATGCATAATTCTAGAAAGAAAATAAAAGAGTCTGTATTCCACAGACAAACCAAAATAAATCACTATCAAAGTCAATAGATGAGGAAAATAATGGCCGACTTAATTGTTGTAGACGCGTATCATCACCGTTAGTGGGTTTTTGACTTTTTGGTCAAAGGGTTTGAAGAGTCAATTCAACAAATACTTGGGGTTCTAACTATGAACTTAAAGGTCAATGTCACACCTCTATTTTAATCACTAAAACTTTGGATACTTGCTTTATCAATAATATTTCACAATTAATCAAATCCTGTTAAACCATTTTATATATCACACTATAAAAATCGAAGATAAACACAGATATATCATATGTATCTGATTATATTCAGTAGTATAATAATCAACATATATGAATTTACAAGATTAAAACCATAATAATTAATCTCATAATTTTGGTATTTAATTTCCATTTTTTTTTCTAATTAATTTGTTGGGGGGCATGACACATATATAGTGTATGGACCCACACTCTTTGTTATAATTATATAGTATTTATGTTTGCAAATGGTTTTGGTGAGTCGCAATATCATTCTATAAGTGGAATTTATAATCTCTCTCACATCCTTTACACCTTTCCATACTTGGGATTCCCATCATTTACCTGCATTTCCATTATATATATATATATATATATATATATATATATATATATATATATATATATATATATAACGTGTTTGTTAATACTCGTTTATCAAATGGTTTTTACGTTATTCAAATTTCATCGTTATAGATTCTTATTGTAATATAAGATTACATGATTTATTTCACGTTTAAATGCTAAAAGACTGTAACTTTTGTGATGATCTTAATAAGAAGACAAAGATGATGGCATGGGAATGGGAATGGTGTTATGTGCACATGACAAAGAAAATGGCATGAAATATGCAATTTGGGGGGAATATGGCATGGGATTTACCTTTCATGTTAAAAATATTGACATGAGTTCGTTTGTTTACTTTTTGTTAACACGATGTGCGTAACAAAAGGTTTCAAGATTTTAAATTCGTAATAAGAAAAAGGGAATTAGAAATGAGTATAGAATACGTCAACAAAAGTTCTAGATGAAAATACCACGTCAAACACTAAATGCCGTATAAAGGTGGCTCCATTTATCTTTTAAGATTCGGGTCTTTTTTAGCATGGGGACCTTGTGTGAACCCAAGACTCCATGGTCTACAAGAAGCATGCAAAGGTTTTTGTATTCAAATTAAAGACTTTCCCATCCACTCTCTCGAACAAAAATCTTGTTTGAACTCCAACTATAAATTCTTTCAACAACCCACGATATATACAAAAGTAAAAAAGAAAAAAAAAAACCAGTTGTTTTCTGCTATACGACCTGTACAGATAGACAAAAACTATAGATTTCCATCTCTTTGATTTTGAAAACAAAGGGTATTAAGAGGGGAACGTACAGATGTGGTCGTTAACCAACAAACGTCTTGATCATGCATGACAACGATCTAACAAGGTATTTTTAAGTGAAAGTGACGAAACTAATGATGATTCTAATTGACTAGTAATGTGAAAATGCACGTTAGTTAGCATCGTTTGATTAATTAACAATTAAACGAATTGTATTCATTTTCAATTATATTGGTTGAAAAGCATTAATACAAGCTCCTTTTCAACTCATAATCGTTTTTACAAGATTCTCATACTACCCAACTTTAGTTCAAACCTAGTTATTAATTAATTATCACCGATTCTAATTTGTTTTAAAACCAAAATACCAACTTTCTTTCTCCTATATATTTTGCTTTTACTGCTATTCTATGGAATCAGTACTTTTAACCGAAAGTAAAGCAAAGCGTATTCTTTAAGCGATGATATTCATGGCCGAAACTTTATATAAAATAAGACAACAAGCATGAGTGTTGTATGTTTCTTGACCGATAAACAGATAAATCAAAGTTAAAAATATCAGCATAAAATACAGTTCAGATTATTTGACCAACCAAATTTCGTATGTTGTTTGAATAATAATTAAGAACATAATCTTAGTTAATTAATTAGTGAAATGATTCATGGTCCAAGAGAGAGAGAGAGAGAGAGCATGTTTTCAAAGACAACCTTCTTTTTGGTGTTATAGTCTTTGATTAATTAATGTATGTGTTTAGGATCTTGAAATTTGTCCATTTCAATTAAGCCATTTTCATTACTTTGTCTTGGTTACACACTACAAAGCTTATTAATCCTCGTTCAGATCTTGGATTTCATGTCCGTATAATTTATTATTATAATCCCACGAACGAATTGTCTTAATTTTTGACGTATACCATATTGTCTTGTAAAGAAAACATCAATTTCATTGTTTACATTGAATGCGGAAGCTGAAAATTACTCCATTTGTCACATAATAATGATCGGTCGAATTTTGTTTTTATTATAAAAAGCATATCAATACTATGAAAAAATATTCTGATTAACATGGATATCCAATCCGCTATGCGAGCCGACTAATCCCAGGGTGACCACCTGCTTTGCAGAGCCCGGAGTCACCGCATTTGAACCTCCTGGTCACAAGGGGTTTTTTTATTTCTCATTAGATTTGAACTTGAGACCTCCTGGTACTTTTGACCATTAGGGCCAAACTCCAATAAATCCATATATTGCACAATAAATTAGAATTTTGATTTGTTTATTTCTTAAATAAATCCATAATAAGTTTTTGAATACTAATAACATTTTTTCATAAATTCTGTTATTATAATATTAATTACAATAAAAAAATATTTTCAATAGCTAAATAATAACACTCATTTTTATGAAGTCATTATATCAATTATGATTGTTCCTCAATTTTATCATGTATTTTATGACAGTTATACCATAAAAAATTAGAAAATAATACGAAAAAGACAAATAACTTGTAACCACAAAATATTCGGGCGATTTTAAAAAATATCGTACCCGCATCTTCTAGAAAACGTCAATTTACCATCGAACGTTGTTGATGCAAGATGGCAATGCCGTATAAAGACGTTCATGAAAGGTTTTAGACAACTTATAACAATATAAATTCTAACACATTAAAACGGAGATTATACCAACACCAATGTGTAAAATGAATTAAAAAGGAGATTGTACCACCATCGATGTGTATAACTTTTTTTCAACAAATAATGATGTAATTTTATTTATGTTAGTTTGTATTTTTATAATGTAATATATTTTATTGTATTGTAATAAAAATTATATTTTATATTTTTTTAATATTTATTAATATATTAATGTTAAATTTAAAAAAAATCAAATATAACGTTAACTTTCTAATTTGATAAAAAATATTGATATTAATTAATAATCAAATATATTATTATTATTTTTACCAAAATCTCATTTTAAAAATTATTCATACTTCTTTTATAAACATATACTTTACAAAAACACAAAAAAACATGATGTGATATAAAGTAATTCTTCTAAGGTTTTTTTGTTAGGGATGGAAACGGGACGGACAGTGGACGAGTAATGCATCCCCCCGTCCCCGACTTGATTAATCCTTGACAGGTTCACGGGGAAGGAATCGCGGCAGGCTCAAGTAACTCGTCAGGTATTTGTTTAGTAAAAACGATCTATTTCAAAATATAAATTGTAATTAATTATCACTATATTAATCACCAATATTGAAAAATAAACGTATACATATATTAAATTAAAATAAAATAAAATAAAAATCGGGGTTGTATTAGGGGTGGATAATGTCATCCCCGACTCCGCCCAACCCCGCTTTAGGTATGAAAATAAATCCCCGTCCCCAAGCCGTTACCCATAAAACCAGAGAATCCCCGCCCTGTTAGGGTCGGTACCATGGGTAAAATTTCCATCTCTATTTTTCGTTGAGGTTTTTTCATAATTTTTTCATTTCACCTCATCACCAACTCGTCAACTTAAAAATCTCCACATATCTTCATTATGACAAAACACCTCTCAAATTTTTTCATAGTTTTTTTTAAAGTTCAAGGTCCCACCATTTTAACTTTATATCGTTTATATTCTTATGTTAAAATTTTTTATTTTAGCTTCGAGGTCCCAACCGATAATCTTACTTGTTAAGAGTGATGACAAGAATGAAATGTCTTACCCAATAAGTGATAGTAAATGAGGATGACGACTCTTACCAGGTAAATGAGGATGACGACTTTTACCAGATAAATGAGGATGTCAACTCTTACCAGGTAAATCAGAATAGCGACTCTTACCGTTGTGATACCGTTTTAATAGACCACAATTTTACCGTTTTAAAGTATGATGTATGGAATAGAGGACAAAGTGGAGTGTTGGATTATTTCTATTGATCGGTCATGTCATATAGGCCTGAATTGGACATCCAATTGCTTCGAGTTGAATTATCTGCAGAGATCACTTTGTCCTTTGTTGATTTACTGCATGATGATTTTATTGAGAACCGTACATGAGATTTTCACCACATACGGCTCCTCGTTCAATTCTTTCGAAGTTATTGGATCCTTTGCCGCTTTCGAGAATCCCCTCCCCAAACCCATGGAAATCCCCCTTTATGAAAGAAAAAAGACATTAGAGTGTTACCTCTTACAGGTACACGCTCATCGGGTAAGCATTTGGATAAACAACCCATAACTGATTTCTTTGGATCAACTGAAAGCACTGAAAATAAAATTGATATTGATGTACGTAAATGGATACCGTGGGTTCGGAGTTCATTTAATTAACATGATGAATCATGAGTTTAGGGCCTTTTTTGAGGCATGCATGATGGGTTTTTAGAAACATATATACGATACCGGCTCATTTATAGATTATACAAACAGCGCCATGTATAGCACCATGTACGACACATTTTATCATCAATTGTTGTTGTCCCATGATGCCAAAACCTTTGAAGCTGACAATCTGAATGTGGTCCAGTTCTTAAGGTTAATAAGGGGACATGAACGATGGAGGTGCTTCGGTTTCTTGATCATTGTTCAATGTTACAATAATGAGACAAAATAGCGTGGTAAAGGGCCGATTTGGCATGTGAATTGCCAAACGAGGTTCCAATTTGAGTACGAAACGTGTCTTACAAATGACAAAAACCAGTACGTACCAGAAGCTCACGATCTTGTGTCCCATCATCTTCAAGATTACTGTCTACAAAGGACTGCTGCATGTGTGTCAACCCGTCATTGCTCAAATTCACACCCCAAAATTTATCCGTACTCGCTTTTCCTTTCCACCAATCACACACCGTCTCTATTCCCTACTTGCCTTGATCTTTATAACTGTCAGTATAGCAAGTCATCAATGTGAAATGATTCAGGCCTCAGTAACTAGTCCTTGGTCCAACAGTACCAAAGTTAACGGTACAGTTCAACCTCTATGAAGGTAAGGTTCAAACCTCAAGTAAGAAGTGTACCTGAGTATTTGCTGTATATAAAAATTTTATACTACTTGGAACATACTATTCTTTCAAATACGGGTGATAAGAAATTAAACCATACGGGTGGGTCGTCTTCCTCTTCAAGTGTCACGAAAGTGCAAAGCCAAGCCACCAGTGACCATGATACGAGATAAGATTTATGTGGATGTGTATACATAAAAAAAATCAAGGTCTGAAATTGTAAAGTGACACATTTGCTGCTAAATACAATGGCAATGATGAAGACACGAAAAGGAAGATCATTGGGTGGTAGGTACATTGCAGAAGGTCATTTTCTTTTGTGGGGGGAGCCTTGTAATTTAAATGATGGATTAATTACTTAGATTTTGTCAATGATTAGAACATGGGTGTCACTAGCGTGTATTTAATTATAGGTAACAATAACCATCCAAAGGGTCTAATCTGTCTTTCCCTTCCATGGGGGGCATTCAAACAAAAATTCACCCTATACAAAAGACAACCATGTGAAGGCTAGAAACAAGTGTGACCAGAAAATCAGCAACAAATCTTGCGTAAGTCATGTCATGGAACAAGAAACCTTTATTCTGTTGCCTCTGCTTCGGTGTTGCATGAAATCTAGATGGCAACATGTCCGAAAATTGAGGGCTAGAAATTAAAGGCAACCAGGGGTTGTATAGAGAAATCTATGTCATCCTCGCTAATTGGATTTCTCCATAAAATCCCAAGTTTAGAATTTATATAAGATCTGCCATTTAACCACTGGTAAAGCAAAGCATTTTGTTTCTTGACCTTAAGATACCAAGATTATATGATATCTTCTCATACCCAAGTAGTTATCGACTTATTTCAAATATTTTTAGCATACGTGGATGTCAAAAACGAAAACTTGATTCATTTCCCAGCAATGTTTATCAATCACCAAGATTTACATAAAACTTGCCATTTATGCTCGCCAAGTTAGCTACCTTGCCCTATGCATACTAGGCTCTTTTGCTTATACTTTCCAAAGTAAATAACATAATTCTTTTGTTGGTTTGTTCCTAACAGAGAAGTATAATGTCAGGCAATCCAAAAACTAGATGGTATTTTGCTCCTGATGAGGGCGATAATATTCATCATTAAATACCAGATTTTGGTTGTGGGAGAACATCTGTTATACGTGCTTCTTGAGGGTCAAATAAGACATTTGATTCCTATCACTCTTTGATGATGGATAATATTAAAAGAATATATAGATAAATTACTTCTGACACACAAGTCAAGTAATAATTCTATCCAAGCAATGAAAAAAGAATATATCTATACTATATTATAATGCATTTGGCTAAAACTCTTAAAAACTCTTAATCTATACTATATTATAATGCATTTGGCTAAAACTCTTAAAAACTCTTAAACTCTTAAAACTCTTAAACCCGTTCATCCCTATCCGATTTCATCCCATAACTGAATTCGTATAA
>NC_037528.1:1003737-1017663 GCF_001531365.2 Cynara cardunculus var. scolymus
CAAACATATATTTTATTCAAAAATAAAAACATCATCGCTTTCTCAAAATCACATAAAGTCATATTATAACATCGACTGAGATAAAGAATAAAATAAAATATTAAAAACACGATGTATCTCGCTGCATTGCGCGAGTAYTCTTCTAGTATATATATATATATATATAGAGAGAGAGAGAGAGAGAGAGAGAAAGGGAGAGAGAGGCATAATCGTTTGTTAACCAATTAAATAGTATTAACTTTGTTAACCGATCTAAGCCTTTCATTTTTCTAATCAACGGTTATGATTAATGAGAGATTATAATCTAATAAAAAAGGAAACAAATTGAATTATATCAAATGAAGGGCATTTCTAGAACAAATTGTTTTTATTTTTGATAGATAATCATATTTTATTTTTGAAAGATAATCAATAATATTATTTAATAATTTTTAATTTTTGGAAGATATTCATATGCATTTTTGGAAAATAATCAATAATAATATTTAAATGATTTTTGTTTAAAGATAAAATCAAAAAGTTCATAGGTGAAATCCAAAAGTAAAACAATGATTTTTGTATAAAGTTATAGGTGAAACCAGATAATCATAGTTCAGGAGGTGAACCAAAAAGTGAAACAATGGTTTTTATCTAAAGTTCATAGGTGAAACCAGATAATCAAAGTTCATAGGTGAACCAAAAAGTGAAACAATGAATTTATCTAAAGTTCATAGGTGAGACTAGATAATCGAAATCCATAGGTGAAACCAGAAAGTAAAACAATAATTTTTATTTAAAGTTCATAGGTGAAACCAAAAAGTGAATGAGATAATTAAAAAAGTTTGAACATGTTCATAGGTGAAATCAGAAATTTCATAGGTGAAACAATTAAGTGAATGTGATAATTAAGGAATCTAATAATTAAGTGAATAATATAATTAAGGAATGTAATAATCAAGAGAATGAGCTAATTAAAGAATGTGATAATTAAGTAAATGAAATATTTAAGGAAAATGCAGTATCAATATATAAAAAGACAAAAATACCCCGGTTAACAAATTTAATACTAATTGTTTGGTTAACAAAAGAAGGGGACCCTATATATATAGGTAACTACCTGTTTAAATACTGTCAAGAACACCAAAATACCATTATATAACTAATCAAATCCACACATTATCACAAAGACAAAATGAGTTGTGACAATATTACCATCGTTAAAATCACACTTACACACAACATGACCTTCATTTGGATTGTATTAGTTCAACCGCAATCATATCTGTCCTTGCTTTCATATAGAGATCATCTTCCAACAATTGCTTCTTGAGTTGCTATTTGAAATAACTACTTCAGAATGAGAGTATATTATATCTTCTTGGTATCTTAAGGTCAAAATACAAAATAAGTTGATTTTCAAAGTGTTTAAGGGTAGATGGACTGACGTCCATGGATATATGGTTTGTACGCAGACTATTACCTCACATTGCATTATTACAATAACCGTATTATAAGTTGGGGTTTTGAAATACCCACTCCAACAATGAAATTCATCAAGGAGGTACCACGACAATAAAATCCATAAACCCAAATCTTGTAAAAATTCATCAAGCATAGCATTACCAAAGGCAGCTCCTTTGTCCTTAGGCTAATGTTTTTGAGAGGTAGATCTCAATTCATTTCTTTACTCTTCAGAAAAGTTACAAAAATAGTGATTATGATCATGAAAATGATGACTTCTTGAGGATTTACAACTTGTAGCTAGAAATTCTATGACTTGCATAGTATGACATGGAATTATGTGTTGTTTGTTATGAATCTTATGAATTCTGTTTTGTTTTTATTATTGAGGTGTATCTCTTGGTTTGCTTTATACCTTGCAAGAAACACAACCATTTGAAGGAAGGGTTATATAAAACACAGTAGCATTGGCGAATGAAGAGAAAGTACAGGCTTTTGGTAGGATATCGTAGAAAGAATGTGTGTGAAAAGTATAAGGTTGTGTGAGGATGACGAATATTGAGGTAAGCTATTATCTGAGCATTGTAGAGTAAAGACATCATGCATTTAGAGATGAACAAAAATCTCCTCTCCCCGAATCCCATCTCCCCTCCCCGTCCCACCAATCAAAATAAGACATGTCATTGTTTTTATTTAATATACATTTATTTATTTCATCTTTGTATCATCTTTAATGATCCGTCTCATTTTGATTGGTGGTGAGGGAGGAGACAGGTGATTTTTATTCAAGGTAGATGAGTTGGGGATAGAGAGGTCACCGGTTGTGATCAGGAGGGAGGGAATGGCTTGATTTAGATTTTAAAAAATTATGAGAGGTTTTGGGGTTGCAATCAGAGATTACACCGATAGCCCTACTTCTAAATTCTTCTATTTTTCCCTAGACGAAGGATCATGTGAGAATATGAGTTAAGGTGAGAAGGGTAAGAATGGACTTTGACCTTGTGAGAATTGCGCTTTTGAAGGGAATTGATCTAGTGGTTCTCTTCAATTAGGTTCAATCTAGTTTATCAAGTATAATTCAGTTTTGCAACTCTTCTAAGCACCCCCTCAACGACTAGCAAAAGAATCATTTACAACTCCAATCAGCATAGGCACGTCCACACACTGTATCATGCAGAATTTTCTTTTGAAACTAAATCTCTAATTCTAATTCTTGAACATCCAATAATCACTTGTAGAAACACTACCAGATCGAAAACATATACAATCATTCAGATTTACAATCAACGCTGCCAAACGACTAACGATAGAATAAATTAAGTAACAAATCATGATGCATAATTCAGATGAATCGAAAAGGAATTAACTTACGGAGAAGGTATTACCTTCATCAGAGATCACAACAGCAAACCCTAATTTGCAGAGCTCGGAACAAGAAGTAAAATTATGAAGTTAATTATTCCGATACAAATAATTTAATGATCTGATAAAGGGGATTTGATTTGGGAGAATTTGGGCTAAAACAATGGTATTTGGGCTAAAACAAGGCCCAAACCAGAACCAACTTTATCTTAATTACAGTTGTACATTTTGACGGATTAGTCCAGAACTAAATGGGCCCGGCCCGGGACCGATTGGTACCGGTTATAGGCTCGGCCCTGGACCGGCCCGATTTTGTTTAAAAAAAAAAATGTATTTTTATATGTAATTTTAAGGGAAAAGTTTAAAAAAACTCAATGGACTTTAGTGGTTGAAATGATTAGGTTCTTAAACATTTTTTTGGAATAAATAAGTTCTTGAACATTTCAAAACATGTTAAATAACTCATTGGACTTTCTAAAACCCGTTAGATACATTCTTATGACCTATACAACTGGTTAATGTGGTAAAATAATGAAAAAAGTCTGGAAAAAAAACCAATGAACTTTCATATTTTGAACGATTAAGTCCCTAAATATTTTTTGAACCAAAAGAGTACTTAGATCTATAAAAATAAACAAATATACCAAAAAATTACTTACATTTACGAAAAAATACTTACATTTAAAAAATATTATTGATAGAATTTATTTTAATTAAAAATAAAATATAATTTTTTTTAATTTTTTTAATTTAAGACATCATATACGGAATATATTTTATTTTTAATTAAAAAATATAATCAATAATACTTTTTAAATTCTTTTTTTATTTTTTTAATTTAGAAAATCACTAACAAAATATTTTTTATTTTTAATCAAAATAACTTTTTTTTAATATGGGTACTTTTTTGGTATATCTGTTTTATTTTATATATGTAAATACTTTTTGTGTTCAAAAAAATAAAAAATATAAAGACTTAATCGCTGGAAATATGAAAGTTCATTGGGTTTTTTTTCCAGGTTTTTTCCCTTATTTTATCACATTAATCAGTTTTATAGATCATAAGAATGTATGTAACAAGTTATAAAAAGTCCAAAGATTTATTTAACAGGTTTTTGAATGTCAAAGGACTTATTTGTTCCAAAAAATTGTCCAAGAACTTCGACGGTTACAAGTACCCTTAACCGGGTCTTAATAGTTTCGACGGGACCGGTCTGGATTGTTATTGTTTCAGCTCATGACCGATTTGGGCCTGGCCTAGCCCGTCCCGAAACCCGTTTTTGGCCACGTCTAGTCTAATCTGACTAATTTAGATGGCTTGGAATTGATGATAACCAATGAGATATAATCAGATAAAAGAGAAACAAAATTGGCAAATACCTATACTCCGTTACATAGCTCAACAAAAAAATGATGAAGATGTCGATCGTTTGATACAACCCAACAAAAACTATTCTTAGTTCCCAATAAAAATGGAAACACCACCATTTTATACATACAGGGGATCTTCTTTTGATAACGTATGAAATTATGATAATCTTAAGAACTTGTGTATCATGTGTCATTGCATATTGTCTTTTTTCCATCTAAGAGTAGAATTTGAAATATTAATTAACATATATATATGTTTCATAATGTATTTGTTTTACATGTACTCGTTTCAGAATGTAAACCTGTTTGACGTGTTTGTGAAACAACGGTCGTGACGAGAGGTGGGAAGATGATGAAGCAACTACAGTTGAGGAGGATTATATTTACAGAACTAGTGCACACCATGTACATTGTAATCCCACCACATAACCACTATTATAGTTACAGCTATCGTGGAAGAAGATTACAGTTATAGATCTGGTGTACACTGTATATATTGTTATCCCACCACAAAACCAATGTGTGGTGTGCACTATTAATATTATTTGCCATTTAAGGGAAAAAAAATTAAAAAAACTTGTGAATTATAATTTGGGTAATTAATATTATTGTAATTGTTAGTGGGAAATAAACAAGACCAAACAAATGTTTAAAAAAGGGTGGAAGCTATTTTAAATAAAGAGTTAAGGTACTTAAAAAGTTGAAAAATAGTAAAGATGAAAAATACCGAGTGACAAACGGGTATATTGCATCTGTCCTTTTCCAAAGTCAAGCCCACAAACATCAAGGCAATTAAATCTATGGGTCCATAGAAGATGTTAACAATAGACCTTCTATAATCTATACACACACAAACACGTGTATATCTATATATTCCGGATACCACATTACTCGTCATATCAGTATATTAATCGGTTAATACTTCAATCGGTTATCTAAATACTTAAATGTTTAAAGTTTTACATTTTAGACATCAAAATAAAAGTTTTAAAAATACATTATCTAAAATAGAAATTAAGGTTAAAGTCTATGTAATTTGCTATTTTAAAAATTGAGTTCATCTTGCAATTAGAAGACATGGCATACTTGACTTTTAGCATCAGTGAGTGACCTACCATGGCCTTCTATAATTATTATGCTTGCTCCACACTACTAATAACTACACTTATTTTCCATGTAAACCCCCATCTTATGAAAACCTATTAACTTTGCCCCTTCTAATTTATTTGTCATGAATTTATTACCTCAAGCTAACGAAGCAATATCGATATGTCCGAATAAAATGCAAGTTTTGGATTAAAACCATTTCTAAAACGAGAAACATGCATGAACCGGAATCGAACTTTTCATCAAAAATCTTTAAAACGACATCAAAGTTGATGAGTGTGTGTGTTTGGCAAATTTTCAAGAATGGAAGGGCTAATTGTAGTTAGTTTGGCGTGCACTTGCCTTTTTGGGAAATTCTTAATTTCCCAAAAAAGGACAACACCTGGCTTCCGCGAAGTAGCCGCGCTTAGTAAATGCTTACAGTTTAGGATCCATGGAGACTGACATAATGATGGACCACCAACACAACCCATTTCGTCTATAACTACCCACGAATCATCCAAACAATATCCACAAACCATTACCAACCCATAACATATATATACGTAATTAAGATTGCATGGCTAGCCGTCGTCACCGCAACTCGCTCCCCCAAAATGATCAATCCGCAGCCGGCTCCTCCTCCAGTCGCCACCCTGTTTACCATGGAATCCGATGCCGAGCTGGAAAATGGGTTTCTGAAATTCGTGAACCAAACAAGTCCACTCGTATATGGCTTGGAACATATCCCACACCGGAGATGGCGGCGGCTGCTTACGACGTTGCCTCATTGGCACTCAAAGGTTCGTATGCTGTACTAAACTTTCCAGACTCCATTCTCTCCAACACCCTTCCAGAATGTCCCACAGCTGATGACATCCGTGCAGCGGCAGCAACAGCCGCCGCCGCTCGAGCACCGGCGTACGATACTAACTTCGGCGGTAACATGACGGTGAATGATCAAACAGCACCTCCTCAAGAGTTTGTAGATGATGAAGCTCTGTTTGGTATGCCGAATTTGTTGTCGGACATGGCGGAGGGAATGCTCCTAAGCCCACCAAGGATCGACTACAATCAGCCGGACGATGACAATGCATATTACAATTATTATTCAGGTGGAGGGAATCTATGGAACTACTAATTAAAGGCAAGCTCTATATATACATATATCAACCGGGTGTATGCATGGACTACGAATCAATCGATGTTCGTGCGACTTTATCTTACGTTGTTTGTAGTGTGCCTTTCTTTTAATCTCCAATTAAACCTTTGGGTTTACAGAAGAAGTTGGGGTTTTCTGGGTGAATGTACGTAACTCACCCAGTTATGTTATGGAAGGGTTGCACAGTTCGTTTTTAACGTAATTTTACGCAATGTGGTTACTTGTAATATTTCATTATGTACAATAAGAACACCGGTTGACTTTCATATCTTGCCTACTTCGTTTTAGTTTTTCTCTTTACTTTTAAGTTTCAATCAAGAGAAAATGGGAGTACTAGAAAACGACATCGTCACTATAAGCCATAATTGAATTCAAACGAACTACAACGACATGTCATCACAGTAGAAGTCAACAAATATTCAATGGTTGTTGGCAGGAACGACAAAGTTGAAAACGTCAAGAAAAATCCACCATCACGTATGTATATATATATATATATATATATATATATATATATATATATATATATATATATATATATACACACTGAAACATGGAATAAGATTGTTGAACTTCTTTTATCCAAAATATATGCACTACTCGAAGAAAAATACGAACAAACAAATAAGTAGAAGACATGTCAAGTACGAGAGTTTTCGTGGATCAACATCTAATATACCGACAAGCTATCACTAAAGGTCGGGGTTCAATTTCGGTAACATATGACTAATGCCATAGGGTCGTCAAGACTTTTCACTACATGAAAATTGGCTTTATCGGACGGCTGGAAAGTTAAGTCCTATACAATTGGCTTTATCCAACTCGTCTTCACGATACGTTAAAAATTCTAGAAATCCTTTAACGACAAAGAAGTAATGCGACGACATTTCAATCGCTACAATTATTAGCAAAGACAATATAATCGTGAACAAACATCATATTGATTGTCATTACAATATATATATATATATCAAAATCTCGAAATCTACATCGATTACTTAATTATTGTAGATTGTAGATTGAACAAAAAATAGAGTGAAAGGTATGATTGTATTTCAAAGTCAAATTTTAAGTTGTAATCTAAAAGTAATGATTTTGTCATTGATGGTCATGGAGGTTTAAATACGGTGACTCTGGATTATTTGTAAAGTAGATGATCGTTTTGAGATTAGTCAACTCACATAACAAGTTGGATATCCAGGTTAATAAAAAAAAGGTGATAGATTTCGTGTGGATGTGGAATTGAAAAAACATGTCATTTAATGTTGGATTATTCGTCATAATTGATATCCAAACTTGAAAAAGACATGTGAAATAAATGATTTATGTGTATAACGAGTGACAAACGGGTGACTCTTTTTGGCATCGATGATTTTGTTGACGCGTGTCCTTTTCCGTCCAACATCATCATGTTATAACCCAACCACCTGTATTTCATCTACACCTCCTTCTATTATACTCAAATATCACACCTTCCCCTTCATTTTACAAACTTGTTTCTTTAAAACATATATCCAACTCTATTCTCAATTACGTCTCTCATAATGCAATTACACTTAAGCTTTTCATCAGGTTTAAACCGGACCGCTAAATCATTTAAACAACGCAAATTGTGTTAAATATTGTACATATTGTAGGCATGAGAACGAGACCCGTTTTATCAAAGGCTCGTTGTACCAGCCTGACGGGGAATGGACCACGAATCCCGAAGTTTAAAAACCAGGGACTGGGCGAGGTAATGCGATCCGTGATCCATCCTTGTATATATCTATACTATATTATAAAGCATTTGACAAAAACTCGTAAAAACCATTTTTTATGTATGAAGTACTGTTTATTGATGCATATTACTTAAAATTCAAGATTACAAATAAATTGTGCATAAGTACAACTTATTAAAGCTTCATGTTTGAATTTGTGTAACTAACTTCAGATAAACATAATCAAATAAAGGATAAACCTTTCATTTTAAATA
Source organism: Cynara cardunculus var. scolymus (assembly GCF_001531365.2). NCBI lineage: Eukaryota > Viridiplantae > Streptophyta > Magnoliopsida > Asterales > Asteraceae > Cynara > Cynara cardunculus. Next base: position 1,012,134 of record NC_037528.1, read on the forward strand.
TAAAAAACTAATATATAATTAGGATATTTATTAAGTTCTAATAAAATACTTGATTATTATCTTTATAAAAAATTATATTATTAAACTAAAAAAAATTGAATTAAAGAAATACACCAAAAAACGAGAAATTTTAAGTAGTTAGTTTGGTATTAATATCAATATTTTTTATTTTTTATAATATCTTAATATTTATATTTTATTCAAAAATAAAAACATTATCGTTTTCTCAAAACTACATAAAACCGTATTATAATATCGAGATGTATCTCGCTGCAAATACTAACCAAGATTTTTGTGTTAACTTTGTTAACCAATCTTGGCCATTGATTATTACAATAAAGGGTTGTGATTAATCATGATAAAAATTAATTTTTTAAATTTACAATTTCAAAGAACATATGTGAACAAAGGGGAAAAGCGTATTTAGGTAAAAAAAAATTATGCAACTCCCATATCATTAATTAGGAGTTACAAAATCAAACAAAATCAAAAAATCTCATTATTTTTATTAATTTATTTTTGTTAATGTAAGAACCATATGAACACACACACACACACATATATACATATATATATATATATATATATATATAAATCATTGTGTCAAATACGAACAAAAATTGACATATATATGAACTTGGACTGTATAGCATTTATGAACATAATATGAATATAATAAGAATAATTGCTACACGAAAGTAAATATATAAAAAAACAGGTACGAACACAATATGAACAGTTTGTGAACAATAGTTCCTTCATTATGAACACATTCAGGAGCAAACCAATGTTGAGATATGCAGCTAGTGTACATATGAACAAAATATGAACACTTGTGAACAATTCTGTAACAATTACATATAAATTCGAATTCCGATTGTAGTCATAGACGATTTTAACATTTTCATTCTCATTGTTGTCGATCTGTTTTCCTATAGGTTTATCCATATTACTCGGACTATATTGAAATCTTTACAATCGAAAATTCTTTGACAATTACAAAATCAATATCATTATGGATAGAATAAATCGAAATTACAAAACATGAACACGTATAAAAAAATATCAATATTACATAATCATTAATTATTGAGTTTTTTAGATTTATAACTCCCAATTAATGATTTGGGAGTTACATAAATGACAAATTACTTAATTACCCTTATCATTAATATATGAGTTATATGTGAACTTAAAGAAAAGATAGAATATGATTGGTTAAGTTTGGTTAACAAAGTTAATACAAAAATCTTGGTTAATATTTGAATCAACCCCTATATATATATTATTGCATATGTATTATTAAATATATTGTTTATAAATAATTAATTTAGTATCAATTAAATTTAGAAAAAATATTATGACGTTTCTTTTTATATGCATTTTTTAAAATTGTTTTACTTTTTTAGATAAAAGCATGAAAAGCAGAAAGTGTTTGATCCAACAGTATACATATGATGTTGTGATTTTGTAAAAATATAATATTTGATACTCAATAAAGTAAAATTTCAAAAATATGTGTGATTTAAGCATAAATTATTATAAACATTGGCCATTATAAATCGCGTGTAATGTTTAACACATTTGATTTAAAGTATCATAGTTAAACAAGAAAAAAAAAATATTATGATTCCCTGTTGGGAACAGGGATGGAGATGTAGGGACGAACCTATAATTTTTTTTCAAAAAGTGACACCATTTTGACCTAGAAATGTCACTAACATGATTTGAACTCAGGTGGAAAAAAAGTCTTACAAACCAACTCTACAAAAAAAAATTGTTCCCATTGTAGTTTTAAAGTACATATATAGTGACACATACAAATTTATACGGTGACACTTTTTACATTACGATAGATGAACAATACGATGACACGACCCACCGTATGCTATGCATTGAGTCCGTTCCTGTAGAGATATGATGATATTCCCCAACGGAGATGGGAATGAGAGTAAGGACAGAGATGGGGATTGACGTGATAGCAGATTTAGGTGTATATTTTATTTTCATAATGAAAAGGGTGTTGGATGTACTTTTTTCATAGTACAAGGCTCAAATGGATAAATTGACTTATTTCACACATTTACTTTCAGATTGAGACATTTATAAGACAACTAAAAGTTTTGTCTTTCGTATAAAAATAGCATCCGCGAAATCGCCACGCTCCATAATGTTTCCAGTTAGAAAACCCACGACCACGAGACCCTACTCTCACAACAGAATCTATTCGTCGTCTATAACTACCAATCACGAACGCATCCTTAACATCATAGGATTCCATGGCTAACCGTCGCCGCCGCAACTCCCCTGCATTTCGGCAATCCCAAGATGAAGACAACTCAAACCGCACCGCCGCGGGAAGCTCCTCCAGTCGCCATCCTGCTTACCATGGCATCCGCTGCCGAGCCGGAAAATGGGTTTCTGAAATTCGTGAACCAAACAAGCCAACTCGTATATGGCTAGGCACGTATCCGACACCGGAAATGGCGGCCGCCGCTTACGACGTGGCGGCATTGGCACTCAAAGGCACGTATGCGGTACTAAACTTTCCTGACTCTATTCTCTCTAGTACGCTTCCTGAGTGTCCGACGGCTGACGACATCCGTGCCGCAGCAGCAAGGGCGGCAGCCGCTCGAGCTCCGACTAATGAAACTGGCGGTGGAAGTGGAAGCTCTACCGGTGTTGGAGGAAACCATCCCGGAGGATATATGGACGATGAAGCAGTGTTTGGAATGCCAAATATGTTGTCGGACATGGCGGAAGGAATGCTCCTAACCCCACCGAGAGACAACTCTAATCCGCCGGACGATGGAGATGATTACTCCGGTGGAGGGAATCTATGGAGTTACTGATGACAGTTAAGTAATCTGGTATCAACCGGTATGCATGAATGATTGTGCAAGTGTGCCTTTTTTTTCCTCCAAAATCTTCCGTTTACTAACAACACTTGGAAGGTGTTGGATTTTTGTGGGTGAATGAAATATATATTCACCAATTTGTATTAGATGCTTGCAATCCTGATTTGTTTTTAAGTGTGTGTTAATTTAGGTGCTTCAAAATAATTGTAACATATCCTACACTTCTTGTAGTTGATGTGCATATTTATATATATGCATATAAATAAAAAGACCGGTTGAACTAGTTTATTCTATTTGTAAAATTTTGCATCTCGTTAACTATTTGGTTTCTCAAGCTTGAGCTGCGGCTAAGAAGGTGGACTCACGGTTGTCTGGTTCAAGAACCGCTGCCTACTGTGAAGTGACGAGATTTTATAAATTTAACTGTTTGAAGGCGGTCTTACAGATATTATGATAAAAAGATGGTATCAGTTGAATTCAGTTTTAACGTTAATAATGAAGAAAAAAAGATGTTGGAAATGGTATTTGTTGATGTAAGATGCTAACATCTATATCTATATATAAAGGAGAATCATCAAAAGATGATGTAGCATCTTGAGAGAGCTAGAATAATTGGTTGCTATTTTTTTCAAATTTTGAATTATTTTAAATTAAAACATATCATTAAATGAATAAACCTTTCATTTACTTTATATATAAGTTACATATAATGATCTAATTAATAAACCTTTAAACCTTTATATCTATAAATATATAATCTATAATCTATAAGTAAGAACCAAAAGACATGATATGACACAATGTGGATTGAGGATTACAAAATATTGAATTGTAGTTAACTTTATCCATCTCTCACTTTGACAAAAAGATGATATGTTGAAACATTGGGGGTGATTATATAAAGAAAATGATGACAACTTTTTATTTACATGGTTTTTTTATTTATGATTACTTTAATTCATTTTGGATTAAATAGTTCATTTTAGTTATACTTTTCTTTGTGTTGATTTGATATTTTATTTTGTTATACAATTAATACAATACGCTTATTTCATTTGTTTTGTTTATCTTATATCTTTGTATATATGAAAGTAAGAACCAAGAAAAATGAAATGACACAATATGGATTGAGAATTCCAAAATATTGAATTATGGTTAACTTTGTCTATCCATGGATATAATCTTTATCTTATATAGATATGTGTGTGTGTAGGGACGGGTAAATGAAATTGAAATTAATATATAAATAAGATTATAATCAATGTACATAATTAGATACTTATTATTAACTCTCTCATTAATAAACGAAATACTTATTACATTTAATATCACTTATGAAACTAATTAAAATAAATAAATATAACATATAGATAAAATATTTATTAAAATTAACATTATATATATATATATATATATCATATATGATTATAATCAATACGTAAAATAGAAAATTATGACAATCAATATATAGAATTAAAATTAGAATCAATATATAAAATTAGAATCAATATATAACTAAAAACTTATTACAATCAATACAATAATACGTATAAAAGATAGAGACAACTTATAGTTTATATATATATCTCTCTATATATATATATATATAATCAAACTTTATATATAATTAGCACTAGAATCAATATAATACATATATTTTATTTTACATAATTTTACTAAGACCTTTTCTTTTAGGATTTTTTTATAAAGAAACCAAACTATGAACTGTCTAAAACAAATCTAAAAAACTCGAACAAGTCAAATAAAAAAATTACAAATCAATCAGACCTATGTATCTGGAATGATCATAATGCTATTGTTCCACTTTGTGCAATTGCATGTAGGAAAATAAGGGTTTTAAGAAGGTTTTTGATCAATGATGCAAATGAGTATATTATGACTAATATGAGCAAATTACAAAAATATTCAATAATTATATCAAAGTTGGTAAGAACACAATGTTTGCTTGATGAATATAAATATTCAATGACAATATATGTAGGAGATAAATTGATATGTACGAAACAATTCTCATAAAACACCTCATCATTATAAGTCAATACTTTCATATTTTTTTATGATTTTGAATCAATTACAAAGTTTGATATAATAAAAGATTGATATATAAGACTTATTAATATATATATATATATATATATATATATATAATAATCAATAATAATAAGGTGGATTCATATATCAAATTAATTATTGATTATTGTTAATTTCATGTATATAAACGTGATCATCGACTCATTTAGCTAACTTAAATAATTTAAAAAAATTATAGTCATCGTGCAACGCACAATGTCAAACACTAGTTTATATATGAAGTAGAATAGCCATTTTTTATACTTGTTTGATTAAAAAATATAAAGAAACTACCATATAATTTGTTTATAGATGTTGTATAACGAGTGAAAAACGGGTAGATGCGGCATTAATGATGATGATGTGTCATTTTCCTATATTATTATATTAATATTAATAATATTATAACGATACATACCACACTTACTAATATTTATACTATATTATAAAACATTTGACAAAATTCTTAAAAACTATTTTTTATGTATAAAGTACTATTTATTAATATATATTATTTAAAACTCAAGATTGCAAGTAGATTATGCATAAGTACAACTTATTAAAGTTTCATATCTGAATTC
>NC_037528.1:1018208-1048682 GCF_001531365.2 Cynara cardunculus var. scolymus
AATTATTATCTTTAGAAAATGTTATATTATTAAACTAAAAATAAATTATTTCATTATTAAACCTAAATTAAATTATAATAAAAGAATAAATTAAATAAATTACATAAAAAATAAGAACTTTTAAATAGTTGATTTGATATCAACATTGATATATATATTTTTTAAAATTTTTATGATATCTTCAAATTTATATTTTATTCAAAAATAAAATCATTATTGCTTTCTTAAAAACACATAAAATCGTATTATACCATCGACAAAGACAAATAATAAAATAGAACATTAAAATCGAGATGTGTCTCGCTGCATTGTGCGAGTACTCTTCTAGTTTATTATAAAAGATTAATTATTTTTTCTCTTGATTAGTGATGGCCAAAAACCGGTCCCGGGTTGGTTCCAACCGGTCCCAAAATTTCTCATAACCGGCCATAACCAGTCTCAGTCCCACTCCTGCTCGAAAAAATTGAGTCTGGTCAAGCTTTATTGTAACCGGTTATGGGCCGCCGGTCCCCATCATTAAAAAATATATTTTTTATTTTTATTTTTTAATGATATATATTTTTATTACATTATAAAATTTGTAATTGGGTCACTAAAATCCACTTTAAAAATGTGTTTTATTATAATTAAAATTACATTATCTTACAAAATATAACGAGAAACCGATAATTGTGAACGTATTTTTACGTTTTTGCGAATCGAAAACTTGGTATGTAAATCTCTCAACCAAGACACTTGCATATAGTGTTTAATTAGAAAGCAAAAAATACAAAAAAATGGCCAAAAAACGGCTACATTTTTAAAAATAGTTACATTTTTTAAAAATCGGGCCGGACCAGGCCGTCCCATAACCAGATTTCGGTCCCGGGCCCGGTCCTCCGGTAGTCCCGGGCCGGACCGGTTTGGCCATCCCTACTCTTGATAGCATATTTTTGAGATATTTAATGTGCTTACTTGGGTAAGCACTTATCAACAGAGGCAAATGTAATGGTAAAAAAGAGGGGGGAAGGGACCTCGGTCAAAAACTCAAAAAAAAAAATCATAGGTTAAAATTTAATTAGGTTTTACATGATTTACCTTTCACTTTCCCTCATTACATTTTTCCGTGGGCCCCCAACCCCAATCAAAACCGTTAATCCAACCAAAAAAATCTGTTGAAATCAATCAAATAAACCAAAAAAGTTATTCAAAATTGACAAAAACACTAAAAAAATCCCTCGAAATCAACCAAAAAACTTTAAAATTCTCTCAAAAACGTTGTAATTAAGTTCAAAACACATCGGATAATTTTATGGGTCTTTAATCCACCTTAAAGGTAACCCCACTGAACAAAAATCTTGGATCCGTCACTGCTTACCAAGTCGTATTACCTCATCGGATAATATGGTAAGGATCAAGAGTCTTACCCGGTAAGTGAAGGCGACGACTCTTACCACGGTAAGCACTTACCAGGTAAATTGTTGCATGTGATATCGTTTTGATGGATTAAAATCTTACCCAGTAAGTAAATAATATTATTAAATTTTATTGATAAACAATTACCGGGTAAGTATTTGGTAAACGGCCCATTAGGCTTCGTAAAAAGATTTTAAATATATATGATTCAATTTGTATGTTTTATAGTATTTTGAATGAAATTGAATTTATAAATAATTATAAAAGTAATTAAATTATCTTTCTATTAATTAATTTACAAAAACTAGTGTTTTTAACAATTTTTCAAAACATTATTAAAAAAATCATATTAAATTCCAAAAATACCAACTACCCCATCAAATATTTAATTCCTATATTTCTGGAATTTCAATTTTAAATTCAAACACTTTTTTAAATCAAATGTACTAATAAACATTTTTTTTTATAACTTTTTTATATAAACTCTTTTTCAAATAGTGTGATATAAAAAAACTAATAAACTGTTTTTATTTAAAAATGTACTAAAACGTCTAAAATTGTCATATAAATTATTGTAACACTTTTAGAAATAGCGTTTTATTGTTTGATCTAATAAACTTAAATCGTATAAAGCAAAGTATCAAAAATATTTAGACGTTTTTGACGTAGTATAAAATTAACTTTAGTGTGGTGTGTAATTCGTTATGTTTGGCAAAATAGTAGATAAGATAGTTGATAACTGATAAGTTAGTTGGTGACTGATAAGCTAGCTGATGAACTAAATATGTTTGGCAAAAACTAGCTCACGATAATCTAGTTGGAAAATGTATAATTACCAAAAATGATATGTTTAAAACTTAACAAAATTGAATATTTCATAATATATTTAAAACAATTCAGTTATGTTAATTAATATAAATACAAATTTTAGAAAATATTTAGGGTAAATGAGTATTTTAAATAATCATTACATGTCTATATCTATACTATATTATTAAGCATTTGACAAAAATTATTAAAAACCATTTTTATGCACGAAATTATGTTTATTGATGCATATTACTTAAAATTTAAGATTATAAGTAAATTGTGCATAAATACAACTTATTAAAGCTTCATATTTGAATTCGTGTAACTAACTGCAGATAAAAATAATTAAATATTGGATAAACATCTCATTTTAAATATAAAAAATCTAAACTATAATTAAGGTAATCATTAAGTTTTAATAGAATACTTAGTTATTATAATTATATTATTAAATCTAAGTTAGATTTCTTTGTTAGTAAATCTAAATTAAATTATATTAAAAAATTGAATTAAGAAAATTACACCAAAACACAAGAACTTTTAAAAATATTAATTTGGTACTGATATCGATATTTTTTTTCAAAATTTTATGACATTTTCAAGTTTATATTTTATTTAAAAAAAAAACATTATCGCTTTCTCAAAGCCACATAAAACCGTATTATATCGACATAAAAAAAGAATAAAACGAAACACTGAAATCAAGAGGTGTCTCGATACATTGCACGAGTACCCTTCTAGTTACATTATAAAGTATTTGACAAAAATTCTTAAAACCATATTTTATGCATAAACTACTGTTTATATTACTTAAAATTTAATATTACAAGTTGAATGTGCGTTGGTTTAACTTATTAAAGCTTTATATTTGAATTCATGTAACTAACTGCAGATAAATATAATTAAATATTGGATAAACATCTCATTTTAAATATAAAAAATCTAACATATAATTAAGATAATAATTGAGTTATTACAGAGTACTTAATTCCTATTTCTATATAAAAAAATTTATTATTAAATAAAAAATAAATTAATCCGATATTAGACTTAAATTAAATTATAATAAAAAATAAATTAAAGAAATTATTAAGGAAATGAGAACTTCTAAATAATTAATTTGATACTAATATTGATATATTTTTTTCAATTTTTTATGATATCGACATAGATAAAAAAATAAAATAAAAACGTTAAAATCGGGATGTGTTTCGATATATTAAACGAGTACATTTCTAGTAGTTAAAAATGTAATCGCTTTTAGATACTTTTACTTTTAATTCCCTGTTTTCAAAAAGAGTAAATTATGATTTTTGTGTGGTTTAATAATTTTTATTTTAAAGTTTATAAATTGCAATTTTTATTTCTAAAATTTATAAATTATTGTTATTTTTATCCTTCGACTAATTCTTTTTTTTTTTATTAACCTGAATATCCAACCCGATATGTAAGCCGACTAATTCCATGACAACTATTTGCTTTGCAAATAGTCCGGAGTCACCGCATTTGAACCTCCATGGCCACAAAGAAATTTTTATTCCTCTTTGGATTTAAACTTGGAATCTCCTGGTACTTTTGACCTTTGGAGCCAAGCTCAAACCAATCAGGCATCACCCTACCTTTATGGTTGACTAATTCCTATCTTTAAAAGGTAAGAGTCGAAAACAATAACGAATTGTAATTTTAAAACCAATGTAGTCTTTATAAAGAATCTTTTGAAAGATGATATATTGATGTATGCGGACATTATTGAACTCAAAGAATGGAAAAAGAAGGTCGAGGACCATTCCTGGGACCAATAAGCAAGCTCTCAATTGGTGAGGGTCGATTCATATTCAAGATTACGTGTCAAAGTTGATTTTGAATTTGACCTGCATTTTTCCTCACTATCAAACCAATACTATAGTATCTGAAGGTTAAAAATGTCTGGAAGTCCTAGTTTCAAATTCAAGAAGTAATAAAAAATCTCTTGTGGTCATGGAGATTCAAATGTGGTGACTTCGGGATACCTGCAAAGCAAATGGTCGTTTTGAGATCATTCGGTTCGCATAACGGGTTGGATATTCAGGTTAATCAAAAAAAATATATTATAATATCTCTTGACAATTTTTTGATCATCAAAAATTGATTAATTAATTAACCTTATTCATCTTCCATAAATATTCAAATCATAATAAATGAATTCTCATTATTTTTATAAATATCTCAATTAATTGAGTTGCATTGGTTGTACAAATGAACATGATTGTATTTGAAATATACCCTCTATATATATATAATATATGAATGTAGTTATGTAACGAGTGACAAACGGGTAGATTTGGCATTAATGATTTTGTTTGCGTGTGTCCTTCTCTCACATTATTGTAACATATAATAATCATACATAACCACACACTGCTAGTATGTTATGATAAGAACTAGACCGATATTTTCATCTAACCCCTCGTATTATATATAATTACTATATCCTATCCTTTATTTCTCTAATTTGTCAAAAGTTTCAAGACAACCAAATTTCATTGCAAACCCACCTCATTAGCCACATCAACAAACAAATATCGAGTTGTATCCCACTACACATCACTCGTCAAATCAACATTTTAACCGGTTAGTAGTTAAACCGGTTATCTAGGTAATTAACTGTTTGAAACTTTCCCTTTCAAATACCAAATAAGCGTATTGAAATTATGTTTCGCAAAATTGAAATTAGAACAAAATATGTTACAATTTCTATATAGAACGTCAAAAATGTTTAAAAGTAATAATAGACTACTTTACATAACTTAAGTTTAAATAACCTTACAATTATGTGTTATACGTAAAAGTGTTACAATAAGTTTATTAGATGTGTTTGAATGTTTTAACATGTTTTTTTGAAACACTATTATCGAAAAAATATTTTACATGACATTTTGGTTGCTTGCTTATCCTTTCATAGAAAAGACACATATTTTTTTAAACACAAAAGATTTATAAAGAAAACCAAAATTTAAGTTTAAAAAGCAACAAATTTGAGAACTTGAAGATGGGCTTTTGTATAAAAATAGAAACATTTACCATCTTAATCATTAAAGTCTTGGGATAATATTTCAGTTTAAAAAACTATATAGTGACACCTAACAAAACAATAAGGTGACACCTTTATAAAACATAATTTTTTTCTTTTATAACGAAATCATGAAGCGGTAGTCTGTGTCATTGTATCTATCCATATGGGTCGGCCTCTTGTCCTAGATTAAGTTGCTTCATTAATTCCATAATATATACAGGGTCCTATATGTAGTTTTTCATAGTACGTGGTGTAGATTGAAATATTTGAGTTTTGTGTTCCACCATAAAGTTGAGTTTTGTCTTGTTTATTAAAAGCGCATCCGCGAATTCGCCACGCTAACTCAAATACCCTCGGCCCCACGAGGACCACCGACGGAATCTAGTTGCTATAAATAAACCACCCACAACCCCAACCATTAGATTGCATGGCTAACCGTCGACGCCGTAACTCCTCCGCTTTTCAGCTACCCGATAATGAAGACAACCCACAACCCATCGTCGCCGACGGCTCCTCCAGCCGCCAACAACCGGTTTACCATGGAATCCGATGTCGAGCTGGAAAATGGGTTTCTGAAATTCGTGAACCAAACAAGTCTACTCGTATATGGCTAGGAACGTATCCGACACCGGAGATGGCCGCCGCCGCTTACGACGTGGCAGCATTAGCACTCAAAGGTAGATATGCGGTACTAAACTTTCCTGATTCTGTTTTATCTAGGATGCTTCCGGAGTGTCCGACGGCTGATGACATCCGTGCCGCCGCGGCAAGGGCGGCCGCCGCTCAAGCACTCAGTATTGAAAGTGGTGGAAGCTCTAGCGGCGGCGGAACAACACCTCCTGGACAAGGAGAAGTTATGGACGATGAAGCAGTATTTGGCGTAGGGAATCACTCTGATGACGAGACAGATAACTCCGGCGGCGGAGAGAAATAATAACGTTGGATGTTGAAGAAATTGATGAAGATATATCATCATATAATATATGTAACCGTTTTATGTTTTCGTTGAAACCAATTGTTTATCAATATGTAAAACGATATAAATAAATAAATAAATAAACTACTAATATTTATGCTTTATTACGTCATCTCCAATATATACATGGAATATTTTTTGTACTTATTTTTAGCATAAAATATTAAATTTGATGTAATAGTATTCATAACGTCATCTTTCGATATTTACAAAATGATCGTTTAATTTAAGATTCATGTACTTTTTATTTTATTTTATTGTCTAATAACACCCATTATATTAAAATGTAGGACGCTTGGCGTCAAAGGTCAAAAGTATCAGAAGGTCTCAGGTTTAAATCCAGTGAGAAATAAAAATCATATTGTGACCACAGAGGTTCAAATACGATGACTCCAAGCTATCTGTAAAGCAGATGATTACTCTGAGATTAATCGGCTCGCATAACAGGTTGGATATCCAGGTTAATAAAAAAACAAAAATAGAGCCTGACGCGACTTATGTCAAGGCGCAAGTCGCAGCAGCTACTTTTTTGGCGCATTCTAAATTATCAAGTTTTTTAATTAAGGGAAATGTTGAAGCATCATTTTAGAGAATTACCTTTACGGTTATAGTAGGTGCATTTTTTGGGTAATTAAGATAAATGGGTTCTCTTACCTCTACTTTATAAACATGATACCGTTCATAGACGTTTTTAAAGTACCGCTTATAGATTTTGTTATGCAAATTCCCATTTTGTACATTTTATATTTTTTTAAAGTTACGTGGTTACATGGGATATATGGATTTGTATAGTGTCAGTAGTGTACCTTGAGATAGTGATATCTCTTGGAAGTGATAATTCGTGCCCCTTAAGTTTGTTTATTGGCACATTGGATAGACGTCTATTTGGGGCCTTAATTGTGAATGTCATGGGGTGGTGTGACGGTGTGTAGCTACGAACGCTATACAAAATCCTGTGTGTGGGAATTATGCACATATTTAATTGCATATGGTGTTTTTATATCCAATTTCTCTATTCAAGCGTTTTAACTCTTGAAGGTGAAATTAAAGGAATTCAGTACACGTTTTAGTCTAACCCTCCCTTTTCAAAACTAAACCATTTTCAGGTAAGTTTCATGTTGAATGTATTTTAAAAGGGAAAGGGAGATTTGATCTGAACGGATTTTGGCTTGCAGTTTAGTAGCTGTTAGTCCCTAGTTTTGTAATAGATCTTAGTTGCAGATGTAGATTTCCCCCTACAAACTATCGAGATGTATGGAGAATCTTTATATTCATTTACTTTTGGTGCCGGTTTGGCTTTCGTTTATAAATATTGTTATTTTGGTTTTTGGTTTTTGGGTTGTTACATTATATAATATTTTTAGACGTTTTAACAAGTTTTCTTAAGGCGGGTGAAATATGATATTTTATTTAAAAAACGTCCTAAAAGAATTGTTATAACACCTATGAGCGTCTTACAAAATTATTGTACACTTTTAGATATGATGCTTTATAGTTTGATCATATAAATTTAAGTTCTATAAAGTATTCTATTACGACGCTTAAACATTCTAAACATCTTATAAATCCAATTTGTTTATAGTGTTGTTTGATATCGACAAATCAAATATAAATATGCTCAGTTTGCACTTCGAATTAGGGATTCACAAAAAAAGTCCAAGCCCAAATCCTTGTTCCGGCCAGACATTTAAAACCCGTTCAAGTCGAAATTTTGGGGACAGGGATAGGCCTAATCCCAGCTTGAAAAAGCCTGGTTATGGTTGATCAAACCAAATATTGGATTTTTGGAAAACATATTTCATGACAACAAAACCTATTCATGTCTCAAATTTTGTAAATTCAAGATAAATTCTAAGTACTTTAAAATATTAAGAACGAAATCGGCAGAACAAAAATCATTAGATTACAGTCGGCAAACTAGCTAATAATTAGTTGTCTCGGTTTTTAGGGTATTTTTTTTAACAGAAAGCCAAAATCTCCAAAAATAAATTTATAATATACTCCATCAATTATTATCTATTTTTGGAAATTCTAATATTATTTTATATTAACAAAATATTAAACACATTTAATATACAACAAACTTATTATAAAATAATATTTTTGTTTCTCTCTCTAATCCTTTTCCAAAATGAATAATATTAATAATAATAAAAGTATCTTTCCTTCTACAAAATTAAATTTTAGCGATTTCTTTGTCTGTACAAATATTTTGAAAAATCTTTTGAAGATTTTATTTAAATAAACTTTAAGATTTGAGGTCGACTAGAAGAATAGTCAAGCATATATATATCGGAAATTAGAATTTAATTAATTATGGTTTGTGTCGTTAATGTTTTGCTTAGCGCATGTTCGTCCATTAACTTTAATTATCCAGTTCGGATTCGCCTAATTTTTTTGTAACGACCGCTTTTATACCATACTAAATACGGAACTGGGTGTAGCATGTTATTTTATTTGTGAACGACTATTCTTATAAGCCAGCTTAATTGAATTGAACAAGTTAAAGAAGTTAAAATGCACTTTTTTCATATATGTGGTGAATAAATTGGCAATCAAACATTAAGATCAAGACAAAATACATCAATGGTCTGTATGAAATCATTTATATATAGAAAGAGCTTATTGAGTTTCCCGTAGGCAGTTGCAATGGATGCTGGATCAACAATCAATTCGTTCATCATCTCTTCCTCCTCAATTCTTCCAACTTTTTCTTATATATCTTCCATCAATAAACCTTGAATGATCTTTTCTTGTGTCACCAACTTCTCGCTTCTTTCACGCGTGGACTCATGAACCTTGCCACCATCGCCGCAGATTCTTGTCGGTCGTTCGTGCCAAGATCGTTCGGACCATCGCAGATGATGAGGCATGCTACTGCCCTACAGAATCGACAGATGTCTTGCAGGCTCTTGATGCAAGCTTCCTTCCTCTTTTGCAAGGTAGCTTCTTTCATTGACAATTCTAACGAGTTTCACCCTCCTACCCCTTGCCATCTCTTCAATGTTTCTACAACAAGATTTGATAGATAGATATATATATATATATATATATATATATATATATATATATATATATATAAAACTATGGGCAATTTGAATACTACTATGGTTTTCGAGTTATGACTGAGCTGGCATATATATCATTTTTTACTATAAAATTTAGATATATCAACTTTTTTTTTTTTCTTCTATATTTGAAGATAATAAAAATAACATAACAAAAGCCAAGGCTTTTATTTATATTTTTTTGTAACTATAAACTTTTATATGAAAAAAGTTGTACGAAAACCGACACTTGTAATGATTATTATAAGAGTGCCCGTAAACGAAGCGACAACAGACACAACTTTTAACTGGTAAAAACGAAAACCATAGACGAGACATGGTTTGACACATAAAAACTTAGGACACGAATCTTGAAGACATGACATTGACATGCCAAGTAAGAAAGAAGCATCAAACAAGACCTTCATCAATCTTTTTGATCGAATCATCTAAATAGGGATCGAGTCGACGAAGGTCCTCCTTAGATACATTTTCGATAGATGCTTCCGGATCCAGTATAAGTCTAAACATTATCTCTTGCATCCTTAAATCTTCGTTCTTCTTCTTCACTTCTTCCAACTCCTTCTCCATGATCTTGATCTGGGCCAAAATCTTTTTGGTTCTTTGTTTTTCAGATAACGTGGTTGTTGATTTTCGTTGAATCCTAGCTATCATTAAGACACATATTTTATCGGATAAGATTGTTGTTGGTGGTGGATATTGTAGGGGTTTATATAAGGAGTTTAGATACATTTGGTCGTGTAGGTGTTTGTTGGAATAACAAGTATTAAATTATAATTAATTTAATTATGGTCGAGTTGTATAATGCTTTTATTATATAATTTTAAATCAAATTATAATTTCATGAGTTTAAATTATATGTGAATATAATTTTTTATAATAAAAAAGGGAATATGTAAAGATATATTATTTTAATATATATAACTGATTTTATATGTAATTTTAAATCAAAAATATTAAATTCGTAAGTTTTAAATTATATGTGAATATAACTTTTGTGATAAAAAAAAGGGAATGTGTAAATATACATTACTTCTAAAAATATAATTTTTATTTAATGTATAATTTTAAATTAAAAAAATATTAATTTCGTTAATTTAAATTATGTTATTTTATATAAATCCATTAGGGAAAATTGCATTAAAATGGAACCAACTTTCACCTGATTTTTATTTTGGAGAACCAACTTTCAAAATCGTCATTTTGGGGAACCAACTTTCACCTGATTCCTATTTTGGGGAATCAACTTTCAAAATCATCATTTTGGGGAACAAACTTGCACCTAATTCCTATTTTGGGGAACCAAGTTTCAAAATAATTATAAAAAAATAACTAAAATTTATTTTTTTGCAATAAAATCTATTTTTCATTTCAAATATCGTTTTTTTTAATTCAGATATCAAATTGAAGATTTTTTCGAAAAAATTCAAATTACCACGATAAAAGTTGTTTTTTTTGTTAATGCAATAAAAAATCAATTTAATAGAAAAAAATTAATTGATGCAATAAAAAATAAATATTAAATATCACATTCAAGATTTTTATATCTAACCAATCTGTGTTAATATTAAAGTTTAAATCAAATTTGGCAAATCCAACCAAAACTTTGATAGAGACCCTTAAAYTACHTGTTAYATGTTCAACAGATCAACCAGACCCTTAAATAAACAAAAGTTTGATAGAGACCCTTAAATGACGATTTTAAAAGTTGGTTCCCCAAAATAGGAATCAGGTAAAAGTTGGTTTCATTTTGGTGTAATTTTCCCATTGTCCTACAATTATTTTGCAAGTTGGTTCCCCAAAATAAGAATCAGGTATAAGTTGGTTCCCTAAAATGACGATTTTGAAAGTTGGTTTCCCAAAATAGGAATCAGGTGAAAGTTGGTTCCCCCAAAATAACGATTTTGAAAGTTGGTTCCCCAAAATAGGAATCAGGTGAAAGTTGGTTCCATTTTGATGCAATTTTCCCAATTCATTAATGAATTATTTTTTTAATTAAATTGGATATCCAACCCGCTATGCGATCCGACTTATTCCAGGACGACAACCTACTTTGTAGGTAGCTCGGAGTTATCGCATTTGAACCTTCGTGGCTATAAAAGGGGGTTTTTGTTCCTTCTTGGATTTGAACCTGGGACCTCCAAACACTTTTGACTTTTGGAGTCAAGCTCAAACCAATCAGACACCACCCTTGTGGTTGAATTATTAAGTTTTTCTTATGTGAAACAATAGTTTTATTATATTTCGTTAAAACTAATTTTATAAATTTGTGTAACGATAACTTTATGTAAATTTAAATAACCGGTTCAAGAAATTGTTATTTAAAACAAGGGAAATGTGTGTTATTATTTTGTTTAACTTAAGTGAGTTTAAATTGTTTGAAAAAATATATATTTTATAAGAGAAATTTAAATATCTATACTATATTATAAAACATTTGACAAAAACTCTTAAAATATATGCATGAAGTACTGTGTATTAATGCATATTACTTAAAATTTAAAATCACAAGTAAATTGTGCGTAACTACAACTTATTAAAGCTTCATTTTTGAATTCGTATAACCAACTGCAGATAAACATAATCAAATACAGAATAAATATCTCATTTTAAATATAAAAAATCTAAAATATAATTAAAATAATAGTTAATTACGATAAGCATCTCATTTTAAGAAAATTGTACAAAAAAACGAGAACTTTTAAATAGTTAATTTAATATTAATGTCGACATATTTTTTCAAATTTTTATAATATCTTTTTAAATTTATTTTTATTTAAAAGTAAAAACGTTATCTTTATCGAAACCACATAAATCATATTATATCAATAGAGACAAAAAATAAAATAAAATATTAAAATAAATATGTATCTCGCTGCATTGCATGAATACATTTCTAATATATGTAATATCACGTTGATTTTATATATAATATTTTTATACAAATTTATTATTTAATTATTTAAAATTTAAAATAATACTAAACCAAGCGATTCAATCATCTTATCTAGAAGTTAGGTGGTTAAATATATGTAAACATGTTTTTTTTACCACAGATGTAAAACAGTTGTACGATAATAATTCTTTTTATTCTGACTTTTTTTCACAGTTTTTTGAAATTGAGGGGTTATTACAATAATAAAAAACGCTTTGAACCTCAGGATATGGAGTATACAAGACTCATTTAAAATTCTAAGAATTAGAGATTTAATCCTAAGTTTAAGTTTATAAGTAATTATAATCCTATAAAAATAAGTAATAATCAACTGATAAACACATTCAAACACAGAATAATTATTAAAACCTATTAATATTATATAATAAATAACCATTATCTTTATATTATAAAAAATCACTTTATATTATAACTAAATTTTGAATTAAACAAATTATACAAAAGACAAGAATTTTATTAATTTTTAATTTGACACCAAGACTGATATATGTTTTCGAATTTTTGTAATTTCTATTTTGTTGAAATATAAATAAACTTTGAACTATTTATTTTATTGAGATATTGCTTTCATTTTTTTTTATCATAGATTGCAGATAACATCTTGTATATATCCCACTAATCACTCCACCGATCTTCGGCCGGAGATTATATTTTTCATTTGATCCTCTCTACATCACATACATACATACATACATACATACACACACACACACACACATATATACACACAGACACACACATGTATATGACAAATCAAATGAGAACCGTAAAAAGATTAAAAACCCGCAAGAATCAATTTAAAAATATTTTTTACATGATTTTTTATCTATCAAATGCTAGAATTTAAGATATAGTTTCACATATTTTTTTCCATTATATGATAATTTCACATGTATTTGTTTCACAATGTGACATGCTTTAATTAACGCGTATTTTTTGTTTCTCTATGTGAACAAAAATGTTTCATATATGTTTAATTCACCATATGAACACAAATATATTTGAAACAATATCTTAAATCATATTAGTTGATGATTTTTTTTGTTGTAAAAAGTTACTTTTTTTTATCGGTTCTCATGGGTTTGTTACATTTTTATGGTTCTATATATATAGACGAATGATCGTGTGAGAATAGAATTAATCTGATACATCTCGGTGCATCTCATTAGTGCTGATATTCTCATTATAACTTTCATCTCATCGGAACCCAACCCTATATATATATATATAATCAAAATAATCGAATTAACAATATTTGAAATTCTAATGATTGTATCAATTACTATATTCAGTTAACAAACATTATCGTCGATAGATCTTCGAATAAAAGAATGAACTCTCAATTATAAAGGGAATAAAAGCAAATAATAACATTTCATAACTTAAGTTCCCTTTTAGATACCAATTTCAAACATTAATAGAATTTCAAACATAAATAGAATGTAACAAGTTTGTATAAAGCTTGAGTTGTGAAATATGTCCTAACAAGCAAGGAATGAAGAAACTGGTATCAACCATTAATATAATGTAACTAGATAACTTAAAATATGATCGTTATACTGAAAAACATTCACAAGACCTTAATCCTTTGACTGTAAGTAAACGTATCATGTATCTAAGGGTTTTTAAAAGATCTTCATACAAAAAGTGTGGATTTGAAAAATTAAAATGAGACGCATAATAAAAAAGGTGACTTGAAAAATATTGCTAGTTGACAAGAAATGGGAAAAAAAAAAAACAGGTCATGCATGCAAATGACGCATTTTATTACTTAATTATGAATAATCTTGCCTTTTGTATTTAGACATGGATTTCGTCATAAAGTAGCTTGTTCACTATTCAAATCAACCGTTAAGAATAATAGGTTTTTTGGTTCAATATTGATTTCATTATTCACGGAGATTAGTTTGGTATCGGAAAGTTATGTTGCTATGACAAGAAGTCGTGTTGTGGACCAATAAAGGGCCTATGTTGGCGGTACTTTGAACCTAAGGGTTGTTGACCATTAATGACGTGATAGTCGGTTGGGGAGGGGGGGTTAAGATGACTATTTAACGTTGATAAAGATCAATGAACGAGGCAAGATGTCATGGTTGAGTGGTGCAGAACGTTCAAGGGTACATGTTTATCTAGATACAACTTCAGCGTGTTCACATGATGTGGATATGGGGGTGGTAAAATTGTATTGTTGTCCATCTTTGACCGTTGAGCATCAGGGAAAACCTTTGGAGGCATGTCTGTATTTTGAAAACTAAGATTATTAATTGCTCACTTATGAATATTGTTCTTAAAACAAACATCGTTGTTAATGGATCTTCAAATAAGTGAGCAATCTCTTCCAATTAATAAAAAAACATGCATACAATCGCAAAAAAAAAAAGATTAAACAAATGATAAAATGTCGTAAATTATATTCCCTACCACTAACGGATAAAACAAGAGGATCGTGTAAATCATTGTTAATTCGTATAACGTAATTAATAGAAAAAAGATATAACATGATTAATTCGTACAACAAGCCATTAAGCCGATAGAAATTTTTAAACAGAGTTAGAAAAAGAGACCCGACATTTTCAATGACCATTTCGTTTCGGGTAAACTAAAGGAAGGGAACTTGTAATTTACTCAAACATAAAAGTTGTATTCCAACTTTTTAATAATTTATACGAAATCTTTGGACATATCTAAGAGACATCAGAAAAATCAAAAGTTCGACGGGTCAAGTTGTTAATCCAATATAAAAATAGACCAACAACGACGACGTTAGTGGTGATATTGTTTATTTATCTTATCGTCCTTACTTTTTCGTAACTTATTTTAGATTCTTATCTTTTCTTTAAAAAAATAATTAATCACGTAAAAATGTTTAAAGTTTTATACCAATTATTTCGTCGATTATTTTCATAATTTATTTTTTAATTTGATAAGTTAAAATTAAGTCACAAATAAATAAAAATATATTGAGTTACCAAAACTCATTGAAAATATTTAAAGTTGATCATTTGTGGGTTTGGAACGGATACAGGTCGGATTCAACCTAATTTATTTGTCCAAAAAACCTAATATGGTAAATTTTGAAAACTTGTCCATACCCGCCCTATAAACGGGGATTGCCGACGGGCTAACGGGCTTAAAAATCTTATTATATTTTTATGAAAATAGAACTTATATAAAATCACAAGTTATGTAAAATAATACAAATTACATAATAGTTTTTCCTACTTAAAATTTTACGTAAATACATAACAATATACATACTTTAGAAAGAAAAATTGTTTCACTAAATATTAAGTATCAATAAAGAAATTGACTAAATGGGATAATAAGGAATTGATCAATTGAGTAATTATATTTTCAAATTTAAGATTTTTATAGAATGTTGTTATCATTAGTCATAATTAAGTGGAAATTGATAAGTATTAAGAATTTTTAATTTTAATTATAAAAGTAAATTATTATAAAAATATTAATGGGTTTGACGGACCTACCCAAATAATTTTTTCCATTGCTCATGTCTACACAACAAGTCAGTCCATGTACATCAATTTTCTTCGATAATGGTAACGCAAAATCATTTTTCTAACATGCCGAAAAGGACAGGTCTAACGAGTCATCCTACGTGTGAACAAGTCTAAAAGTATTGTTATTAAAAAAGAGTATCACAAAATAAAATGGAATTTTTGGAGATAAAAAGGGCATCAGAATTAAAGTAATTAAAAAATATAATTAATTAATTAATTGTGTTGGAAACACTTTCCTTTTCCTTTTCCATTTCCTTTTAGCAGCGGCGGCGTCATCCTGGGCAAGTTGCAAAAACTACCTGAGGTGGGGCCCTTGATGTTATCACCACGTGGTCCACGCGCTTTTCCTCCGTTTTGGTTGTACTGCAATTTCAACCGTTTCTTCGCCTCCCAAGTTGCCAACTTCTTTGTTGCACCATCTTCAACGGTATATTATACTTCTTTTTGACAGTAAACGACAAATATACATTGTGTGTTTTTATAAAATAACATTTAGTTTCAAAATTACAAGATGACTGTTAAAATGTTTTGTTAAATAAAAAGTATTTAATTTTTTTATCAATTTTTCTATTCGTTTTATCCAATCAAAACCAGAGGCCAAATCATAGAATGAAATTTATTGGTTAAAATAATTTTTTTTTTAAAAGATGAAAATGATATGACGATAGAGATATCAATAGATATAACAGAGTTAGATTACAAATGAAATATTTCATAGTTATCAACTTGTAACTTATCGCTATAAAAAATGCTTATGATTAATGAGAATTATATATTCTAGTGTTGTTATTTTTCAGTTATTCTATAACAACAATAGATTTTTTTAAAACGTTTTCTAAATTTTTGATGAATTATTTTATTCAAACAAATTTTCTAAATGTTTTCTGAAAATAAATAATTTAAGAAAGAAACCCAAAATTGCTAATCAAAGTTTATTGGAGAGAGAACAACGTATTTTTTAATAGTTTAAAGTTCAATATATTATTATTTTATATAGACTTTAACTTGAATAATATAATTACTACGTAAATATATTGCTAATAAAAATAATCTTGTAATAATATCTATACTATATTATAAAGTATTTGACAAAAAAAAAATAAAAATAACTTTTTATACATAAAGTATTGTTTATTAATGCATTTCACTTAAAACTCAAGATTACAAGTAGATTGTGTGCAAGTACAACTTATTAAAGCTCCATATTTGAATTCGTGTAACTAACTGTAGATAAATATAATCAAATACAAGATAAACATCTCATTTTAAATATAAAAAATCTAAAATATAATTAAGATAATCATTGATTTCTAACAGAATATTTAATTATTATCTTTATAAAATGTTATATTATTAAACAAAAAATAAATTATTTCATTATTAAACTTAAATTAAATTATAATAAAAAAATTACATAAAAAATAGAACTTTTAAATATTTGATTTGATATTAACATTGATATATATTTTTTTCAAATTTTTATGATATCTTCAAATTTATAGTTTATTCAAAAATAAAATCATTATTATTTTCTTATAAACACATAAAATCGTATTATAACATTGACAGAGACAAAAAATAAAATAAAATTATTAAAATCAAGATTTATATCACTACATTGTACGAATACTCTTCTATTAATATTCGAATTCGAATTCGAAAGAGAGAAAAAAAGTAGAGGGAGTCAAGATCAAAGCACGAAAAAAGCACGTGATACGGCAAGCGTTTGGGTAAGATAAAGAGCAACAGCTGGTCTCATACCCCAACTTGCAACTAGCAACTTGCAACTTGCAACTTACCCAGCCTGTCTCCTGATCATCCTCATCCACATATTTATTCCTTTTTTTTTTTTTTCTAAATCATATAATGTTTACCTCAAAACATTTTATTATATACTTTTTTAAAATCCTGTACTTAACAAAAAATAGGAATATAAAAAAATCCGCACTTAACAAAAAATCTCGATATACTGATACTAGAACCGGTTTTGATTGAAGAATCTTCGAATGGGATATTGTCGTCCCCGATCCTGACCTCGACTATTAATAATAAATCTTTTTTTAAATATAATCAATTTTGGATGATGATATTTATATTAATTGAAATAATATGGTTAAATATTATAAAATACATATTAAAATATAACAYATATAATATAAAAATATGTATTTATTAATAATTTATATTAATTAAAATATAATAAAAAAATGTAACAGAAAAAAATTAACGTATATATAAAATATTTATTTATTATTAATATTTATATTAATTGAAATAATATGATTAAATACATATTAAAATATAACATATATACGATAAAAAATATATATTTATTAATAATTTGTATTAATCAAAATATAATATAAATAAACAGAAAAAAGCAAAATAAAAATTTTATATTAAATTAAAATTTCTTTAAAAATAAATTAAAATTAAAATAACAATAAAACAAAACAAAACATAATAATAATAAAAAAACTATTAAAAACAATAATAATTAAATTAAATTTAGGAGTGCCAATGACGATTAATAGGATTGTCATTCCCCAAAAAAAAGAGTAGGCCGAAATCCCATGGGAAGTGGAAAATGAATATAACAAAGCCGTACAGAGAATCTCATTTATAGTTGGAATAAATAATAAAATAAAATAAAATGTTATTGAGTGGAAAATGATGACACGTCATCATCCACGACAGTCTAGAGTCTACACTCAGTTTCTCTATGAAACCCACTTTCTCCCTGCCTTCTTCTTTCCCTGCCCCCAGCTGTCTCCTTATCATCCTTCACTCCGTGTTCACTTTGCTTATCAGAACCATACATACACGCACACACACACACACACATACATATATATATATATATATATATATAATCATTCATTGCTCATTCATAAACCAACTCAAGTTTCATTCAGTGATCATAACTACCAATCAATGACTACTTTTATCCAATTCAATACCTTCTCCCCTCCCACTGAATCTTGTTCAACTTCCGACTGCAGCACCACCGGAAGTAATAGTTTTTTCGACGAGGAGATCAAACTGGCTTCAAGAAATCCCAAAAAAAGAGCTGGAAGGAAGAAATTCAAAGAAACACGCCACCCAGTTTACAGGGGTGTAAGGAGAAGGGATTCCGGCAAGTGGGTCTGTGAAGTGAGACAACCTAATAAGAAAACCAGTTTATGGCTAGGGACCTATCCAACGGCGGACATGGCTGCTAGAGCTCATGACGTCGCCGTTTTGGCTATGAAGGGCCGTTCAGCCTGTTTGAATTTTGCTGACTCATTGTGGCGGTTGCCGATCCCGGAATCTAGTTCTGTCAAGGATATTCAGAGAGCGGCGGTGGAGGGGGCTGAAGCTTTCCGGCCGGTGGAGTCTGATGTGGCGGAGGTGGAAGAAAGTAAAGAGTTGGCCGGAAATGTGTTTTATATGGATGAAGAAGCGATATTTGGGATGCCGGAATTTTTTGCCTACATGGCGGAGGGGTTGATGCTACCGCCGCCTATTACCGTTGGATACGACAACTGTGAAGATAACGTGGAATTTAGTATTGACGCGTCCTTGTGGACTTTCTAACTTCGAAATATAATTTTTGGTTCTACCTACGTATCCCTTAATACGAATAAAAATCAATTATCAAACAATTTTATTCATTTATATACCCTTTTATAATTTTACTTAACTGATTAAATTTAATTATGACATAATGAGTTTAAAGAGCTTATTCATACGGTCAAAATAGGATGTTACTTATAGTTTATTCGCACAGCCCGTGCATAGATGGATATGGTGTGTTGTTCTCGTTAAGCCAAAGAAAAAATACCAATACCCTTTATTTTTAATAACATGCCTCCTTCCCAAATTTTGTTCAAAACCCTAGCACCTTCATTGATCTCCTTTCCGATTTTCAAGTTCGATTCCAAGCATCTTGATCAATTTCTTGCACCATTGTCCGATTTTAAATTTCAAACTCCTAGCCGTTGTACACCCCTCCTTCATGGATTTTCTTATTTTAAAGTTCGATTCCAAGCATCTAGATTGATTTCCTTCATGTATCGATTCCAAGTTGTTGTTTTTTAGGATAATGTTCTCATGTATCGATTCCAAGACCTAGATCGATTTCCTTTGTCTTCTTTTTGTTTTTGGCTCTAAATTAAATTCCAAGTTGTTGTTTTTGTTTTTTAGGATATATTCATACAAGACTTAATAATTTTTTTAGTAAATAACCTCTTAATTAATTGTCAAAAGATATTTAAAATTTACGTGAAATCTTAGGTTGTCTTGTAATTTCAATAAACTTTTTAAAAAAATAGATCTTAATTCATTTACTTTCATTTCTTTTCTTATTCACTCACATTATGTGTAGTGTATATTCATTAATGATTATACACTAGTTAATTTTATGTTTTGTGTATTTATTAATGAATACACTCAAATACAATAATAAAGACACTGATGAATTCCGTATATTGTATATTCATTGTCAAATATACACATTAATATATTATTTTATATTTATAAAGGGATATGCTCATGTTACGTACATCGTGTTCATGTTTTACGACAAAAGTTACGTACCAATACATTGACGAATACAAACATGTTACAAACTTACGTCAAACATACCAAGTCTTTAAAAAAAAATCAAAATTACGTCAAAGTCTAGATCGGTTAAGCCAGATGCTCGTAACCAGACCCATATATTAAACAATAGGACCAAACCTTAAACGGTCAGGTCCTTTTGTCCATCTCTACGGTAGTTTTAACCCGTTCAATCAATCGTAAAAAGCTAAGAAGTCAAACTGCTAACATTTATATTATCAGAAGGAATGTTTTCACAGTCAAAATCCACAAACCACTCCCAATTAACCCAAACTCTTCATTATCATCCCACTTTCAACAAACAAAATCAGACCTCAAAGCAGTCGATAGATGTGTGCATGACACCCAACGGATAACCGACTCTGCTACCATCAGATCCAATGGTTCAAACTCTCCCAGTCCAATTGTACGGTTTCGCTTGTTATGAATTCCAGATATCCGTGAACCACCTCCTCTTTTCACCTCACTCGATCTCTGCTCTTTTTCTTCCCCCCTTCTCTCCTGCTCTAATAATACACAACCCTCTTCTTCAGTCTCTGGGCCTGGCCCAAAGAACCTAAAACTTGGCATCGAGTGGATTGGGGTGCAGAAATCTAGGGTCGTGTTTGATGACCCACCACTGCTACGGAAAGAAAACCCACATGAATTCAGCAAAGGTGTCGCTGGTTCCACAAAGAAGGAAGAAAAAGATGATTTGCAACTGAATGCTTCGCAGATCATCGGTGATCCCATCCCAAAACTGATGTCTTCATTCCTAGCCATGAACAAAGAAGAAGAAGAAGATGGACTTCCTGCTATCTCCAGCTCTCCACAGCTTACCAGTGATTTCGGGACCAGATTCGTGCCATTAGTCCATGTATGATCTAAAGACCAGGTGAAATGAAGCAATCATCAGATTCCAATAAAGAAGCAAGCAAAAAGGCGGATAATTTTATACAGGTTTCTGTTTTCAATTACCAAGAACTTCAAGGGCAGTGAACCTCACAGAAGGATCTGTTCGGAGCATTCCTCTGATCAATTCTTTGGCAGAGTCGGATATACTGTTCCAGGGATCTGACTGAAACCTTAAACCGGCAGCTCTAACAGCATCAAATATCCGTGATTTAGTCTTCCCCCAAAATGGTGGCTTCCCACTAAGAAGGATGTATAAAATCACTCCTGCACTCCAAACATCAGCTGCTTGGTTGTAACCACCAGCCAGCACCTCTGGAGCTATGTAAAATGGACTCCCAACGGTTCCGTGCAAATTTTGACCTGTATAGATCAACAAGATTAAGACCAACCTCCCCTCCTCAAGTAATGCCACAAATTCACCAAATTTGTTGATAAATTTCGTACATTTTTAACAAAGGATTATAACGGGTTGTGTGCCAGATGCCAAAATGAAGATTTTTCAAACATACGAACAATGGGTATTTGCTGTTTCTGTGAACTGTCATCAAATTCACAAGTGAATAACAGCAAAGACTTCATCCACTTTCATATACCCAATACTCCATCTATTCCACAATTACAAGTGCTTCTTTCAGAACTTGCAAATAATAAAGATTAAGAATATATTCATAAATCAGTAATAAACTTGAGCCGATTGTGTCATTTTACACTAAACGGAACTCTTTTGTTGGAAGAAATGAAATGATAGGTTGTGAGCAACTGGAACTGTTTTGTAATTTGCTCTAATGTACATGGATGACGATAAACATTTGGAGGTTCGGAAGATGAACACATGGCCAACAAAGACAAAAGGACAAAACTTGAAGAAGGTGTAGATTATGGCACCATGCACAATTTCCCCTACAAGTTAAACATGGCACGTTCAGTGTGGTATGGCCATGGCATGTCACTTTGTGATTGGAGCTAGTCGGCTTACATCATTAGAACAATTTCAGTTACTAGAATTTATCTATACATAAATAAGAAATGTCAAGAAGATAGTAGATGGCAGATAGTAAATCAGTGCAATACAACCACAACACTTGTCGTTTGTTTTCTTGTTCTTTTTCGGGTCTTTTTTGGCCTTATTCTTGGATCAAGAATCCGTTTCAAAGAGATCCTATTCTCCTCAGATATCACCCACAAAATACACAGAGTACACAACATGAAATTACATTATCCCAAGATCAATATATCATAAAAACAGATGAAAATTTAGGGTATACCTGGATTGATGTATGTTGCAAGACCAAAATCAGCCAATTTTATCTGGGAGGAGGATGCTTTTGTTGCTAATAGAATATTTTCTGGCTTTAAATCTCTATGAACAACACCCTTATCATGGCAAAAGCTCACTACTTGCATTAAATGCCTGAAGAGAACTCTAGCCTCAGATTCAGAAAACCTCCCCTGTTTCTCCAATCGATGAAAAAGCTCTCCACCAGCACACAGCTCCATAACCAGATGAACATACCCTTCTTCCTCGTAGACAGCCTTGAGATCAACAACGTTTGGATGCCCAGATAACCTAGTCATTATCTCGATCTCAAGCTTCACACTTCTTACATCTTCATCAGTCACTAGTCGATTCTTGGATATTGACTTGCAGGCCAATACCTCACCAGTCAACTTATCTGAGCATTCTCTGATTATACCAAATTGCCCCCATCCCAACTGATCTCCAAGAACATACCTATCTTTCAGATTTGAGGTCTGAGTAGTGTCTAGTATGGTTTCAGTCAAGCTCTCAACTTTATAGCAATTGCAGAGTTGGAAAGATGATTCGTTATATCTGTTGCAGTCACTCTTGGCATCAGCCATACGAAATCTCGGAGAAAACCCAGAAATCTGAATACCCCAACTGTGATTACAAAGATTCAAAATATTTGGCAGCCCCCAATTCTTGACTTTGAATCACCCTTTCCTTTTCACGGGGTTGTAAAGTCTGATTTATGGACTTTTTCTTGGAATCAAAATATCAAAGCCATGTAAATTAGGTCAAACTTTTGAAGTCTTCGGTGTTGGGAATTGGTAGCTAAAATTCAAGAAGCATGGTTCCTGTGAGACTTACAATGCGATTTTGGGTAGCTGTCATGAAAGATTTGACATAAATCAAACCTCTGAGCAACCCCAGTTGGAGCTCGGATCTGAAAAGAAAACATGGCAAGAATCGAACTTTTTTTCAAATTTCAAATTTCCAAAACCGAAAGCTCATAAACTCAGCAAGATGCATACTTCTTTCTTGAAAACAAACAATAAGCAAAACCTCATAAGGCTACTTAGCTTACAAATCTCATGCTTTACTACTTAAGAACTCAAACTGTGAATTGATTCAAATCGAGAACAAAAACACACTTAAAACCACTTAAAAACCCTAACCAAACAGAAAGACTAGAGAACCACATGAACAGTAGAAACTCAAAAACATTAGAAAACAAGAAACCAAGACAGACCAATCAAGATTCAATTTAAAAGACGACAACCCAGATCTAGAAATTAAATTCCATTGAAGAAAAAGTTTCAAAATTCATTAATTTCAGAAGAGAGAAAAGGGTTTAACCTGGAGAGAGAGAGATTGAAGTCTGAAGAACGTTGAAATGGATTTTGTTGTCAAAGAAATCTCCGCACGAGAGGGGGAGGCTATGGTGTGGGCTCTGATGGTCTCCTCCTCCTCCTCCTCCTTAGCTTTGCCCAATTTAACCCAAAATGAAAAGCCCCCACTTGTGTTTATGCTTTCGCTTATTTATGAGTTGATGTATTATTGTCTTTTATCGGTTTTTTTCCCTTCATTTTTCTATCTATTTTGCCCTTTTCTTTCCTCTTGTTCTTGATGTTAAATTCCTGCCTCCATTACAAGAATATGTGCGAATTTTAGTAAACAACGCATGGTGTTGGCTGGAAATGGAATAAACAACACTCCAAATTATTTTTTTGATATTTATTTTCAAATGAATTTTTTATCCATCTATTATTATAAAAATATTTAAAAAAAAATTATTTGGGTCGTCTCTTGCCATGTGCAAAAGCGTGTAAACATCTCATTTGTTGATTAATAATTATAGTGTTTCCAAGGGTCCCGCTAATTATTGGAACCAACTCGACTTATATTCTCATTACCTAAATTTGTGGTTGGTTTTTTGTATATAATGGTTAGTTTTCTTGTTGAGGGTCACGAATGCTTTGAATGAAACTTGAAATGGATAAACATTGAGAAAATGTCTCACGAATTGCATCCAACATTAAGAACCAGTCCACTAAGGCTCGTAAACATCCAACTGGTTTTTCGTAACTTACAGACTTACACATCGAACAACAGTGAACACGCCTTTGAGATCCATAATTTTTTTCAATATGTTAGGACGATAAATAAGAGTTCATGAGACTACTAGTTAAGTGTAATATCAATCAAGGCTTGATGGGTTATCTTTTAAGAGCTTGATAGAAAATATATTCGATCAATAATCGGTTTTTTATATGTTGTTTAAATAATTCATAAATTGATAATTTTATGTTTATTTGCTTTTATTCAAAAACCATCAAACAATTAAACATACATCATGATGACTCAAGTACCATGTGGAGTTCCACTAATTGTTATAAAATCTTATGTCATTATATCTAAATAAAAAAATGGTAATATTTTATAACATCTTTCATAAACATTCAATCATGTCATGTTTTATATGGTCTAAAATGATCTAAAATTTGAAAAAAAGTAAATTTCAGTTCAAAATCAGGCTTTGACCAGACCGATCTTTAGTAAACCACTTAACCAGGTTCCAGACCGGTCCCTAATTTGAAATCAAAGTCCAAATCGGGTTTTTGCCTATAACCGGGCCGCCTTTAAGTGGTCATTTTTAGGAGCGGTCAATGGTCCTTTTTGGTCCAAAATCGGTTAATCGGATTGATATTGGGGATTTCAAAGGTTGAATGCCTTATTATCCCTTTATACAGTGATCATGATAGAAACAAGCAGACTCATTAGTTATCCAGAAACATCCCTTTACAACCATATATCCTTATATATATTATCTAACATTAAACTTGCTCTTATTTGTGTTCTTATTCATTTACCTATTGGTCTGAAAGTTAAGGCCTCCTTCCTTCCTCCCTTCCTTTCAGTTCACAAATTGAACATAACCTTGATGGCATTACCACCACCAGCACTGGTCTCAAATGCTTCTTCCACCTCTTTCTGAGAGAAACCATATCTATGAGTTATCAGAGGCTTCACATCAATCTTACCACTTCTCAGAAACTCCAAACACAACGGCCATGTGTTCTTGTACCGAAAGATCCCCACCACATCAACCTCCCTGCCAGATTAACCATTCAGCCAACCTTCCAACAATGAAAAATATGCATATATATACAAATGGAAAAGTTAGACAGCTACCTGGCGGCAGCTGGGGTAAGCGGGACTGTCATCTCATGGTGGCCCATTCCCACAAGACAAACTTTGCCGCCAGCACGAGTGGCGGTCAGAGCAGTTGTCATGGTCTTGTTGAAACCTGCACAGTCAAAGCTCACATCCACTCCACCTCCCATGGCTTTATGTATCAGTTCCACTTCCCCAGCCACATCCTAAGTGTAAAGTTTAATCAAGAAACAGTTCTCAGCCAATTTGCAATCAAGCAATAAATCACCATCTTTAGTGAATATGTTTGGAAATCTATAACTACTGATAACCTGAATATTAGTTGTAACTTTGATGATCTCATCTGCACCAAGCTTCTTTGCTACTGATAACCGACTGTCTTCTACATCCACAATCACAATTCTTGGAGCTCCAAAAGCACGAGCAGCCAGCATTGTCACGAGTCCTATGGGCCCCGCCCCCATGACTAGCACATTTGTCTCGGGGCCAATATTAGCACGACGACAAGCATGCACTCCAACACTCAATGGTTCACACATTGCCCCTTCTTCCAAACTCACATTGTCAGGTAGTTTGAAACATAAATCTGCTGGATGCACCACCTGTTATGAAGAACAGTAATCACCTTTACTATTTACCTCCATTCTTGAACCATTCTTGATTTAAGGGGATTATAAAGAAAGTTTCTTCTAGCCAATCAACCCCAACTCGTCAAATAATAGTGTACCTGATTGGCAAGAGAGCCATGGACAGGGGGAGTAGCGAAAAATTTCATATCAGGGCAAAGATTGTATCGTCCTTCTTTGCATTGTGTGCATTTCCAGCAACTGATGCCGGGCTCAAGAGCTACACGATCACCAGGCACTAGATCTTTCACTTCACTCCCAACTTCTTCTATCACCCCAGCACATTCATGTCCGATAACCATTGGTTCTTTCACTACAAAATCTGCACATCTTAAGGTCTGCAAACATCTCCCCAATTAGTTTTTATTTTCCATTTCCCAATAAGTTAGTATGCAGCTATTGTAGCATCTGTTTTTTGAGAACAAAAAATATGTGATTATTTGACATTTACATCAGGTACTGATTTACCATGATACTTGGAGAACCAAAACCTGCAATTTGTATCAGGAACCGATTACATCAATTATTATTTCGGTTAATCCATCTACCAATATCATCTATCAAGCAAAAGGTCAAGAAAAGGGATCCATAATTCACAGAGAGAATTCTCTTGTTAAACAGGATATCCCAAAGGCTATAAAGGGAAAGAGAGAACCTGACTTAAACAAAGATACCTAAAACTGAAAGGGTGTGAGAGTGGCGTAATCAGATGAATTCCTAATTTCATAGAAAGGATAAAAGAGAGAGACCTTGAGATAGTGAACATCACTGCCGCAGATACCCACAGCTTTCATCCTGACTCTAGCATCATAGGGTCCTGAATCAATCGAATTGAATGAAGTTATTGATATGATATTGAATCTAGCATCATATGGACCTGAATCAATGAATTCAAATCTAAAAGAAATCGAATAAGAAGAGAGTGGATACCAAGAGTGGGAAGATTGAAGGGCTGGATCTTGAGGGTATTGACGGCGACGAGCCAAGCAGCCATATTTTGTTCTTGGCCATTTGATCCCTCGCTCTTTCCTCCTTTACCCATATCTATATCTCTCTCTCTATCTCTTCAGAAGTCTCGTATGAATATGATATCGCTGTTTGATCTTCTGGCCTTTGGATAAATGATTGTTTAATCAACCCTTTTGTACTGAATCAGTTACATCAAACCTTTTTTTTATTATTGTTATTATAGGAAGCGAACGAAGGTGCGAAGAGGAGAGTTAAAGGTGAGAACCACTAACAGGGTGTTCGGTTCGTTTTCTAAGTAGGAATGGCAACGGGCCGGGTATTGGTATCCCTGTCCTCGAAACCGATAGCTAAAACCGTTTCCGTAACCGTCCCGATCCCGTCGGGGATCTTATCGGGGATCCCCATCGGGTCCCCGCGGTTTCCCCGATCCCCGTTGGGGAACCCGTTAAGGGTAAAAATTCTCTTTTTCATCGTTGGTTATAACCGAACCCGAAACCCGAAACCGATATGAAAAAAATTACAATATGTTAATTTTCACAATTAAAAGTAAATTACAATTTTTTTAAAGATCTAAGTTTAAATGTCTCAAACATAATTGAACCAATTACAAACAATGTATTAGATTACAATATAAAACTAAACAAAAATTCGAACATCATACAACTAAAATCACGGTTTTTGACAAATAAACTAGACTTTTCGTGAGCTTTATTTGGGTTGTTGAGGTAAAGTGGATAATTTTTTTAAAAATTTTAATGTTATTTTTTTAAAGATATTATATATATATGTATGTATATAAATTAAAATAAATATATATATATACATATCGGGCCGGGCCGGTGATCACCGTCCCCGCCCCCGTCCCCGTTAAAATCCCCGAATTCGTCCCCGATCCCCGTCCCGTCCCCGAACCCGGCCCGAAAGTTTCGGTTTTCGGTTTTCACCATCGGTTTCGGTTTTTTTTGCCATCCCTATTTCTAAGGGGTTGTTTATCACCAAAAAAAAAAAAAAAATTATGAAGTCTTGTATGTATAAATTTGTCTGTTTGGATAAATGAGTGTTGTTTATATTTTTTATCTGAACCAACGGTCTGAATAACATAAATGACCGATTTACCCCTCCAATATTAACTATTTGAACATCAAAACAAAAAATCATAAAGAGGCCGAAGATGGGGTGTCTCATATGGGAAGGAGGTGGTGTTTTATATAAGGGATAAGGTGTCATTTTTATAACTGAGTGGGATAACATACTATTTTGATCTGTACGATTAAGCCATGTTCTGTACGAATACGCCGTAAGTAAACAACCCAAATGAGCTGTGCGAATAAGCCAGATAAACCAATAAGCCTAATTAAGCCGCAAGTAAACAGCCCCTAAGACTTTGTATGGATAAAGATGTTTGTATTGACAAAATTATCTATATAATAACAGATAAGTTGTTGTTCGGTTGTCGTGCTGAATAAACCGTCTGAATGTCATAAATGATCATTTTACCTCCATTTTATATCTTTGTAGTGTTTGATAAAAATAATAGTAAATGAATTTTAATTATAAAAATTATAAAATTATTGATGTTAGCCTTGAAGAAAACAAAATTCTTGAAACCTAATGGAAGACAACTGGTCGTGGTCTCTACACTGACAAAATTCTTGAAACCTAATGTTGTTGGTGGCAAAGGGGATGCTACATGACTCAGAGGTGGTTGCGATGGTGAAAGGGGAACAATGATAGCAAGGGAGATGGTTGGTTTCTTCAAAGGTGGTGGAAACAGAACCGACACAGTGGAGGAACCGGTGTCCGATGAGGATGCACAGAGAAGAGAGAGCTATGCACGGTGGAGGAACCAGCACGGTTTTGATTTCACCATTACCGTCGTGGGAGAGAGAGCGAGGTTGAAGATAAAGAAGTTCCACACAAGGGAAAAAGGGAGAGAGAGTGAGGTTGAAGATGTCGTGGGAGAGAGAGCGATTTCACCATCATCGTCGTTTAAATTTGACCATCTAGAATTCTAGATAGGTATGGTTCAATTTTGGGGGAAAAAAGGGAAAGGGTAAAAGAGGAATAAATGGCTGAGTACAAAGGACATCACTTTTCTAGCTGAGTGATTCAGTCTATGGTTGGCCGAATAAGCTCATACCAAACAGCTGGATATGACTGTGCGAATAAGTCATATATTTTATATAGCTCATTAAGCTCCTACTGAACAACTCCTAAAAGATATAGACCGTTGATCGTTTTAATCTTAAATTTATCCATAAATTGATCCGATCCATCTTGATGTATCGTATTCTAATATACATACAAAAATGAATATTCTTTTTATACTTGGTACCTTCTCTCTCCCTTTCAACCTTATTATAATATTACATTATATTTATTACAAAAAGTTCTAATAGAAACTTACTTTCTTTGAGTTCTTATATAAGAACCTTGGTTATTTTCTTACCTTGAACTTAGTGTGAAGTGACAATTTGTTAGTTCGTTTATATATTTTTCTTGACGTTGATATTCAATATAGTAATTAATTTGTATAATAATAGATAATTTTATTATAAGATCATTATAATAATAGATAATTGCATGACACATCAAGATAATTTTATTATAATAATAGATAATTTTATTATATGATCATTATAATAATTCGCAATACCCAAAAATATGAATTCTGAAATTGGGGTGGCAAAGAAAAGCCGAAGATGAGACGTGATAAACCGTAATATCTGCAAGTGGTGTATGTTTCTATCCATTCCATCCACGCACGCATCCTGTAAAATAAATGCAATTGGAATATTTATTAAATAAATATATATTGAATATAGCATTTTTAAATGGAAAAAGTCTATAAAAATATTAAGTTCTTGGATAATTTTTTGGAACAAATAAATTTTTGGACATTTCAAAACATGTTAAATAACTCATTGGACTTTCTAAAACATGTTAGATGCATTCTTATGACCTATAAATAAAAAAAAAATTAAAAAAAAAAACCAATGGACTTTTATATTTTGAACGATTAAGTACTTAAACATTTTTTGAACCAAAAGAATACTTAGATCTATAAAAATAAATAAATATACCAAAAAAATTACTTACATTTACGAAAAAGTACTTACATTTAAAAAAATATTGATAAAATTTATTTTAATTAAAAATAAAATATATTCTCTCAGTAATTTTTCAAA
>NC_037528.1:1053493-1072826 GCF_001531365.2 Cynara cardunculus var. scolymus
ATATATATATATATATATATATATAAAGTAATTTGTAAATAATAAAATAACATAAAAATAATAATAGTATATATATTTTTTAATATAAATATATAAAATAAATCAAAATTAATAAAATGATTATTGAGGTGATGTTTATGAAAAAAATTGATTGGTGCAATTTCCAATAAAATCACACCCCCTGCTAAGGGGTGCCATTAGCACCCCCTGTTTCACAAAAATAAATGGTACAAAAATCAAGGTGATAAAACACAATGATTGATGTCAAATTAAAACCAGTACACCTTTCTAAATTCTTTCACCCACTTGCCTTATTATCGCTAGTCTAGTTCAGTTACGTTTGGGTATGAAACGCACCCTCAAATCACCAGATCCAAACCAATAATGCTATAAAACCTCAAATCACCAGATCCAAACCAATAATGCTATAAAACAAGTACACCCTCCCTGCCCAAATAGAACTGCTTTCTTGATCAAACTTCCCATTTGCTTTCTGGTTCACCAAGTGTGAAGAAGGATGGAGCACACACAAGAGGATGGAGCTGTTGAAGAGACGAACATGGCAGCCTGGCTTTCAGGAATCAAGAAACTTCAAATTCGACCTTACCATCTCCCTCCTTTAGGTAATTAATTAATCATCTTTTCTGCTTTCCCATCTGCAATTATTCACTCCAATTACCCACTTTTTGTTTAGGCCCTAATGATGTTAAAGTCCAGATCAAGGCTCTTGGAATTTGTGGGAGCGATGTGCATCATTTCAAGGTGAAAAAATGGAATTTTAATTCATAGATTGATGATTTGATGTCTGTATTTAATTCATTAACTGTGATATTATTGTGCATCTAGAACATGAGGGTTGCAAATTTCATAGTTAAAAAGCCTATGGTAATTGGTCACGAGTGTGCTGGTATCATCAAAGATGTTGGATCCAGCGTCAAGTCTCTAGCAGTTGGTGATCGAGTAGCCTTAGAACCCGGTATTAGTTGCAACACTTGTAATCTTTGCAAAAATGGAACCTATAACTTGTGTCCAAAGATGAAATTCTTTGGCTCTCCGCCAACCAATGGCTCTCTTGCGAATCAGGTAGTAAAAAAAGCTTTTAATTATTGAATAAATACTTTTTAAGGGGTTGGAATAATGGGGTAAATTTTGTTTTGAAGTAGGTTGTTCATCCTGCAAATCTAGTCTACAAGTTACCTGATAATGTGAGTTTGGAAGAAGGGGCCATGTGCGAGCCACTTAGTGTTGCAGTCCATGCTTGTCGTCGAGCCGATGTCACACCAGATACCAAAGTCTTGATCTTTGGAGCTGGGCCCATAGGCCTGTTAACGATGCTGGCTGCCCGTACATTTGGATCCCCTAAAATCATCGTTGCTGATGTGGATGATTCCCGACTATCATTTGCAAAGCACCTAGGTGCAGATGCCATCATTCAAGTCTCCACGAACATCCAGGTTCTGCACATCAAATACAAATATTTTACATTCATATGGTAAGATATGAAGTTCAACAATACACCTTTTTTTGTGAATGAAACACATATCGGGTGTGATTTTAACAGGATATAGATGAAGAAGTAGCCAAGATTCACAAACTCATGGGTGACGGTGTGGATATTAGCTTTGATTGTGTTGGCTTTAACAAAACCATGTCTACGGCTTTAACTGCCACTCGGTCTGGTGGTAAAGTATGCCTTGTGGGATTAGGACCAAGTCCAATGACCATCCCTTTGGTTCCTGCAGCTGCAAGGTTCTTTTCACACACACAGAGATTAGATACACACATACTAGTTTCAGATTATGACCATTGGTTTCTCTCTTTTGACAATAGGGAAGTTGATGTTATCGGGATATTCAGATATAGGAACACATGGCCAATCTGCATTGAGCTTCTCAGGACCGGAAAGATTGATGTAAAACCACTTATAACTCACAGATACAAGTTTACGCAAGAAGATGTTGAGAAAGCATTTGAAACAAGTGCTCAGGGTGGTGATGCCATCAAGGTTATGTTTAACCTCTGAAATAATGCAGGCTAATGAACAATATACAGATTGGGAGTGGATAAATAAAAAATACGAGATCCATCTGTATGCTACAATCTTAGTCAAGACAATTAGGCAAGATGTATTAGCACTTGAGAATTAGGATGTATTTCCAATGAACAATTAATCCACTTATGCGAATCAGTCCAGTCGAGGTCAAACTAACTGCAATCATACCAAGACAATGAACTAAGTTCTAATACTGAGATTAAATAGAAATCAGATTGTAATGGCAAGTAATATCATGTACTAACCATAAATCTCCACCAATCTTCACCTCGAGTTGCAGTCGTCACACTTCTTGTATCTTAGTGCACTTAAAGATGGATGCAAACAACCTTTGATTGATTAGCTCTTTGCTTGCAGAGAACTCCAGCCAGATGGTTTTACCACATCACCATCTTTCAACATCTTTCGCATTTTCATTGCATCGTCCCATCTCTCTGCACCAGCAAAAATGTTTGATGAGAGAATATAATTCCCACTATTAGAAGGATCCATTTCAAGAAGCCTGTTGGTCGCAATTTTGGATAAGACCATGTTTCCTTGAAGCTTACAGGCACCCAGTAACATTCTCCATATTATAACATCTGGAGCTATCGGCATTTGTAGCATAAACTCATATGCTCTCTCAAGATTGCCCGATCGGCTCAAAAGGTCAACTACACATCCATAATGTTTCATTTCTGGCTGCAATCCGTAATCCCTTTTCATGCTCTCAAAATATTCCAAACCTTTATCTACCACACCAGCATGAGCACAAGCAAGTAATATCCCTACAAACGTTCCATGCGTTGGCTGAATGTTATCCATTAACATCTTGGAGAAGAGTTCAAGGGCATAAATTGCATTTCCGTTCACAGCAAGTCCTGAAATGACAGAGGTCCAGGAAACTGAATCCTTCGTTTCCATCTCTTGAAACACTTGCAGTGCCTTCTCCGTTGAACCACATTTGCAATACATATCTATCAAAGAATTCCCAATGTATACATCCTCTTTTATGTTGTTCTTACGGATATAGTCATGTATGGCTTTGCCCATATCGAGTGATCCTAGATGAGCACAAGCAGAGAGCACACTAGCAACCGTGATTTCATCAGGCTTAACATTAGTTTTCATCATGTCCAGAAAGAGACTCACTGCGTCAGAGAACTGATCACCTCGAGAGTAACCAGTGATTATAGTAGTCCAAGAAATGACATCCCTTTTCGGCATTTGATCAAATAGTTTCCTTGCCTCAGTCAAGTCCCCTGCTTTTGCATAACCAGAGATCATGGCATTCCAAGAAACAACATTCCGTTCCTCCATTTGATCAAATACTTCACGTGCCAACCCCATTGAACCATGCTTTCCGTACATATCAATTAAGGTGTTTCCAGGGTAAACATCCATTCCAACATTATTCTCTTTTATGTACTTGGCCATAAACTCTCCAATACTCTTGTCGCCAACGTTGATACATGCTAATATAACCTTGACCATTGTTACTGAATCAGGGATCAAATCTGCTTTTCGGAGAAGGTCAAAAAGCCGTAAAACATCCTTAGATCTGCTACATTGACTATATCCACAAATCATTGAATTCCATGAAACTAAGTCTCTCTCAGGCATTTCGTCAAACACTCTCTTGGCACATTCCAACTGCCCACATGAAGCATACATATGAATAAGAGAGTTACAAACATAAAGATAGGATATGAACCCCATCTTAAACGAAAGAGCGTGAACTTTCCCTCCAAAACCAGCATCTTGAGCACGACCACAAGCTTTTAAAACATATATTGAGGTCAGGTTATTACCCATCAATCCTCGGTCGCGCATTTCATCGAACAGCTGGAGTGCAAAAATAGGACGATTGCTCTGCGAATAGCATCGGATCACAATGTTCCAAATCGACAACGTGGGTCTTTCAATTCGGTCAAATACAAAAAGGGTTGTGTGCAAATGACTCGGCCGAAGAGAGTACGATCGAATTACATCGAATATCGACGATGGGTCAGTGTGGCGGTTAGTTTTAATCAATCGAGCGTGAAGCTCTCTAACAAAAACCAACTTCTCCATCAACCCACGATTAATCAGGGATCTTTGAATAATTGAATATATGTCTTCCTCAAATTAAAAAAGAATCTCAATATTATTAGTTGAATAGTGACACGATGATTGATGAATGGAAGAGTCTGAAGATAAGGTTCTCAAGTTTCTGTCTCTCTCTCAAAAGAAGAAAGGGGAGGGAGGTCGGACAAACAAACCACATCTCATGTAGGTTGAGGAGAAGACATGGACGGTGCCTGCCATTTTAATTCAGACGTAATTGCTACTTACACCCCAACTAATCAATTGAAAGGATACAATTTTATAAAAAAAATTGTTTTAGTTAAAATTTTGTTACATAATATTTATATTTACAGTAAACTAGAAGAATACTCGTGCAATGCAACGAAATACATCTTGATTTTAATATTTTTTATTATTTATCTCAATCAATGTTATAGTATGGTCTTATGTGATTTAAAAAAAAACGATTATGTTTTTGTTTTTAAATAAAATATAAATTTGAATATATCATAAAATTTTGACAAAAATATATCGATAATAGTATCAAATTAAAATTTCTATTTTTTTATAATTTTTTAAATCAATTTTTTTATTATAATTTAATTTAAGTTCAATAACGAAGTAATTTATATTTGGTTTAATAATATAATTTTCTTATAAGGATAATAATTAATTATTTTGTTAGAACTTGATAATATCCTAATTATATTTTAGATTTTTATATTTTAAAATGAGATGTTTATCCTCTATTTGATTATGTTTATCCGCAGTTAGTTACACGAATTCAAACATGAAGCTTTAATAAATTGTATTATGCATAATTTACTTGTAATTTTGAATTTTAAGTAATATGTATAAAAAATGGTTTTTAAGAGTTTTTATCAAATGTTTTATATTATAGTATAGATTAAAAATTGTGATTTTGTTCTTATGGTTTCAAAATTTCGATTTTCATCCATATGGTTTCTAATTTATTTCTATTTCCAAAACACTACTTTTAAGTATGAAATACTAAAATAGAAATGAATTTTAGGGACGAAGAAAACAATAAATTTTAAAGCATAAATACAAAAAAAAATAATGAATTATAAACCATAAGAATAAAATTTATAAACTATATTTCTTAATACTGACTATCTCTTAGGACATCTCTAATATATGATAAGGGTATATTTCAAATGCAACTATGTTCATTTGTACAATCAATGTAACTCAATCGATTTGAGATATTTATGAAAATGATGAAAGTTCATTCATTAATTATGATTAATATTTTATATTATAAAAAATCAAAACTTTTATGAAATCACACATTCA
The DNA here is from genome assembly GCF_001531365.2 of Cynara cardunculus var. scolymus. Lineage (NCBI taxonomy): Eukaryota > Viridiplantae > Streptophyta > Magnoliopsida > Asterales > Asteraceae > Cynara > Cynara cardunculus. Next base: position 1,058,910 of record NC_037528.1, read on the forward strand.
TAAAGTTAAATGAATAGTTAAGATTGAATTATATTGGTTATACAAATATAAAAGGTTGTATAATAACTCACCTTTAAATGTTAGATACTCTTTAAAAAAAAATGAAATGTTAATTGGTTTTTGAGTCGTGTGATGTTATTAATTAGGACTTCTGTGGCGTGCAGAAAAGAAAGAGATAAGATTATGGACACTATATGTTAATATTCTTATGCTGATTGATTATTAGATAAATACTAAATAAAATAAAATAATTAAAATAAGAAATAGATGGAAAATGGGTGCGGTTCAGTCAGTGGGTGGGTTTATAGTTGAGATCTTCCATTTTTTATGGTCAAACGTGGCTTGCGGTTGTAAGTCTCCCCCACCCATCCCCATTTCCTCTGTTTCATTGTGAAATGTTTCAAAATATATTAAATGTTAGCTTTAAATGAAAAAAAATCATGTAAAACAATACCTTAAGGTAATAGTTCCGACGATTATAAAAATATATGAATTTTTAAATGATTAAACTCATATGTATAATTATATATAAGACCGTGTTCCGGTGAAAAAAGAAGTTATGGTGATCCTCAAATCAATCATAATTGAATATCAACATTAATTAGGTGCACCAAGATGTATCGTATCAATTCTTTTTTAAAGCACAATTCATGGATGGATATAAGATTAAAAGTGATCAAAGGTTCAGATCTCTTCTTACGCTTTTCACAATAACTTCATTTCTCACACGATTCTTCGTCTATATATACAAGCGAAAGAACGTTTGAGAAAAAGAATTAAGATTAGAAACGTAAGAAGAAATTTGAACATTTGATCACTTTTAATCTTATACTCATCCATGAATTGTACTTTAAAAGGGAATTGATCAGGTACATCTCATTATTGTTGACATTCAATTAGAATTGATAAAATATTAAAGACTTTTTTTACGATACTCATCGTTACTTCTTTTCTCATCGAAACCCGACCCTATATTTAGATAAAACTAGTGCTCGGCACCGTATCATAACACATGCCAAGTAATACACAAAAAATTATGAACTACATCAATATCTCTATACTTCAAAACTGAAAATACTAAAATTTCATAGTGCATTTGTAACCCTTCTAATATTTCAAGGCATCTCTTCTCGTTTCATATACTTAACTGTTTTTCAGTAATTTCTTTTCTCATTAATATAGATTAAGATTCAAGTCAAATTCAACCATAATTCATGATTTGAAAATATTAACTTCTAATTTGTCACGTCAATATCTTATATTTTTTTTTTTGTAAAAAGAGAATTAACCAAAAATCATATGTTAGGAGGGTCGGCCAAACAAGTTAAGCACCATGAGTTTAGAGAATAATTTAAGGGAGTCAGGTTTATGAATTGCTATAGAGACATCTTAATATTTCATTATATATGTATCATTTAGTGTCAATCTTTTATCTATACCTATTAATATGAAATAGACAAAACTCAATCACAATTCAAAATTTAAGAATACTAAATTTTAGGGTGTCACATTGATGGTTGTGGTTCTTACTTTTAAATATATAAAGAATAAAGATTATATATATGATTAATTTTAATATTGATTAAACTTTCTTGCAAAAAGAGAGTTGGGAAAAATAAAAAAACCCCATGTGTTCGCAGGGTCGGCCAAAATGCTCTAACCACGAGTGTTAAGAGAATCAAGCAAGAGGAACCAATCTCATGAGTTTAGAGGGTTAGCCAACATGAACCAGTGATATGAGTTTATAGCATTAGCCAAAGAACCAACCCCACGAGTTAAAATAAAAACACATCAACCTCCTCCTATATATCTATCATCAATTGTCTATCTTTCATCTCTCTATCAATGTGGGATACACAAACTCAACCTCAATGCAAGAAATATATAATACTCAATCCTTAGGATGACACATATTTTCTTGTGAATCTTACTTATATAGAGAGAGAGCCCTATATATAAAGATTTTTTTTTTATAAAGATGACTTTTTGCAAACAAAGGGTTGGCCAAAACGAACCAACCCCATGAGTTTAGAAGGTTAGCCAACATGAGCTAACGATATGAGTTTATAGGATTATCCAAGAGAATTAAACCCCATGAGTTAAAACAAAGACACATCAACTTCATCTTATATACCTACCATCAATAGTCAATCTTTTATCTGTTCATCAATGTGAGATACACAAAACTCAATCTCTATGCAAAAAATATAGAATACTCAATTCTTAAGATGTCACATCATTTCTTGTGGATCTTAGTTTTATATATAAAGAAGATTTATTGACTTAGAGAGGCCTACCTGTACCGGATAGCTGCTTTGAAACATCACATGTGATTAGCGTTTGGTTAATTCCATCCTTTAATTCGGCAGCTTTGCAAGACTACCGTTTATTCTTTTTACCAACATATATACGTTTTCTTGCACTCTTAATTTAAACATTTATAGTAACAAATAAGTTAATTGTCAAATAAAACGTTTTATTTTCAGTAAAAAAGAAGAATAATTATAGTGATATATATAGAGTTTAAATAGACAACCATGATGGCCACGGTGTGTAACTCTCTATAAAACCTTGCATGCCCACCTTCTTATCCCATCACCCCCAAAAGTCTCCCCACTACTCTACTCTCTCTCTCTCTCTCTCTCTCTCTCTCTCTCTCTTTCTCTCTCTCTCTCTCTCTCTCTGTGAGAGAGGGAAGAAGATATGGGTGATGAATTGATGAAAGCTAGAGGAGTAGCAAAAACAGTATTAGGCATAGCAGATGCAGTTTCTTTTTACTGTGCGATAACGATAGTTGCCCTCATGCTGACCGGTGCTTTCAGAGGTGATGACAGTTATGGGCTTACCACCACCACCAGCACCAGCAGCGTCAGAGTGACAGGCGGAGGAGGAAACAGACGTCCATGTGATGAAATATATGTGGTGGGAGAAGGAGAAACGCTTCATAGCATAAGCGACAAGTGTGATGACCCGTTTATAGTTGAAAAAAACCCGCATATCCATGACCCGGATGATGTTTTCCCTGGCCTCGTCATCAAGATCACCCCTTCTTCTTCTTCTTCTTCTGGTACATGATACTTCACTTAACTCATCACCACCCTTCTTTTTTTAATTTGATCTCCCTCGCTATATATATATATATATATATATATATATGGAGAAGATGTGGAGAACTGAAATCGTAATATATATATATATATATAGATATAGATATTAGTGTGTTTCTTTTTATAATTTTTTTAAAGTATGTATGCATGTATATGGATCAAGTTTTCTCCAATTCATCAAGGAATTTAATGTGTGTATAATATATAAATAAAATATTGAGGTTCAAGTATATAAAAGCATTTGTTGATATTTGGTTCAGTCATCCGATTAATTATAAAAGAATATATATTTAATAGTTTGGAAAACGAATATTTATATATATATATATATATATATATATATATATATAGGGGTGTCTTCAAATAAAAACCATTCAATTTGTAAAAACCGTGAAAACCTCATTCAACCAATCATATTTTTTCATTTTGTTCATTTTTTTGTAATTATGAGAGGTTGATTAACCATTTTTATTGTGGAGGGTGTTAATCATGAATATTATCATCTTCATTTTTAATTTTAGATAAATACATGAAACAGTTTCATTAAAATTTCATTAAGTAGTATATGAAACAATAACTTCATCAAAAAAAGTATTATATGAAACAATTTCACAAGATTAATAATTTCATGAAAAAATTTCATAAGATTAACGACGGATGAGAGTAGTTTTTACGGTTTTTACAAATTAGAGTGGTTTTCATTTGATCGCTTATATATATATATATATATATATATATATATATATATATATATATATATATAAAAGCAATTCAAGTTAAAAAAACGGGGAAGATAATTGTATAGTTTGTTTCAGAATGAAATGATTGGAATCACAAATATAGATCTCCTATTGCAAAAGTGTGGAGGGTTATTTAAGGGGAGTGCTAATGGCACCCCCTTTCATGTCAGAATCAGGTTATTTCAAGCATTGGGAATGTAAAAAGCATGTATTGATGTTGATGTGTGTGAGAAAGAAATTCATGGTAGGGGTGCTTTAAGCAATGCATAGAGGTGCATTTAGCCCACCCCTTATTTAACTCAACAGCAGAAATATTTCTTTTTTTCTTTAATTAAGTTTGTATTTGATTATGTAAATAAGATTATACATACACAGAGAGGATGTTATTCATACAAATCAATTAATTGAGATGTTTATAAAAATAATAATGATTAATTCATTATAATTTAAATATTTATAGAAGATAAGTAGAGGGTATATGGTTTGTAGATTTTGAAGTAATCTAATGGAATTGGAATGTCAAATTTCATTGATCAAATTTTATTCTTTCGTTTAGTTCTTTTTTTTTTCATGAAAGGAATATTCAAAATTCTACAAATTTCACAAATAAAAAAATTTAGCATTGCTTAGCAACTACATGATATTTTGATGGAATAAAATTATCTATCTTCATAATATCAAATGTGTCATTAACTCAATATACTATGATATCATAAAATCCAATATGACCATTTCCGGCCACCGTTGATCTAAATCACCGCTGACCAACAACCTGAACCACCGTCGACCACCACTGCTGATCTAAACCACCGCCATCTCCGACCACTATCGATTTAAAACCACCGATCTGATCCGAACTTCCATTGACCATCACCAATCTAAACCACTGTCAACCATGACCATCTGAACCACCACAAACCATCATCAATCTGACCCACCACCAACTACTACCGATCTGAACCACCGTCGACCATCACCATTCTGAACAACCACCGATCTGAACCACCCCTGATCTAAACCATCGTCGATCTGAACCACATCCGACTACCGCCACCTGAACCTCCACGGACCACCACCGATCTGAATCACCATCGAATATCGCCGACCACCAACGATTTGAACAACCACGTATCTAAACCACTGGTTCCACCGCCGACCTGAACCACCGTCCATCTGAACCACCACAGACCACCGTCGATCTGAACCACTGCCAACCACCGTCAACTGCGGACCACCACCGATCTGAACCACTATCGATATAGTAACGTCATTTGGCTTATGGTTGAATAATTATTTTATTAAAATATTTTTAGTTTTTAAAAAATTAAAATTTTCGATAAGTGCATTTTGGCCATTTACCATTATTTCATTCCAATTTCAAAGCTACATATATGAACCAAACAGAGAGATTTCAATTTCTTAACAAATTCCTTTTCAATGTTTGTCAGACAAACGAGTGGTTAAACCTGACAACGTTTCACTCCAATTCATTCAAAGTCAAATTCCTTTAACATATTCTATTTTATCAAAAAAACATTCTACGAATCAAACGTCACTTTAGAGTTCATTAATTATAATCAATGTTTTATATTAGATTATAATTGAAATATTTATGAAATTAAAATTTATTAGAGTGCATGATCCGTTGAGATTGGTTGCATAATTTGTATGAATGAAATGGTTTATATTTAAAACACTCTCTCTCTCTCTCTATATATATATATATGTGTATATGAGAAAGAGAGAGAGAGGATATTTTTGATCCATGTGAGATCTAATGTAAGATAGTTATGTTATTGATTAAATAAATATAAAATAGTAATTTAGTAATAAAAATAAAATTACAACTCAAAGACTTTTAATAAATTTTATTCGCTCATAAAATAATTAATCCATGATTTCCATAAACAAGAAATCAATAGCTCCATAAAAATATTGATTCATATACTACTAATAAAAGACTTTTGTTTACGGATTTTTATCTGTGAAATCTGTCGTTAAAAGGTGATTCGTCACAAGACCGTCACAAAAGTTAGTGGATAAATTGTTAGTGGATAATTCAAACCAGCATCAGATTATACAGGGATTCTCTAAATGATTCATTGGTATTTTCTCAAAAAACATCGAATTTCATCGAACCATTGTTCTTTTTTTATTAACCTGAATATCCAACCCGCTATGCGAGCCGACTAATCCTAGGACGACCACCGCATTTGATCCTCCATGGCCACAAGTGAATTTTAAATGCTCATTGGATTTGAACATGAGACCTCCTGATACTTTTGACCTTTGGAGTCAAGTTCAAACCAATCAGGCACTACCTTTGTGGTTCTATTGATATTTTCTGGGTGATTACCGACGGAAATTTGTCTGAATAATTTTTTTGGGTAAAGTCATTTGTTTTGTAGTGATCGTTCACGATATTCATCAAAGTCTGTAAACAATATATTAATTTGTACTTTTTTGGTTTTTTGTTCTTAATGTTGTTATGTTCACAAAACGATCACAATGTATATATAATAAGGTGGCCACAATATTTAATTGAACATGTATCACAAGGCGTTCACAAGATGTAATACAATGACAATGTATCACAACACCCAAGTGGAAAGGAAAAAGGAGATATAAATTTTGTAAAATACCTATATTATCTTTTATTTAAAATTATTAATTTTCTAATTTAACCTTTGATACAAATTAGTGGTATTTATTGTCTAAAAAGATTACGATCTGTTCATGATACAAAACGAGATGAAATATTGAAACCCCTGTCCAACAAAAAGGTTAAGAAGTTGAAGACCACCATCCAAAATCCTTTCATGGTCTTGTAATCCAACGTTAAATATGTCTTTACCGAATTAACGATCTCGATTCAAGAACAATAAATATTCATATTTTGAGTCTTAATGTTGACCTTTGTGTTCATGAAAGTTCCATGTTTCGTCATAATAAAGGTTTTAAATGACGTGACAACGAAATCAAACCTCAAAATCATAAGAGTCAATTATATTGAACAATTTATAATTTCATATATATATATATATATATACACACACACACACACTCTAGAGTTGTGGTTGTTGGTTAGAACGTGAGAATAAAACCTCAATTTATGTACTTTTATCTTGAAATTTCTACCATTACGGCTGAAATTTAAACTAATTTATGCATGCAAAAATGATTAAAAAAATACGTAAAAAAAATCATGAATGTGAGAGAAAATGAAGTTTAAGGTTGATAAAAATGAAAAGGTTTTTTAAGAAAATAACTTTTAAAAATAAAAAGGTAGATGTCATGATTCACGAACATTTAATATAAAGATGAAAGCAAGAATAGCATCCGTGTTCCCAACATCTTTATCTATACTATATTATAAAACATTTGATAAAAACCCTTAAAAATCATTTTTTACAATAATGTATTGTTTATTGATGTATATTAATTAAAATTCAAGAGTACAAATAAATTGTGCATAAATACAATTTATTAAATCTCCATATTTAAATTTGTGTAATTAACTGCAGATAAACATAATTAAATACAATATAATCTTCTTATTTTAAATATAAGAAATCTAAAATATAATTAGGATAATCATTGAGTTCTAACAAAATACGTACTTATTATCTTTATAAAACATTTATATTATTAAATCAAAAATAAATTACTTCGTTATTGAACCTAAATAAATTATAAAAAAATGAATTAAAGAAATTACATAAAAAAAACTATAACTTTTATATATTTAAAAAAAAATTACGATATCTTCAAATTTATATTTTATATAAAAATAAAAACATTATCAATTTCTTAAAACCATATAAAACGGTATTATAACAACGGTAAAGACAAATAATAAAACGAAACATTAAAATCGAGATACATCTCGTTGCGTTGCATGAGTACCCTTCTAGTTTATACTAATAAATCACTTAATTGAATACACACATACCATAAAACTTACGATATGCTTAATATTATACATGTCAAAATCTCACCTAAATTTGTGGTCACCAAATAAAATACTAGTAAAATTACCTATAATGAATTGTAACAGATCGTCTCATATGAATCTAAAATGGGGTTTGTGATTTCTTTATAAGTTTAAAGTTGTGAGATACCAATAACTTTCATAATGGTTTTAAATTAGATTTGAATTTACTGCGTTAGCATGTTGTTTCAGGCTTTGAGGTGTTAGGAATGTATCTAGTTCATTGATTTAACATTTCATGTATTTAATAAGGGTTAATTTAGTCCGACTCTTGATCATTTAAATATTATATTATTGTTATGTGTACTTCATCGAAAGGTTTGTCACAGATTAAAGAGTTGTACTTTGTTTCCACGATATTAAATTAAAGATGAGTCGGGCCGAATGGGGTCGGCCTCGGATCCCACCTACAATTTTGTCAATTATTTTAAAATCATTCATTATTATATGATGACTATCGTCTTTATTTTACACATAATCACTCATTTATTTATTTTATTCTCTGTCATCTAGTCTTGTTCCAATGTAATTGATCACCACCGACTCTTCTAAATAATGAACTTCGATAACAACGATATAATTTTGGTTTAACTGACACCACACACGTACACTTTTATTTGTCCCTTTTTTTAATTGTGGATGAACGTATCAACTTGTGCGTACCTCGACTAATTCCATAGGCCTTGGAAAACAGTTAAAAAAATCCTTAATTACCTTGTAGAATTTGAACTAGACGATAAGCTTGTAAATTAATAGAATAAATAATCTTATAAACATATGTATTAACTATAAAATACAAGGTTATGGATATTATTTTTATTTGTTTTATATGTTTTATCAACCAAATATATTGGTAAAAATATATGTTATACATCTATACTATATTACAAAGTATTTGATAAAAATTCTTAAAAATCATTTTTTTTTTTTGCATTAGGTACTGCTTGTTGATGCATATTACTTAAAATTCAAGATTACAAGTAAAATTGTGCGTATATACAACTTATTAAAGCTTCATGTTTGAATTCGTATAACTAATTACAGACATATGACATCGATGGAGACAGAATAAAATATGTATCTCGTTGCATTGCGCGAATATCATTCTATCTATACTATATTATAAAGCATTTGACAAAAACTATTAAAAATATTTTTTTATGCATAAAATATTATTTATTGATGCATATTAATTAAAATTCAAGATTACAAGTAGAATGTGCATGAATACATATTATTAAAATTTCATGTTTAAATTCGTGTAATTAACTGCAGGTAAACATAACCAAAATACATCATTTTAAATATAAAAAATCTAAAATATAATTAAGATAATTATTGAGTTATAACAGAATATTGATCTTTAAAAAATTATTTTATTAAACCAAAAATAAGTTAATTTGTTTTTAAACTTCAATTAAATTATAATAAAAAATTGAATTAAGAAAATTACACAAAAACGATAACTTTTAAATATTTAACTTGATACTAACATCGCTTATTTTTTTTTCAAAATATTATAACATCTTCAAATTTATATTTCATTCAAAAATAAAAACATTTTATTTTTTTCTCAAAACTACATAAAACACATTATAACATCAATTGACCCAAAATATAAAACGAAACATTAAAATCAAGATGTATCTTGTTACATTATACGATTATCCTTCCAATATAATAAAAATAAATAAACATAAAGAAGGAAAAATAAAATTAATAAAAGCAAAAGAAGAAGAGATGGGCAAATGAATTATAGATATATACGTATATCTATTTTTGGTGAATTTGTTAAAGCAGGCTGCTGCCCCTACAATTATTGCCTTTTTTAGTCTTTGCAATCTTTTTCTTTAAACTGCAAACTAAGGATCGTAATTATAAAAGTAATAATGATTTATGAATAATAAAAGATTAAATAAAAAAGGATCGAAACAGAACGTTGGATAAGTTATGACGGCTTTTCACTAAAATTGTTCACGGATGAGACGACATGTTAGATCCCACCTGAAAACAAATTTGTATAACCAGTCTTGAAGAAATCGATAGGCCTGAACTGATTTGTTAAAATTAATGGGTGGACATAGATAATAAAAAAAATATTTTAACATTACCATTTTCCTTATCCTTCTTCCCGGTTCCCACTTATGACTTATCCCATTTCCCCAATCGACATTCTTTGGTTCCACAAAAATAATGGAGAAAACGTGTTAAAACCTCTATTATGGACCTAGCATTTGGGAGTTGGGACCAACAGAACGAGCACGCAAAATAAATCAAAAAACGCATCGATTATTTCTAGAGTGTCATATTTGATGGGTATTTTTTTTAATTCATATTCGTTCGTTATTTTCATAAAAAAGAATGTTTTTTTCTTTTTCTATTTTAAAAAACAAGATTTTTTTTTTCATATTTAAATAAAACTTTATTAAAACCAAATGTAAATTTTGGAGATTTTAATATTTAATTCCTCGTTTAGAATTAAAAAGAAAATCTATTTTAGATATTCTCTTATTACACGTCCAACTTTTTTGTCGTTTTTAATAGAAAAAAAACATAAAATATATGATAATTATATATATGTATATATATATGTCAGTAACCTTAGGTAGTTGGGTTTAGCCGTTTACTAGAAAAAGGATGAAGACGGGTCAACTCAGCCGAAATGGAACGGCAAAGCCTCGTCGTCAAACCCAATACTCTCTCACGCAACTTACACGCCCACCTATATTACATAACCCATCATCTTTCCTCTCTATCTCTCTCTGTGTCTATATATTCTCCGATCAGTTCATGGCTTCATCAAGGTCTCCGGTGACCTACGCCGATGCAGCTCAGTGGTACTGTATCATATTTCTTGTGCTTCTCGTCTTGTTAGGATCTTTTACAGAAGAGAACTCTCTCATCAACAAAACAAATTCGACGTCGTATCACGCCTGCGATGAGATTTATGTCGTCGGAGAAGGCGAAACGCTGAACACCATCAGCGATAAGTGCGGTGACCCGTTTATTGTTGAAGAAAACCCACATATCCATGACCCGGATGACGTATTCCCTGGCCTTGTTATCAAGATCACCCCTTCCAGTCCCCGTAATTAGAAAAATATACACTTCATACCCCCAAAGTTTTACTTTTTTTGTTAATGCCATAAAAAGATAGTTTTTTTTATCCAACAGACATACTTTTCCATTTCACTTTATTTTTCCCCAATATGAACTTAGTTTAGATTATGTGATAAAACCTATTTCCTTTATACTTCTAGTAGTCTGTTTGTATCGTAGTCGGAGCTGTAAATACAATAAATTTAGATTAGACTGGTCCAAAGATAGTTATCAATTTTTGCACGACTTTGTAATCCATGATTGTGACTACATCAAAAATAATGTTTTCGTGTGCAAAAACAGACTATTTTGTCTTTCTTGCTTGAGTCGGAAATACTTCATTTTCAAGATACTATTAGTAGTTATAAATCGATCATTTAAAACTCTTCGTCATTAATTAACAATCAGGAAACTACAATCTTGTGGGTTCTTCTCATCTTGTAACATGATAACCACACATTCAATAACCAAGTATCATCGATCATTTATGTGGCTGCTATTGTTCCAAACATCCTTTTTTGGAAAGTATTATGCACTAATCACGTAGTTGTATCTCGTGTTCCAAAGACAACTTATGGGCATTTACTAAACGCTTACCAGTGTCACTTATCTTATTAGGTGAACATGACAATGACCAAGAACCTTACCCAATAAATGAGGGAGTTTACCTTGTAAAAAACGGTTACCAACAATTTATTTTAATGGTTGATAATATGACTCGATGATAGTGACTCTTGACGATAAGTGTTTATCCGGCAATTAATGTTTGGTAATTGGTCCCTTAATCAATTTATGAGGTCTTGATTAATCTTTATGTAATTAGAAAATCAAAAAAATAAATGGTTAGGGTGTGGAATCTGGAATGGAAGATGAACTCGAAATGAAATTGTTCCAGAGGGTGGTTACAAAATGGGCCCATTATACTCTCTTGGTGGGCCGATTGATAATCTGAGGCCTTGTTTGATTAATGTTTTTACCAGCCCAACTATTTCCGAGCGTGATAATATCATATTTAGCTCTAAATGCAATTCATATTTTTTATTTTTTAAAATCATATCATTATATTTTTATTGTTTATTTATTATAGCATTGTATTTTCATATTCTTTTGTGTTAATGCATTGTCTTACGGAAACATACTGGTATCACGTGAACCCAACCATATGTATATTCTCTTTCTTTTGTTAACTAAGTCATTAGTGTTAACTTTGTTAACCAATCTCAAACATCCAAAAAATCAATCAACGGTTAATAAGAAATTAATGTTTTAGAATTACATTTTGAGAGTGAACACGCGCCTCCGAAATGATTTCATAAGTGAACAAGGGTATAATAGTAAAAACATTTTTGGGAGCGAAATTAGGAAATGAGATTTGTTTCCTGATTTCACGGTAACAGCATATCGACTCCGTATTTCATGCAATCTTGAAACCTTGAAATCCATCATCATCATCATCATCGATATCCATCACGTTCATCAATGTATGACCGATTTTCATGTTTGAACAATGTTAATGTATGACCAATGTTCACGTAAGAACAATGACTTGAGCAACCATGTTCACATATGAACAATATTGTTATCAACGATATTCACTTAAAAACAATATTTGGTGAACAATGATGAACTAATGTCACTCTGTAGTTATGAACAACATAAGTGAAGGTGTTCACTTATGAAACCAACATAAAAGCTAATTGACCCATCATTATCTCCCCCTCCGTCAACCACAACCATCTTTGGTCATTGTCTCTCTTACCGTCAACTACCATTTTGTAACCACCAGAAGCCGCTACTTTTTTTCCTGCCTCTCACTTCCATCACAACACCCTCACGACCACCTTCTTTCCTTAACTTTTTAGTATCCCCTCATCATCACCGTCAACATTCAACAGTTCAACACCTCGTCCGATATTTACCGACAACCTTCAACGTCTCCATTCCTCACTTGTAGGCTTCAACCAACTCTGTTGACATCTCCCTTATTCGACACCCTTACTTCATCAAGAGTCGACCTCGTCCTCACACCTGCAACTCCGCTGATGAATGCCATTAACAACTTCTAGAAGAAAAATAAATTATCTAAAACCAATACAATTTAAAAACCATCCATGATTATATGCGAGATAATTAAGGCAACCAACTATCACACGATTTTCTCTCTTTATTTATATATTTATTAACCAGATATTTTTATAAAAAAAAAAAATACCAAAATACCCTCACAATATGTAGCAAACTTGGGATGAAACTAAGTGAGTAGGTGAATTCCTATTGTTCTATCTAGGTTAACAAAGTTAATACTACTGACTTGGTTAACAAAAGAAGATGCCTATACACACACACACACACACATAGTCTACCTATCCAATTAGAAGCGACTGACCATAATTGGATATTCAATTGTAATTGGATTGGATCAAAAGTCTCAACATCCAATTTTGATCGGTCGGTTCTTTGATGACAATTCATAACCGACTAACATTCAATTAACCATCTGATGACCATTCATTTGTCCATGTAACCATTTTCAAATTAAATTGTTTTCAGTTTACTTAAATCGGAGTTTGCTTTGGTTGGTTTTTGAATTTTTAGACTCATTTGTGTTGGTTTAATACATACTAAAAGTGATTAATCAATTTGTTTCATCATTGGAAAATCGGATTGAACACATTGAATGCTGAGATTACGCATTGAATTTCAAAGATTCGGATTTTTAATATGGAAATATACAAAGTAGAACTTTTAAGTTTCCAAAAATTGAAGATACAAATCAAGAAATTGATGAAATCAGTATCGTACAAAAAAAAAAGGTTAACACATTTGATAGATCAAATCCGATCTAATTATCCATTAGATGTCGGATGGATTCGATTCGATCTAATCCAAATAATATTGATTAGATATAATATGATCCAATAGGAATATCCAATTGATGGAACCGAACTGATCAAATCATCAATTGAATTGGATTGGATCG
>NC_037528.1:1076300-1079476 GCF_001531365.2 Cynara cardunculus var. scolymus
TTTATTTAAAAATAAATAAATACTTACTAATATAAATATCACTATTTAATCATTATATAATTGTAAAAATAAAACATAAACATTGAGATTTGAGTACAAATAAACTATAAAACAATTTATACTTCTGTATTCCTCAACACCGCCTATTAAGTGGAAATAAAGATGAGAATTTTGAAGTTTGGAGGTCAACCGACATCTGTAAATTATAAAACAAAATGAGTTGTAATTAAATCAAGAAGCAATCCTTTCTCAAAAAGAATATCAAGAAGCAATTATGAATTATAAATTAATTAATAAAAAAATATTTGATTTAAAATGAAATTACATACCTAAAGAAAGATTTTTAAGGGTAGAAATGAAAATGAAGTAGAGGAAGAAGAAGAAGATGAAGACATGATGTTGGAGGTAATATATATATATATATATATATAATATATATAAGATAATAATATGTAAATAATATGCGAGAAATTAATATAATGAATGCTATTATATAAAATCAAAAGTATAAAATAATAAAATAACACAAAAATAATAAATTAATATATATTTTTGTAATATAAATATATACAAATAAAATATAAATATATAACTAATTGAATTGATGGTTATTGAAAAAAATGATTGAGTTCAATTCTAAAACTATTTAACACCCTATATTAAAGGGGTGTCATTAAGCATTAACAATCCGCTATGAAAGAAAAAATAGCATTAGCTGCTAATAATATAATGTGATTTCTTTTCTTCTAATTTTTTTTTATCAAATTCAAAACTTTTATTTATAAAATATAAACCAAAATACAAATGAGTATACGGTGGACGGGTGGAGAGTGGAATACAACGGAAAAAGGGGAAGGTGGTGTCGTCATAATAATTAAGGCATTGCTTGATAAAATAGAGTAAATTACAAAAATCGTCCTTGAGGTTTACGAAATCTCTGGTATTTATCCCTATGTTTTTGAATTTATAAGAAACGTTAACAAGAGATGCATTTCGTTACAGATTTCATCCCTCGTTCTGACAACCAACTCCGCCGACACAATTCCCTTTGACGACTGCAACTCCTCCCCTCGAACTCCGACGACTACAATTTGTTCCCCCTTTATCTCAAATTCAACAAACTCAATAACATCATGAAAGGAAACACCCGCATTCTTAATATTATCATCTCTACCCTATCTCTGGCTTTAGATTCACACTTTAGGAATACCATAAATGCGATTTGTGAAAAAGAAACCGAATAAAATTTTAAAAAATACATATTCAGGATTAATAAAAAAAGAAATTAGATATTTTCCAGTAAAAGGTTTGGGTTGAAGACAGATGAATTATGAGAAAGGTTATGATTTTGTCATGGTGACGACTGGGTTCGTAGATGTGGAGTATCCATGGGTTTCGACTTCTACGTCTACACTGGAGGGGAAATGGGCGAAGGAGAAGTCAGAAAGATGGTTGGTCATTAGAGAAGGTGATGTAGATCCATTTCGTTAAGTATTCATTAGAAGGGTACTTGCATAATGCAGTAAGATATATTTCGATTTCAGTATTTCATTTTATTTTTTTGGTTTCCGTCGATGTTATAATATGGTTTATATGGTTTTGAGCAAGCAATGCTTTTTTATTAATAATATATAAATTTGAATATATCATAAAAATTAAAAAAATATAAAAGTTCTCATATTTTGGTTTAATACATACTAAAAGTGATTAATCAATTTGTTTCATCAATGGAAAATCGGATTGAACTCATTGAATGCTGAGATTATGCATTGAATTTCAAAGATTCGGATTTTTAATATGGAAATATATAAAATAGAACTTTCAAGTTTCCAAAATTTGAAGGTACAAATCAAGAAATTGATGAAATCAGTATCGTACAAAAAAAAGGTTAACACATTTGATAGATCAAATCCGATCTAATTATCCATTAGATATCGGATGGATTCGATTCGATCTAATCCAAATAATATTGATTAGATATAATATGATCCAATAGGAATATCCAATTGATGGAACCGAACTGATCAAATCATCAATTGAATTGGATTGGATCGATTGTCCAGTGTTAATTGGATGAGATCARTTAACAAAATCCAACATCCAATAAATAAATGAATTGGTTTGGTTCCCCTCATATCAAATAGATGTCAACCGATGAAAGAGACGAATTGAAAGAGTGTTAAATGAAAGTTGGAGATGGATGAAGAATGGTTTGTCTTTTTCTAAAACGTAGAACGTGTCTTATTTATGATGTTAATGTCACATAAATTATAACTTGTAAGTGAAGAATGGTTTGTCTTTTTCTAATATATATAATTTATTAAAGTATCACGTTATTTAAAACGTTGTCTAGAGAAGTGTAATAAAAATTATGCTTTCTTAATTATGATCTTAATTATTATTTATTGTTATTAATTAATAGAAACGTGAGGTAGATGACATAATTGGAAGGAAAAAAACCGGTTGAAACTTATCAAAACACCATTTCTAAATGTAAATAGGAAAAAGGGATAGAAAGATAGGGTAATAAAGGCCTCATAGGTTTAGGGGCTGTTTACTAATCTCTTATCACCTCTTACCCGTTAAGAGGTGCTTACCCGGGTAAGAGGTAAAAGTGTTTACCTAACAGCAAAATCAACAATCAGATTAATATGAGGGAAGTTTCAGGTTGAGAGAAATATGGTTTTGAGGTTTTTGAGTGGAAAAGAAGTAAATATAGATTAATATAATTGGGCTTAAATGTACCTGGGCTGACATGGGCCAGTTTTTTTTAATTTTATTCAAATATAATTGGGTTTAAATAATACAATAATTTTCAATTAATACTTATTCAAAAAAGAGAGAGGATATAATGGTCTTTTTTACTCAATTAGCACTTAACACAAAATGTTTGGTAAACAAGAAATACAATTTGCACTTAATCCAGTCAGACCTCTTATCACAGTCAGACCTCTTATTCGAATCAGCACTTAACCAAAAAAATTGGTAAACAACCCCTTAGTCATGAATAGAATCATGTCTCACTATTTCTAAATGTCAATTTATCCATTTATATCACATTAATATTAACTGTAATTATTACTATTAGTTATCATAAAGGAAGTATRAAGTTTTTAAAATGTTTATGTAAATTATATAAAAATCAAAGTTATATTTATTTTGTTTCATAAATATTA
>NC_037528.1:1082496-1086045 GCF_001531365.2 Cynara cardunculus var. scolymus
ATATAAAATAATATGTAAATAATATGCCAGAAATTAATATAATGAATGCTATTATATAAAATCAAAAGTATAAAATAATAAAATAACACAAAAATGATAAATTAATATATGTATTTGTAATATAAATATATAAAAATAAAATATAAATATACAACTAAAAGAGTTGATGGTTATCGAAAGAAATGATTGAGTTCAATTCTCAAACTATTTAACACCCTATATTAAGGGGGTGTCATTAGGCATTAGCAATCAGCTATGAAAGAAAAAAAATAGCATTAGCTTCTAATAATATAATGTGATTTTTTTTCTTCTAAAATTTGTTTTAACAAATTCAAAACTTTTATTATATTATATATACATACATCTCCTTCTTCCCCCTCTCTCTCTATATATAATATAAATCAATTTGAAATTCTTTTAATTAACATATTATATTATTTAAGTTTTCTTTAATATCTTGTTTATATTGATTAATATATTATATTGTTAAAATTTTGTTTTAATTATATTATGAAATTTTATAATTGACTAATGTTTCAAGATTTTTTTTTTTGTCATTTTATATTTTTCATTTAGCTTATTAGCTAGTTTTTACCAAATATAATTTATTCATCAACTAGCTTAATTTATTAAATATAACATTAACTCATCATTTACTAACTAGTTTATTAATCACCATTTTATAAAATATAAACCAAAATACAAATGAGTATAGGGTGGACGGGTGGAGAGTGGAATACAACGGAAAAGGGGGAAGGTGGTGTCGTCATAATAATTAAGGCATTGCTTGATAAAATAGAGTAAATTACAAAAATCGCCCTTGAGGTTTACGAAATCTCTGGTATTTATCCCTATGTTTTTGAATTTATAAGAAACGTTAACAAGAGATGCATTTCGTTACAGATTTCATCCCTCGTTCTGACAACCAACTCCGGCGACACAATTCCCTTTGACGACTGCAACTCCTCCCCTCGAACTCCGACGACTACAATTTGTTCCCCCTTTATCTCAAATTCAACAAACTCAATAACATCATGAAAGGTAACACCCGCATTCTTAATATTATCATCTCTACCCTATCTCTGGCTTTAGATTCACACTTTAGGAATACCATAAATGCGATTTGTGAAAAAGAAACCGGACAAAATTTTAAAAAATACATATTCAGGACTAATAAAAAAAGAAATTAGATATTTTCCAGTAAAAGGTTTGGGTTGAAGACAAATGAATTATGAGAAAGGTTATGATTTTGTCATGGTGACGACTGGGTTCGTAGATGTGGAGTATCCATGGGATTCGACTTCTACGTCTACACTGGAAGGGAAATGGGCGAAGGAGAAGTCAGAAAGATGGTTGGTCATTAGAGAAGGTGATGTAGATCCATTTCGTTAAGTATTCACTAGAAGGGTACTCGCATAATGCAGTGAGATATATTTCGATTTCAGTATTTTATTTTATTTTTTTGGTCTTCGTCGATGTTATAATATGGTTTATATGGTTTTGAGCAAGCAATGCTTTGTTATTAATAATATATAAATTTGAATATATCAAAAAAATTGAAAAAATATAAAAGTTCTCATATTTTGGTTTAATAATATAATTTTCATAAAGATAATAACTAAGTATTCTGTTAGAACTTAATAATTATCTTAATTACATTTTAGATTTTATAATTAAAATAAGAATTTTATCATGTATATGATTATATTAATTTATAGTTAGTTACACAAATTCAAACATTAAGCTTAATAAGTTGTATTTACGTATAATTTACTTGTAATATTGAATTTTAAGTAATATGCATCAATAAACATGACTTCATGTATAAAAGATGTTTTTTTAAGAGTTTTTATCAAATGTTTTATAATAAAGTATAAATAAGCTATTTTTTAATAAATAAATAAAAAAAACACTTGAACGGCATCTGCAAACAGCCCTAACGGGATTAAAACCTTGATGACGTTTTTTCCAATTTTGGAAAGTCAAAGGCGAAAACCAGAGCTTCATAAATCTCATGGACTATTTCTGTAACCTACTCTTCTTGCAAATATATAAGCTGGTGGTTCATCTACTTTCCTTAGTCAACCATATTTCTATCCATCCTTCCCCTTTTATATAATTACTATGCCTTGAAAACCCTTCAAATTCATTCAAATCCGCCATGGATCACACCTCCATATCTCCTGCTTCTCAATTGTTATCTGCAATCTTCATCGTCTTCTTTGTTTCTTCATCTACTTCCGAAAAAGGTTTGTTGAATGAATCTACTCATGGATTCATCAGATCATCAAGTTCATTAACCAATCATTCTCTTTTTTCGCAGCTCCATATACCACATTTGCAAAAGACGCAACCGGAGCTCCGGCGGTCACATACTACGACTACATAGTGATCGGAGGTGGAACTTCCGGCTGTGCATTAGCGGCGACACTTTCACAAGGCGCAAAAGTTCTAGTCCTCGAAAGAGGTGACTTGCCATACGGCATCCCCACCGTCACCACCATAAATGGCTTCATCGACACACTCGCTAATCTCTCTCCGACGTCAGCCTCCCAGACTTTTATATCCACCGACGGCGTCGTCAACCAAAGGGGCCGCGTTTTGGGCGGTGGGTCCGCCCTGAACGCCGGCTTCTTCACTTGGGCGAGTGCCGATTTCATCAAGCAAGCAGGGTGGGATCCAAAACTGGTGAAAGAATCGTACGAGTGGGTGGGAAAGAAGGTGGCGTTTGAGCCAAAGGTGTTGGCATGGCAGTCGGCGGTGAGAGAAGGGTTGTTGGAGGCCGGAATATCGCCGAATAATGGGTTTTCTTATGAACACATATATGGGACTAAAGTTGGCGGCAGCATTTTCGATCGGAACGGCAAGAGACACACCGCTGCAGATTTGTTAGAGTACGCTGATCCAAGCAACATTACTGTCTACTTAAATGCGACGGTGCACCGGATATTGTTCGAAACCGATGGTGAGTGCATTAATTTCTCCGTTTCATATTTCTAACACTTGTCATATAACATGCAACATTGGATAATATTATGGCCATGTGATACATATGGTCACAAAATTTGTTACATTGATACGGTCCAGGATTTGACTATTTATTTTATACCAGCGGAGTTTTTTACAAGGACCATTTTTACTAAATCAAAAATATATATAAAATGTTACGGTAAAACTCAACGCTATCGTTTACTTACCGGTAAGATTTTAGGCTACCAAAACGACATCGTATGTCACAACTTACATGGTAAACACTAACCGTGGTAAGAGTTGTCGCAATTACTTACTGGATAAGACTTTTGGTTTTTGCCCTCGTTTTTACCGGATAAGATTCTTGGTACTTGTCATATTTATCCGATAAGGTAATGTAACTTGGTAAGCATTTACCCAAGTAAGCATTTGGTAAATGGCCCATAATAGTAACTACTATTTTTTATTAATAATTTTTTTTTAATTATTATGAATTATGAATTAATTAGTTAATTAATATAAATTTCAAATTAGTAATTAATTTTAATTGTAAATTATTCATTAAACTATTATTTATTT
>NC_037528.1:1086425-1106770 GCF_001531365.2 Cynara cardunculus var. scolymus
ATTAATTAATTTTTTTAAACATTTGGTTTGTATTAACTAACATATTATATCATTAGTGAATTGTTTTAAATATATTATGAATGTTAAATTTATTAATTTTTAAAAAGGTATTTTTTGATCATTTTATATTTTTCAACTAACTTATCAGCTAATTTTTGTCAAACGTATTTAGTTCATCAACTAGCTTATCAGTCAGTTTATCAGACACCAGTTAGCTTATCAGTCAAAATTCAAAAACTAGATTATCAGTTAATTTGTCAAAAATAGATAGTGTTATAATAAGATTCACATAGATCAACCAATATTGATGCTCATTTAGCCTCAGTTAAAAAAGGCATATTAGATTATTGAAAATAGATTTAAATGACATATTTATTATATATGTTTGAAACCTCTTTTCACTTTACAATAACTTTTTAAACTAATAATTCAATCGGGTGTTACATATTATTCGTAATTTCAATGATATTAATCAATTTATGTAAGTTTTATATTATTAAAAACGCAGAACGAAGAGCTCAAGGAGTGTTGTACAAGGATATGGAAGGCAAAAGACACGTGGCGCTTTTAAACAAAGGGTCTTCGAAAAATGAAGTTATATTATCAGCTGGAACACTTGGGAGCCCACAGTTGCTGATGCTGAGTGGTATTGGGCCTTCCAAACATCTGAAGGCCCATAAAATCGAGGTGGTTTTGGATCAGCCCATGGTTGGACAGGGCTTATCCGATAACCCAATGACTCTGGTTATCCTCCCTTCCGCCCTACCCGTAGAGATTTCTCTCATTGAGGTCGTGGGTATTACCCGATTCGGGAGCTTCATTGAATCCGCCAGCACCCATATTAACTGGCCATGGGTCGATAAAATCGGCTCCGGTTTTGGACTTTTTACGAACCAGGTTTGAATTTATGTATGTTAATAATATTTTATTTTTAAAAAATCCAAATATATGTTTGAATAAAAGATTGTTTGAATTATTTACGACTGATTACAATGTTTCAGACCAAGGATTTGGACAAGATAAGATCTATTATTGCACGTCGCTTCCACAACGATCCATCAGGACTTAATTTCGGAGTCATCCTTCAAAAGATAATGGGTCCACTTTCTTCCGGGACTCTGGAGTTAGAAACGACAAATCCGGACGATAATCCAAAAGTCACATTTAACTACTTCAAAGACCCTAGAGACCTCCAAAGATGTGTTCAAGGCATGGACACCATCATAAAGGTCTTGGAATCAAAAGCAATGTCTCAATATCGAGACCCTTTATTGCCGATTCAAGACCTGCTCGATCTGATCGTTGCTTTACCGCTCAATTTGAAACTTAGACACGTCAATACTGCAATTGACCTAGAACAGTATTGCAAGGACACTGTCCAGTCTATATGGCATTACCATGGAGGATGTCAAGTTGATAGAGTAATTGATCACAACTATAAAGTCATCGGTGTTGGTGCGCTGCGTGTTATCGACAGTTCAACTCTTTTGTATTCTCCAGGAACAAATCCACAAGCTACTATGATGATGCTCGGAAGGTAACTACAAATACGCATTATCAATTTTATTAAAATATATCGTAACAATAAGAAAATACTTTATTTTATCTGAACAAAAAATAATTGATTTAATGATGATGCTTTTATTTATTTTTGGTATTTCAGGTATATGGGACAAAAGATACTAAGAGAGAGATTGACATTGGATGGAAGTAAAAAATGAAAGGGAACAGGTTTAAAAAGAGTGGAGTTGTGTTATATAATCAACTAGAAACTACTCGTGCAATGCAGTGAGATATATATATTCATTTTAATGTTTCGTTTTGTTTTTTGTCTCTGTTGATATAATATGATTTATGTGGTTTTGAAAACAATAATTTTTTACTTTTGAAAAAAATTTGAAAATATCATAAAATTTTGAAAAAATATATCAATATTAATATCAAATTAACTTCTTTAATGCAATTTTTTGTTATAATTTCATTTAGGTGTAATAGCAAATTAATTTATTTTGGGCTTAACAATATAATTTTAACAATATAATTTTTATAAAGATAATAATTCTGTTAAAACTCAATGATTATCATAATTATAAATTAAATTTTTTATATTTAAATATGATGTTTATTTTGTATTTGATTATGTTTATTTGCAGTTACTTATACGAATTCAAATATAGAGTTTTAATAAGTTGTAATTACGCATAATTATTTGTAATCTTAAATTTTAAGTAATATGCATTAATAAACAATACTTCATGCATAAAGAATAGTTTTTAAGAGTTTTTGTCAAATGCTTTATAATATAACTAGAAGGGTACTCGTGCAATGCAACGAGAGAAATCTCGATTTTAATGTTTAGCTTTGATTATTTTGTCTTCATCGATATAATACGATTTTATGTGGTTTTGTGAAAAACAATAATATTTTTATTTTTGAATGAAATATAAATTTGAAGGTAGCATAAAAATTTGAAAAAAAAATAAATCGATATTAGTATCAAATTAACTATTTTATAGTTCTCATTTTTTTGGTGTAACTTCTTTAATTCAATTTTTTTATTATAATTTAAATTAGATTTAATAACAAAATAATTTATTTTTGGTTTAACAATATAATTCTTTAGAATTCAATTATTATCCTAATTATATTTTAGATTTTTTATATTTAAAATGAGATGTTTATCATGTATTGGATTATGTTTATCTGCAGTTAGTTACACGAATTCAGATATGGAGCTTTAATAAGTTGTACTTACGTACAATTTACTTGTAATTTTGAGTTTTAAGTAACATGAATTAATAAACAATACTTTAAGCATAAAAAATTGTTTTTAAAAGTTTTTGTCAAATGTTTTATAATATACTATAGATATAAATATATTTAAAGATATAGATATATAAATATATTTATTTTAATATTGAAAAATATGTAAAATATGCCATTTAATTTCATCCCCCAAATCTTGAATAGATTTTGGCATCAGATTTGAAAGAATCTTTTCTTTAAAAAGGAATAATCAATGCCATGAATAAATGACCTCTAACTCTAAGTATTAATAATTAAATAATTGTTTTTTACTGATATTTACTTTGCTAGAAGGGTATTCGTGCAATACAGTGAGATAAATCTTCATTTTAATATTTAGTTTTTATTATTTGTCTCTATCGATATAATACGATTTTATGTGATTTTGAGAAAGCGATAATGTTTTTTATTTTTTAATAAATATAAATTTGAAAATGACATAAAATTTTGAAAAATTATAAATCGTATTTATTAGTTCTCGTTTTTTTTTTGTGTAAGTTCTTTAATTCAATTTTTATTATAATTTAATTTAGATTCAATAACAAAATTATTTATTTTTGGTTTAATAACATAATTTTTTATAAAAATAATAATTAAACATTCTGTTAGAACTCAATGATTATCTTAATTATATTTTAAATTTTTATATTTAAAATGAATGTTTATCATGTATTTGACCATGTTTTTCTACAGTTAGTTACATGAATTTAAAAATGAAGCTTTAATAAGTTGTACTTACGCAAAATTACTTGTAATCTTGAATTTTAAGTAATATACATCAATAAACAGTAGTTCATGCATAAAAAATGGTTTTTAAGAGTTTTTGTCAAATGCTTTATAATATAGTATAGATAAATTTAAATTAACGACATCTTATTAATATTGTTTTAATGACATTAAATTCAAAAATGATTTCTAAGGCATTCGAACTCAAAACCCCCGTCAATATAACAACAATTTTCTTGTTTATAATCGTTTGATAGACGAAACAACGTTAAAAAGTAATCACCAACAATAAACTTGATATTAGTTAAGCAGTGTCTTTTATGATAGTTTCTCCCATGCCCAGATATTATGTTGATGCTCTTAGTATGACATGAACATTGGCATAATGCCAAACTATTAAGATTTCAGACGCTAAAAAAAATCAAACATGGAAGATTGCTGACCTCCCTTTTAGCCGCAAATCAATTGCGTATCACTGGGTCTATAAGTCTAATGTTACAATTACCGATGTTAACGAGTCGAGTCAAATGAAGTTGCAGATCATTTTCGCTCGACGGTAATTATTGATCGTTCATTATAGATTCATGGCCTTCTTTCTATTCCAAAATCGATTTCTCTAAATTGCTTCATTTCCCAATTGCGATTACATGCAAATATCAACTTCATTGTTTTTTTTTCTAAATACTGATATAATCATATAAAAATACAATTAATCTGTAAACGTCAGTTATAAAGTTATAATATTGAATAATGAAACCGAAAAAAGTTCATTAATTTTTTTTATTGATAGTAGATCTACCTTTTCAAACCAACAAAAGAATAAATACGGTGGCAAGAAAGAAAAAAAAGGCACTTTTAAAAAGGCGTGGACATCCTCTTTTAGGCATATGCCAGTTCTTCAGATGGTTTATTCCATCGTTGAAGTCCATATAAAAGAAACCAACATGGTCAAAACCAACTAACTCATCACAAACTTCAACTATAAAGTACTTGATAGACCATTCGACAAAGCGAGATCAGTTAAAGGACTACTCTCTATTGGCATACTGTTTTAACTCAATTCGTAGGTTGCATGAGATCATTAATGATGCAGCTTGTTGGTTTTATTACGATATGCCAAAGGAGAGTTGCCCTGTAACTGTTTGTTGCTTAGATGTTCCTTTTACCTTCTTTATATTGTTCATATGTTCACGCATTGCTAAGATTTCTATGTTTTCAACGAATTTTTTCGTTAATTTTTTAGATTTTATTTCTACTGTTTTTAATTCGACATGGGCCAAACATGTAAAACAAACTTAAACAAGTTATTTTGTTTAAGATGGATCAAGTTTGAACAAGCCCAAACTACTCATATTTGCTAGGCCCAATTTGAATTTTCACTGTTTAGAAATCTAAATTTTATTTTGTAAGGGCGTTCAGGCCAAAGCCTGACTAATCCCCGGCAAATTTGGAGGCTAAACATGGCTCCACTTAAATGTCGCCAACACTCCCCTCCCAGGGCTCGAACTCGGGTTCATGACTATGTCATGCCCAAGTCTTTACCACTAGGCTAGAATCTTCATCCATGGATTCTTTATTCACCTCCGTGTGGGTCCGGAATACTTCTTTGTTCCGTAACCCTGGGACTCTTTACAACTATCCAATTAAGAACGGTAAACTTGTCTATGTATCATGAACTGCATTTAGTATTTATTAAAAAAGGTTATAAATGATACCCCCAATTAATTATTAATTAAAAATAATCATTAGTTATTTTGAATTATTATCAGTTATATCATAATTAATACTATTTTCATATTATTATTATTAATAGATTTTAATCAGTTAAAGATTAAAATATAACAATTTCAAAATATTTTATAATACCTCATATAAAGAATTATAATCCGTTTTAAAATAATAAAATGTTTAATGCCTCAATTTTAAAAAATTAATTATTAAATTAAATTTTAAGTTTGACGAACTTTGATTGCTTTTATTAAAATCATCAATTAAAATGATATATTTTCAAAGGTCCATCTTTAATTACGTTAAATATTATTTTAAAAAAGTTCATTAAATATCTAAATGCAAAAAATTATGTAGTAAATTGTGAAAAATTTGTAAAATTATCACAAAAATGATATAAAATATAAAAAGTACATTTTAAACATAAATTATTAACTTAAATTTTATTACTAATTATTTTAATCAGATAAAACATATTAGTGTCAAAGGTTAAAAACCCAGTCCATTAACCAAAGATAAATCAAATTACAACTCACAATTTATTTGCTCAACTATATATAATTGTTTGAGAGTGACTTAAAATTATTGAAAGTTGTTTAATTAGTAAGAGGCTGTTTGACAGTTGCTGAATGGTTTGTTACAGAATGATTAAGAAGTTCATATAATATAATACAAAATGAAGTATAATTATTTGATAATTATTCAGAATGAAATTAGAGTATTGAATGATTAAGAAAAACTCAAGATACAAAATCATTCAAAAACATTTGGAATTATTAAGAGACAATTTTTTTTTGTCAAACAAGATTCACCTATTAGCAACTAATAGGTGAATCTTGTTTGACAAAAAAAAATTATATTTTATTTTGCATAATATCATGAGAACATTTTAATCATTTTGACCACTTAATAATTCTGTACAAAATTATTAAACAACTGTCAAACAACCCCTAAATTTCTAAGAAAAACTTTAAACAGAAAGAAAAGTTTTTTTTAAGCCTTCCTAAAATAACCCCTTTCATATATATATAAAATCATCCGGAAAAGTAAAAACTTTCTGTATGTATAGAAATAAAATTAATCTACCTTGACATCTAACCTAACCATTACCGTTAAAACTCATGGTCAACTCAAAGTCCACATTGGCCCAGAAAGCATATCGCCCACCACGTGTCACAATCGTACGGCAATTGAAGCCCTGTTAAATCTCAACCGTTGACTTTGGTCAGGAGGGGTCCCTGACAAAGGGATAAGTGGGTCTGCTCCTTTCTTTAGGGTTTGCTGCTTCCTTTTTTCCAATTAATCAATTAATAATCATATCAACCTTCATCCATGAACCATGATTTAGATTCAAAACCAGTTTACCAAATTACTCTCTCCTTCATCTACTTCTAATCCATCACCCTCCTTTCACCAATATGGAATCTCAACACCAACATGCTACCAACACCCCTTCAAAATCTGATCCCTTGCTCCAAGTTGGAGATTCACCGGAAATTCCACAGCTTCAGCAGCACCAGCCGCCGATGTTCAAACAAGAGCCATCAGAAAATGACTCCATGGCTGGTTCCATGCCTGCACCAATCATGCCAATGTCAACACAAATGACGGTGGCACCGCCACGGAGGCCTTCCAAGGACCGCCACACCAAGGTGGAAGGTCGTGGCCGGAGAATCCGCATGCCGGCGGTCTGTGCTGCTAGGATCTTCCAGTTAACTCGAGAACTCGGCCACAAGTCAGACGGCGAGACGATTCGGTGGTTGTTGGAGCACGCAGAGCGGGCTATTATTGAAGCCACCGGTACCGGAACTGTTCCCGCAATCGCCGTCAGCGTTAACGGAACGTTAAAAATTCCAACGACGTCTAGCGAAGGGGAGGGTGTTAGTAAAAGACGGAAAAGAGCCAGTAACAGTGAGTTTTATGACGCGAATGACTCGTTGTCATCCGGTTTGGCCCCAGTTGCCCCACAAGGGCTCGTGCCCGTGTGGACCATGGGAGCACCACCCACCATGGGTATGCAGGGCGCAGCTTTCTTCTTGATCCCACCTGCAAGTATTTCCGGCGGACCATCGTCGGCCCACTTACCACAGTTGTGGGCCATACCCGCCGGTGCAACCCCCGTTTTTAACGTCCCGGCAAGACCCATATCCAGTTATGTGTCGGAAGGTGTTAGTTCCGGAGGTGGAGTTCAAACGCCGTCGAGATCAGTATCAAACAGTAGTGGGAGTGAAGATCAATTGGGGAAGGTTTCGACGAAATTGGCCCCAAGTTCAGCTTCGATTTCAACTACAAGTTCAGCTCAGATGCTTAGAGATTTCTCTTTGAAGATTTACGATAAACGAGAGCTTCAATTCATGATGGGTTCTTCAACCGATCAAAACCCATCTTCAAAACCTTCATCTTGATCAAATTCATGATGAACAGATTAATTAGTTTCAGTGCGTTTAAAATTACATAATCTCTTGTGTTTAAGCTTTTTCATTTTTATTATTATTATTATTTTTAAATTATAAATATGTAAATGGGTTTAGAATAATGAAAAAGGTTATCTTTAGTGGGGTGGTGTAATCTGGGGTTGGGGGTGAGGGAGAGCACGTGCGAGTTAGGCATAGACACGTGCAGGGATGGCGCGTGCACAAGTGGCACTTGGTGTTGGACCCCCTTTTTATCTTTTTGGATATGGGGTTTAGGTGAAAAGCATAGGTGTCGTTGATGCTTAGGTGTAGTGTGGGGACCACCCGCCTGGCTTCATTAAATAATCAAAAGTTTAATTCTAAAAAACATTTTTAATATTACGATAATCATAAAATAACTATTTATTTGTTATTATATTATTTTATTAATTATTATTATTATTATTATTATTATTATTTTTATATGTAATTAGAGGGGGAGCAGGCCTACGCGAAACTAGGTGGTGGGTTGTGTAGTGTTGGGCATTGGAGTGATCAATGGCGGACATATCAAGCTTCAAAGAGGGTCCAAGACTCGTTTAATTTATTTGTGTAACTAGATTTATTTTACCGTATAAAAGGTGTGTCTGATAAATTTTGAAGGATACTTTATAATATTAGAAAATACAAGAAACATCAATTAAAATAATGAAAAACAAGTCATTGAAATGATTTTATAGATCTTTAGATTCATCTTAAAGATACAACCGTAAAATTTTCGGATACACCAATGAGAATGACAAGTTGGTGGTCATAGTGCTTTGAATTTTGTCTTTGCTTCCATACAAAGTCTTGGACCTTTTTTCTAAGTTATAACCTCCACTTACCCACTCTAATTTCTTGAATCGTGGTTCATATTTTGATATTCTAATTTAATATTGATATTGAATAATTTACAAGGAACAAAAAGTGTTATAAAAAACTAGAAGCAAACAAATTAGGATGTGATTAAGATCACTATCCTTAGAATAATATTATCCCCCCCACTATATGCAGTTAGGTTATGGTTAATTTATTCTCGGGATTAACCTAATCTAGATGAATGATACAACAAATCGTTGCAGAAATTGAATAGGAGAAGAGAAGAACCAAGAAAAATGAAACATATTATTCTACAAAATGTAAGATATATACGGACTATGTGTAACAAAAAACTATTAGTGGATAAGATTTAAACCCAAGAAACCGCACATACGGATAAGAAACTGTACTACCGTACTGTGCATAAAATAAAAACCGGGTTTTTCTGAGAACCGCATGTTGGTGCTGTCTTTTGATCCACTAACAATTTCTATATCAACCCAAATCAAGTAGAAAATCAAGCTCAAATCCTCTTTATCAAATATCACTTATTTGATAAACAAAATAGAATAAGACTTATAAACCACTCTCATATTAGCTCCTCTTCCTATGTGGACAAAACTTCCAACTATTGAAGACTATATCCAACAAAAAGTTATATGAATAATCTTATTTAATTTTTTGTTTAAGAAATGAAAAATAGTTTTTTATGCATGAAACAATATTATTTTAAACGTATATGAACATACACCAAGTGCCACTCTCATCTATTATGATGAATGATCGTGTGAGAATAGAAGTTAAAGTGATAATCTCAAGAAATGATCTCCACCCTTGATAAATTATATTGAATTCAAGTACAACCTAAAATTCGAAACATATAAATTTACTTGATTTAAATTGTTATCAAACTTTTTAAGCCATCCATGTGTTAAGGTAGGTAACTGTAACTATGGGTGTTATTCGAACGGTTAAATCTGTTTTTTTTTTAAACTAACTGATAACTAAACCAATAAGGTTCGGTTTAGTCGATTTCCGGTTATTAGGTTTAGTGACTAGTTAAACCAAACTAGAATTTATTTATTTTTCGTTGAACACTTGCTCGAATAATTTTTCCAAATTCAATGTCCGTTGCTTTTAGTATATAATTGTATTATACATTCATACTCAACAATAGACTTGTATTAAATGAAGACTATCATCTACCAAAAACCAATATATATACAAAAAGACGTTATTTTTTCATGCGACGGATTACATAAAGTAGAAAACATAATATAACGAAAAAACATAATCCTCTTGTTGCCACGAGGTTCCAATGCGATGACTCCAGGCTATCTGCAAAACAGGTGGTAGCCCTGAAATTAGTCGTCTCGCATAACGAGTTGGATATCCAAGTTAATTAAAAAAATATATTATATAGCAATAAAATATGTAAAATACTAATAGCATAATATGTGGCTTTATTTTTGAAAATATGAAATATATAAAAAAATAAGTAGAATTTGTTATTTGGTTAATTCACTTTAACGGAATTAGAAAAAGATTATATGAAAACCAAACCGTTTAACCCAAAAACCGAATAACTCGAAACCATTTAATCCAAATCTCATTCGGTTCGGGTGGATTATTTGGTTTCAATTATTTTTGACACTCCTAGCTAGAAATGACTAAAAACTGGCCCCTATATGAAAAAGTTGGCTTGTAACTGGGCTGGCAGGTTCTGGTCTCGACCTTCATAATCGGTCCCAAAACAGGTCACAGGTAGACAAGTTTTTTTCATTATGGATCTTGAAATTGTACATCGAATTTTGAAATACACTTTAACTATTATATTTATTTGCAAAATCTTGTATTACTATTTGTAAAAATCTTTAAATATTAAATTTACATGAAAAAAAAATCAATCCCTATGTAAAACCGTTCTTATTTTTTCAGAGAACATGCAATCGATCCCAAACCAGGTTGCGCAATGTGGCCATTTCTACCTATAGCAAGTGTGGACGGAAAGAAGAAAGTTAAATATAAGGATGACAGAGGGTAATAAATACATACGTTAAATATAGGGATTTGTCTATCTAGGTTGGGTTTTGATGAAAATGAAAGTTATAATAAGAAAAGTTTTTCATCCATGAATCAATTCTAATTGAAGATAAACACTAATAAGATGTATCAGATCAATTCTCTTCTAAAAACGCAATTCATTGGTTGGTTTGAGATTAAAAGTGATAAAAAATTTATATTTTTTCTTATACTTCTCACCTTAACTCTTATTCTTACAGGATACTTCATCCCATCTCCATCCCCGTATGGGAACAAGTTTCCTTCCCCATCTCCATCTCCATCCCCGTATGGGAACAAGTTTCCTTCCCCATCTCCATCCTCACCGGGAATCGGGGACTTTTTCTCCATCCCTTATAAATAAATACTCGGGGTCGGGTTTGAGGTGTATCCCCATCCTCATCCCCGGTCAAACCGGGTTTGGGTATTGGGTTCCTCGTTGAGTACATGGCTTTTTTGCCATCCCTACTTACTACTTGCTAGTCTTGGTTTTGGCATGAGGGTTTTCGAGAAAACAACTGCGCTACCATTTAGGGTCTCACCTCTCCTAGACTCTGATTTCAAGGATATACCGAGTTTGTTTTAGTTTGTTGTTAATGTGTATATCTTTTTAGAGTGTATTTTTAATCAAGCTCGAATCAAACTTGTTTTTATCACTCTAAAACAAAGGTTCGTATTTTTACCACTTAGAAAAGAGAAAAAAACAAGTACATGAGGATGACATTCGAGTTCTCTTGTTTACAAAAGATCAGCAAAGTACAAGACGTACAAGTACTCCATCTTTTACCAGCTGTCCCGTCTGACCTTCTAACCGATTGCTACATCTTAACTGTCTTTTTTCACACCTGCAACTCCACAATTCCACCATGTCTCCATTGCTACTTCCATTACAAACTTCCTTCAACTCCGTAAGCAACAGCGACAGATCGTTGAAAATCACACCTGTTTACACTGTTTTGATCATTCTTTACACCTTACAGACTACAATTAATCATCTGGTTGACTCTATGTTGTTGGAGTTTCTTTGTTTAGAAGCCCAACAAAGCTGTTAGATCTCCATTTGAGTAACTTAAAAGTACATTACAATCTTCAACAAGCACTATAAATTCAACAAGACTTCCATGGAGTTCATCAACCCTTGCCTGCTGTTTCTATAACAATATCTCCAGATTCAAGAGATGGTTAAAATGTCTTTGATGATTTCAGCAGTTGCTGCCTTTATTCTTTTACTAACTATGGTTCCACTTTCAGAAGCAGCATTAAGTGCTAATTATTATGATCAAATGTGTCCACAGGCAGAGAATATTATTTACCAAACTGTTTGTAATGCCTCTATCTACGACCCTAAAGTCCCAGCCCGCCTTCTTAGGATGTTCTTCCATGACTGTTTCATAAGGGTATGTGACTATATCACCATCTAGCCCCCTCGCACACACAAAAATATCTATCTTGTCATGATCTAAGTGCATGTTGTATTTATGGACAAACAGGGATGTGATGCGTCTCTGCTGCTTGACTCGACTCCGGAAAACAAGGCAGAAAAAGATGGACCTCCAAATATATCAGTTCGATCATTTTATGTAATTGATGATGCCAAAACAAAGCTCGAAAAGGCATGCCCAAATACAGTTTCTTGTGCTGATGTGATAGCAATTGCTGCAAGAGACGTTGTAGCAATGGTAACCTTTTTCCTTCTTTTTATATCACCCTCCCCGGAACCCACCTCTGGGTAGGATATATTGGGTTGGTTTGGTTTGGTTTTGTTTTGTTTTATTGTTTCAAATTCTTCTATCCCTCTAACTGCCTTGTTTTATGTTTCTTCTATCACCACTTCTCCAGTCTCAAGGTCCATGGTGGAATGTACTTAAAGGAAGGAAAGATGGGCGAGTGTCAATAGCTAATGAAACTAGAAACTTGCCATCTCCATTTTCCAATACCACGACACTCATTCAGAGTTTCGCTAAAAGAGGATTAAGCATCAAAGATTTGGTTGCACTTTCGGGTGGACACACTCTAGGGTTTTCACATTGTTCTTCTTTTAGTGCCCGGCTACACAACTTTAGTGCCGAGCACTTCTCTGATCCCAGCATTAACAGTGAATTTGCTATAAACCTAAAGAAGAAATGCCCCATACCAAACAAGGACCACAATGCAGGAGAGTTCTTAGATTCGACTTCTTCAACATTTGATAATGACTATTACAAAAGAATTGTAATGGGTAAGGGTGTCTTTGGGTCGGACCAAGCTCTGTTCGAAGATTATAGGACAAGATGGATTGTGGATTCATTTGCCAAAGACGAGAAGCTGTTCTTCAGAGAATTTGCAGCTTCAATGGTCAAACTTGGAAATGTAGGTGTCATAGAAGATGGCGAAATTAGAGTGAAATGTAGTATCGTGAATTGAGGTGTGAGGAGGGAGGGAAAGATTTAACATTTTTACAATTCTTATATCATAATTTGTTGTTTGACTCGATTATATTTAATAAAATAAATAAATGTTGAGCTATTGGCATCTTCTGATGTGTTAAACATTGATGCATAAAAGCAATTCATGATTCTAAGAGTTGTAACCTAAATAAAACTGATGCTTGGCAAATGAAAAGCATATAGATAATACATGTCGAAACCAACGAATGATGCAAAAAAAAATATTGATATGAAGATTCATGATATACAGTCTAGCAATGTTGATCATGTGAATCGTATTCTAAACCACAATTATAGATAATACAAAAGTGATCACCAACCTTTGAACATGTGAACTCTAAATCCTGTTTAACCATGCTTGACAGTCATCATGCAAAAGCAACATCTGATCTTAAAATATACTTGGCACCTTTTCTAACATTGCGTGCTTCATGTAGCATACACTTGGCTCCATGGATGTGGAAGAGGGCCATTCCTTGAGTTGGAGTCACCTAAACCTCACACAATTCAATTGATATTGATAATGATAAAGAGAGGGATGTAAATTGTACACATGATATAAGAGAAAGTAGAAGGAAATGTACCTCGGCTACAATGCTATTTCGTGGACCATAAAAGACAGTTTCACCTCCAACCAGAGATTCAGAGGAGTCATCTGAACTGTTCATATCAGATTGATGTTTGGAGTCAACATCACCATTAAGATATATTAGTAAAGTATAATGGGTGTGTTTTCCATCTCCAAGATCGACACTTTCATCAATATGTCGACCAAAATGTTGACCAACCTTGTACCTGAATATGAGTCAACTTATAGCATTATGAATAGAGATGAGTCTGTTAACTTGACTGAACATTTACCCATGAAGCATATACGAAATTGTGCCACGTATGAACGAAATGAGGCAATTATTTTGGTAAACCAGCAATTTAATATGACAAATATGAACAAACCTGTAAAGTCTAATATTTGGGTTTAACCCAACAGCAACTTTGCCCCTAATAGTAAGATCAGATAATAGCTTGCCAAGTCCAGATTCCCATAATGTATCAGCAAGAACAGGATCATTTACAGCAATACGATCGTTGTCTCTATAAGCTTCACCTTTTGTTGGTCCAAGACTCCCTTGGTGAACAAACCCAATCGATTCTGCGGCTTTTACAAATGCCTTTGATTCAGCAGCTGTTAAGAAATTCTGCACCTGAGAACCTTATACAAAAGAGGATCATCTTCTGCATCTAACTCTAGTCTGCCCAACAAAAACCCTAATTTGACATACTTAAACAGTTAAACTTGATAACTTCAATTTGGATCATGTAAATAAGATTTTTTTAATATATATGCATATTGAACAAATTACGGAGGATCCAGAAGAGGATGAGTCTTCCTTTTTTAACAACGAAACTTAATTGTACGACACTCGAATCGAATCGAATCGAATCAAACCCACATAAATCAAATATAACAAACACGATCGATAAGAGAATCCTGAAAAGCTACAAAACTACAAATTAACATAGGAAACATACAGTAAAGAGATCGTAATCTTTTAGGCGAGTGATACGGAGATTAGACTTGGGTTTAATGACAGGCCAATTCGTCTCCGTCGTCTTCGATTTCTTCCCATTTCTTCCGTCTTTCTTTCTATCCCCCATCATCCTCTTCTTCATGAATGTGATCTCTCTTCTTCGGGTTTCAGTGTTTATAAACCTGTTGCCCCAAGGCCCAAACCCTGACGGCCGGACCGACCCATCAATTCACGCAAATTTCTTTATGAAAAATAGTGTTATGGGCTTTTTTAAGGCACAAAAAAAGGGGCCAAAAATTCACAAATGGGTTCCTGTAAAAACCAGCAAAGTCTTATAATGAAATGAACTCAACACTTAGTTTATTCGGTCAATGTATAATCATACATGATTGTTTAGTCGTGACTTAATGATATAGAAAGTGACCTAAAATGAAGTTTTTTCCAATTAAAGAACACATTTTTTTAATCTGTGAAAAAACCGTTCCGAACAAAATTCTTCCCAATCTATATCGACAGATTGATCCACATATACAACTTTATCCATACATGACTTCTTAAAAAACCAATCGAACACTGTTCCCCTAATATTGGTTATCTACATTTTAAGACCCCGATAAAAAGACAAAAAGGGGATTTTTACTACTAAACGAATTAATGGTGAAACTTACAACTTAATTACAATTATCTAATTTTATTAGATTTTAAAATATTTGTAATAACTACGAAAAATGAAAGAAGATAACTATATTTGCTTTATTATTAGGCCTGGTGATTGATAAGTTATATGTTTAAAAATGTGTACTTGCGAGTTTAAATTTATAAATATGATAAGATGTGATATAAATATTTTATAGGAAATTTAAAATTTTTGTTGAGCACATGGTTTTGGCATAGATAAAGGTTGGAATCGGGACATAAAAGATGATGTCCTTGGTCCTTTGCAAGTTGCTATCATGCTACGGGGTGGACTCTCACCATCGTCCATTTAGTTACATAAATACGAGATAAGGACGTCCAAAAGTAAACAATGGCAATTTCAAATATATGTATATATACAGAGACTTGAGATCATGTGAGACAAGTTTTTATGCTTGAAATTTCACAGCAAAACTCTGTGAAGCTAAAAAAAGCTGAACATTCATGGCAAAAACATTGTGAAGGTTATCTTCACAAATTTTGGCTGTGAAGTTTCAAATGTAAAAAAAACTTGTCTTATGTGTCTCGTGAAAACAACATTGTCTCACGTGAATCTAACCCTATATATATAAGCATTTGACAAAAACTCTAAAAAACTATTTTTCATGCGTGAAGTATTGTATATTGATGAGTATTATTTAAAATTTAATATTACGAGTAAATTATACGTAAGTACAACTTATTAAATCTTCATGTTTGAATTTGTGTTACTAACTGCAGAAAAACATAATCAAATACAAGATAAACATCTTATTTTAAATAAAAAAAATCTAAAATATAATTAAGATAATCATTGAGTTCTAACGGAAACTTGATTATTATCTTTATAAAAACGTATATATTATTAAACCTAAATTAAATTACATCGTTACGTTAAATTAAATTATACTAAAAAATTTGAAATAAAGAAATTACAGAAAACAAGAACTTTTAAATGGTTAATTTGATACTAATATCGATATAGTTTTTCAAAATTTTATGATATTTTATTCAAAAATAAAAACATTATCGTTTTCTTAAAACAAATAAAACCGTATTATATCGACATAGATAAAAAAAACGAAACGTTGAAATCGGGATGTGTTTCGATACATTGCACGAGTACTCTTCTAGTACATACATACATACATACATACATACATACATACATACATACATACATACATACATACATACATACATATAGAGAGAGATGAATTATTATGCAACCACTTACATATGTACAACCAATACAACTCAATCTCAACCGTCCATTTTATTTGATAAGTATATGATTTCATAAAAGTTTTGATTGTTTCATAATATAAAACATTGATCATAATTAATGAACCATAGTCATCTTTAATAATATTAAAATCATAATAAATGAACTCTCATCATTTCCATAAATATCTCAATTGGTTGTAAAAATGTGATGGGTTGCATTTGAAACGTCATCTCTCTCTCTCTCTCTCTCTCTCTCTCTCTCTATATATATATATATATATATATATAGGCCTAATCAAATGAGAACTAATTAGTTTGTGGCAACTGTGAGGTCCAATCTCAACCATAAATCAATAGATAAATTAGGAAATTTATAATTTTGGTAATTTTGAATTAAAATTTTAATGCATGGACATTTTAGGTATTTTAAAACTTTCCTCTCTTCTCTCTGTCCCCTGTTCTCCGGTGATACCACAGTGGTATCACAATGCATCTTATATATGTTTGGTTATCATATTGTGGTTGTTTATGTGGTCGATCGGAGATGTAACATAGTGGTATCACAATGCATCTTATATGTGTTTGGGTATCACACTATGTCTTTTGTTTAACATAGTCAATATTTTTAGGTATCACAGTGGTATCACCGGAGGATGGTTGCCGGAAGCCGGAGGATGGGGGATGGAGAGATGAGAGATGAGAGAGAATACCTAAAATTTCCTTACATTAAAATTTTAATTCAAAATTACCAAAATTGTAAATTTTCTAATTTATCTATTGATTTGTGGTTAAGATTGTATCTCATGGTTACCACAAACTAGTCAGTTCTTCCTTGAATGTGTCCCTATATATATTATTCATATTATATATAGTGAAGGTTCATATAAGAAATATAGATATCGTAAGGATGTAATAAGGAAATATATGAATCATTGAGAAAATTCAACCGCAAATATGTATGTGAATTTATATGATATGAATAATATATAACAGTGGTTCACATATACATATTCAATTAGATTTTTTCTTTCAATTTTTTCAATGATTTATATAACAACATTAATTACCTTACATTTTTTTTTCTTCTTCTGATATTTAGTTTTATTATTTGAAATAACTCCTATATATATGACTAATTATTTGAGAACCCATAAAATTAACAAACCCTTGAAAACTAATACATCATATACCATGTCATATCATCATATGATCATTTTTGTATAAAGTTAACATATGTTTGTTTATATACATATAAAGCAAATGTTAATCAATAAATTAAATATTAGTTTTAAATAAAAAAAAATATCATCCAAAACAATATAAATGTTGTATAATTAAAAATTTATTAGAATGGATAATTAATTATAGAAAAATAAAAAATAAATAATAATTGGAAACAAAAACACATGGAAATGTTGGTGAGGAGACAAAGGACGCTCCTCATTTTACATTCTGAATTTCGTTTATATGGTTTTTCGTTTTCTTCCATAACAACAAAACAAACTTCCATCTCATATTATATGCCACCTTTTATTTTATATATATATATAAATCTATCTTTTAACTTCAAAAAACATCCGTTTTATTATTTTAAACACGAATGCTTGTATTATGTCTGTTATGTTTTTCAGTTAAACCCTTAATTAACTGTAACGTCTTCATTGTTTTTTATTCAATTTGAACCAATAAAACACGTATGATAAATAAGGTATTGTGTTTGGATACGTAAAAAATGGAAACGTAAATTAAAAATGTGGTAAAAATGAATGATATAATAATAATAATAATAATAATAATAATAATAATAATAAAAGGGAGTATAGAAAGGCAAAAGTGGAATTGATGATAAGCATCGGTTTGGAAATTTGAATAGTCGAGACACAGAGAGAGGGGGGTCAGGAATATTTGTGTAGGTAACGAATCTGCATCTGAGCCTCCCGACACGTAATTATTAATTTATTATCCTTATCTCTCTTTTATTATATTCATTTCCTAACATTTTAAATCCTATTTTTTTTTTAACTTTTATAAAATAAGCTATATACCTGTTCATTCATAGCACTTGGGATATATTTATTTAAAAAAAAAAAAGGTTTTTATCAGTCTTCCATGTCTGATTCGTTAAGAGGCAAAATCATTCAAACTATTTTTTTCTAGTTTTTTAGAGGCACTTGTGTCTTATTTTTCTATTATCTGGTAAGAGGTAAATCAATCTCTTATTGTTCTCCAAACCTTCATCAACAATGTTTCTCAATCAATTAACCTTAATCGATCATTAGCAAATCGATTCTCACATCTTCCAATTGATGACTTCGTTTAAATGAATGTTAATTATATAATTTAGATGTAGATTTTGTAATGATGGTGAATAAATATGTGAAATTGTATAAATTTATCCATAAATTAAACACTATATCTAATGGGTAAAAATAATTTAAATAAATTCAGACATTTATCAGTTTAAAAAAACAAACAGTCTTATTGATTTAGATTTTAGATTTTAACACCACCTCTTATCAATCAGAAGTGAAATAAGATATCAAGCTTCAATACCTTTTAAACAACAAACGTCACCTTAAGGTCCATGGACATAACACCTTCAATTGGTAACCGTCTAGAAGAGACAAATAATTCTTTGGGTAAACTACGAGGACCAAAAATATAATTCGCTCTAAAATTAATTGTGATTTATTACTTTAAAAAAAATTCTTTATTAAAAATATTTTAAGAATGGTGCTAATTCTAGCTATTAAAAATTTAAAAAAGTTATGAACCCCACACACACACACATATATATATAGGGGCCTAATCAAATGAGAACTAATTAGTTTGTGGTAACTGTGAGAACCAATATTAACCACAAATCAATAGATAAATTAGGAAATTTATAATTTTGGCAATTTTGAATTAAAATATTAATRYAAGGATATTTTTGGTATTTTAAAATTTTCCTCCCTCCTCTCTTCTCTCTCCGGCCACCATCCGCCTGCCACCGTCCTCCGGTGATACTACATTGGTATCACAATGCATCATATATGTGTTTGGGTATCACATTGATGTCGTTTGTGTGGTCGATCAAAGATGTAACATAGTGGTATCACTATGCATCTTATATATGATTAGGTATCACAATGTATCTTTTGTTTAACAGAGTAAATATTTTAGGTATCACAGTGGTATCATAGTGGTGTCACCGGAGGATGGTGGCCGGAGAGAGAAGAGAGGAGAGATGAGAGTTTTAAAATACCAAAAATATCCTTGCATTAAGATTTTAATTTAAAATTACCAAATTTATAAATTTCCTAATTTATCTATTGATTTGTGGTTAATATTGGTTCTCACAGTTACCACAAACAACTCAGTTCTCCCTATATATATATATGGGTTGGGTTCACATGAGACCCGTAAGACTAGTTTATGTTTATTGATCAACTTTATAAGCTAATGATCTAACGGTCTAAAGTTGCACGGTGACAATTTTGTGATTATTGAGAAATCTCGTGGCAATTTTGTGATTATAAATGTTCAGATTGTAGATCTAATCCAAGGGTTGAGAATTGGTCTTACGGGTCTCATGAAAAACCATTGGTCTCACATAATCCCAAGTCTAAATATAAGGTATATTTCAAATGCAACCATATCCATTTGTACAACTAATGCAACCTAATTAATTGAGATATTTACGAAAATGATGAGAGTTCATTTATTATTATTTGAATATTTATGAAAGATAACTAGAGTTCATTAATTATGATCAATAATTTATATTAAAAAAAAATTAAAATTTTATAAAATCACATATGCATCAAATTAAATGGACGGTTGAGATTGAGTTGTATTGATTGTATGAATGTAAATGGTTGCATAATAACTTACATTTTCTCTCTCTCATATATATATATATATATATATAT
>NC_037528.1:1107895-1139062 GCF_001531365.2 Cynara cardunculus var. scolymus
CATGAATACTTACAAAATAGATGGTTTCTGAGTTTCTAAAATATTTTAGAATCTTAAACAAACCAACCCATATATATATATATATATATATATATTAGAAGGGTATTCGCGCAATGCAACGAGATACATCTCAATTTTAATATTTTATTTTATTCTTTATCGCTATCGATATTATAATACAATTTTATGTGTTTTTAAGTAAGCGATAACGATTTTATTTTTGAATAAAATATAAATTTGAAGATATCATAATTTTTTTTATATCAATGTTAGTATCAAATTGACTATTTAAAAGTTCTCATTTTTTTTGTGTAATTTCTATAATTATAATTTAATTTAAGTTTAATAACGAAGTAATTTATTTTTGGTTTAATAATATAACATTTTATAAAGATAATATTAAGTATTTCGTTAGAACTCATTGATTATCTTAATTATATTTTAGGTTTTATATATTAAAAATGAGATGTTTATCATGTGTTTGATTATGTTTATCTGCAGTTAGTTACACAAATTCAGACATGGAGTTTTAATAAGTTGTACATACACACAATCTACTTGTAATCTTGAATTTTAAGTAACATGCATCAATAAATAATATTATATATATATATATAAATATTTTTTAAAAGTTTTTGTCAAATACTTATATCTATATATTTTGCATTCTAAATGGGAAATTTTGAGTGCCTATGCTTAGGGAGGTCTTCAATATAAAAAATATGCTCAAACGTTTATTTATCGGACAATTATGCTTCAAGGTACTAACAAACATGTCCTAAATGATTAAAAAAATACGTATCCTTTCTTAAATATAACACTCATATCTTTGACAACAAGAAAATGATGTTTAGCCTCCAAAACATAAGCACATATTACAATAATCTTTTATCTTACATGGAGGTGCAAAAGCTTTGAAGCAAATACTTGCATTTCGTTGCTTTTTCATTAAATCTCATATGAATAAAATTGATTATGTGGATTAATTAGTTTCTAAAGATTGAAAAAGTTTTTATTTGAGACGGTTTTTCTGAGATGGAAGGAGCATGTTTTTTAATATGGAAAAGGTAGATTTGGAAAGAAAAAAAAACTTGACTTTTTATATAAATCTCTCTTTGAAGCTTACTGAATAAGTCATTTTCATTAGGCTGCTAACAAACAGACCCTTAATATAATTATGAATTTGTAAAACCAAAGCTTCATTATTGCAGATTTCCTACTCAAGCGCGTTTAATTTTTGATCCCGATGGTTACTTCATAGATGTCAAAACTATTCCCATTAGATTTTTAAATCCTATGTTTATGAAATCATGGAATTTGAATTCTACACTTTTTTTTTTAACCAAACTTGAGATTGAAATGTAATACAAATTCAAATCCCACAAACCAAACTAAACGGTCCATAAGAATCATACTCCTCAAGAGTTAAGCAGAAAATTGGAGCATATGTTTGAAACTTAAACCTCATTAAAGACAGAATCTATAATTTCCTTTTCTAAATGATACCATATGCCATACATATGTGTATATATGGAATCATTTAAATACCATACTTGCATCCTCCCCCCCTCTCTCTCTCTCTGTCCATCTCTCTCTCTCTGTCCATCTCTCTGTTTCTTTATTTCTCTCTGTAAAGATTCAGAATAAAAAAGTAAGAAAGGAAAAGGGTATTACTATATATTTTAGTGAAAGATGGAGTTAGAGTGAGAGTGAGAGTGAGAGTGAGAGAGATATACATATATATATATACAGGGAGAGAGAGAGAGAGATACAGGAGGAGGGTGGCGATGGATGATACAGTGACTGGTAATTTACAGTCTGCTTTTCCATGAGGATCCGTCTTTTACGCTCCCCATAACCTTCATCCATCTCCATCATCCTAACAACCACCACTTCTTTTTTTCCTTAATTGCTACTATGGGAAAACAGTGGCTGTTGTACAAGTTTACCAGTGACGGCGGCGCCGGTGGTGGTTGTCATGGCACTGGAAAATCCTCTTCCACCAGCAAGACGACAAAGGCCGCCGGAAAATACTCAAGAAAAACAGCAGATCATGTACCCACTTCTTCTTCTTCCTCCTCCGGTGGTTGCATGAGTGCCATTTTTCACCTGTTTGATATTCAACATCATCATTTTCCCTTTCATCAACCTTCTTTCATCTCCGACTCTTTTGTTAATATCCCTCAAGAATCCAATATCATCCACCCAGGTACCTCTCTCTCTCTCTCTCTCTCTCACACACACACACTGGGTTTTGAATTTTATGTAGAGTTAAGATAATTGTATAACTAATTAAACAGGTGTAGAAGCACCCAGGAACAGCTTGGAGTTAGACGAAGAATTAGTTGCTTCATCTTCATCATCATCATCATCAAAACCTAAACAAGAAACAAACTTAAACATCCCTGTAAGTTTCTTTATTTAAATATTAGCATGCGTTGTTTGAATATTATATATATATATATTTTCTGAAGGATAATGTAAAGTAAGTCATGATGGTGGTAATTATTGTTATCGTTTATGGTGATAGATGGGGTCGTTGGATCCATAATTAACTTTTGAGAAAACCTGCAGATGGGTGGAATTCAAATCAAAACAAAAAGATCAAGACTGATGATGGATGATGTTTCTTCAGAATGCAGCAGTTCTCCGAGTACAAAAACACCTAATGTTGTCGCAAGATTAATGGGTCTCGATCTTCTCCCAGAGAACTCATCTCCTAGACCTTCTCTGTCATCTCCTAGACCTTCGTCTTCCTCCTCTTATGCAACTCCATTAAACCCTCTTTCAAAGTTGTCCTCAAGCAAACAGCAAAGTACCCGTTCCTTGCCGGTGACACCGCGGATATCGACGGCAGCCAGACCGTCTACAGACGTCGACTATCACCACCGGCTTTCTCTCCAAATTAACAAAGAGAATAGGAGGAGATCGGAGATGATTCCTGTGAATCGACGGGATGATGAGAGTAGCAGTGAATATGCTAAGCAGATTGCAAAGCAGGTGAGGGAAAATATCAGTAAAAGAGTTGGTGTAGATATCACAAACACCATGAAAAAGAAGGAAGAAAGAAGGGATCAGTGTCTTGTGGTGTTGAAACCTAAAAGACGATCATTATCGCCATCGTCGTCAGCCACTTCAAAAGAAAATGAACCACCGGTACTTTCTTGCTCAGCGAGGCTCAGACTGTTGGAGATTAAGAACAACCTCAAGAAACCCATTTCAAATCCGCCATTAACAACATCCACGGAACTTACCAAAGCTCCATCATCGTCATCATCAAACACCAAACCGTTGATGATGATGGAAGATCTTGAGAAAGTACAACTGGTGAAGCAGGATCAAACCCCAGTGAAAGTTCAAAAGTACAAGAAAATTGCGAGTGAAAAGTATGATCTGAGATTGAAAAAAAAGCACCAACAAGAGGAACCATTTGTGAAGAAATGCAACAACAACAACAACAAGAAGAAGTCAACTCCATTATCAAATCGTCTTCTAAATGTCAACACAACAACAAAGTTTATTTCTTTCAAGAAAGACATGGCGTCGTCGTCTCCGTCTTCAACAACAACAACAACAGCATTACCTCAAAAACAAGTACTTGCCTTACCTAGTACCAACACTATCCATGATGTCATCGATTTTTTTCCTTAAAATATCATTTACTATTAACATTTTTTTAATCATTTCTTTTGATATTTGCAGAAGAGCATCCAACAGTTGCCTCGTTGTCAGAATCGGTCATACAATACCAACGAGACGCACAAGCTCTCCGTCCAAGATAACGTCAGTACTAGAGAAGACAACTATTCAAACTGTAACGGTGTCGCCACCGCCATCACCGGCGGTGGTTCGGTTTACGACGACGACGACTACTTTGAGTACATTTCAAGAATCCT
This sequence comes from Cynara cardunculus var. scolymus, assembly GCF_001531365.2. Classification (NCBI taxonomy): domain Eukaryota; kingdom Viridiplantae; phylum Streptophyta; class Magnoliopsida; order Asterales; family Asteraceae; genus Cynara; species Cynara cardunculus. The sequence continues at coordinate 1,111,792 of NC_037528.1, forward strand.
CAGCCACTCCGGAATTGAAAAAACCACGGCCATCTCCGTCGCACATTGGTACTCCCCTTCCCACCCTCTCCACCCTTCAATCTTTCATCACCTGGAAGAACTCCTCCAACCCACCGGCAACTTCCCCAACCGGAAGCTGATATTCGAGGTGGTAGACGAAGTTCTTGTGGAAATCTTGAAACCTTACATAAGTTTCAAACCATGGGCTGCTGGAGGGTATTCACATCGAATGTACGGATGGGAACTGATTGAAATGATACGCCGGAAAATAAAGAGTTTTCCAGCAGCCGATTGCCAAGTGCTGGAAGACATAGATGGGTTAATAGCAGGTGATCTGAGAAGCAGCACAAGGGCGGTGGGAGCGATTGCGTTTGAAGAAGAGGCGGAGGAGCTGGTGAAGGAGATGGAACGTGAGATGGTGGAGACGTTGGTGGATGAGATGGCAAGGTCTGACGGAGGTCACGTGCATGGTGGATTCACGTGATGAGATGCCACTCGTGATGGGGTGCACGTGAGTAAAAAAGGGAAAAAGAAAATGGTCAAAAAGAGCTAGTGATGATAATATATGTTATCGATGATGTTTAAGCTTCAAGTTTTCTCTGTGTTTGTAAACATAATTAAGGTTTAATCAATCCACTACATTATGGTACCTGTTTTTTCCATTCTAAATTATGGTGTTGGCTTTTTACATCTTCACATATATATATATATATATATATATATATCATAAAATTATCATCGTATAATTTTAAACCATTAAATTATTAACTTATAAAATTGATCAATAAATATAAATTGATGTTACGGATCTCACGAAAAACTCTGAACTTCTAAGTATATATATATATATATATTATATCGGACATAAATGCGGTGGGTGGGGATAAGTTTGAAGGGAAGACTCATATTCCGAGGGGTATCTGTCATTTATTTCCGTGAAGCTTCCTGTACGCTTTGCCGTTTTTTAATTTTTATGAATAACAATAATTTTTGTATATTAATTTTCATAATTCATGACAATTTAATTTCTTTTACATTTAAAGCCGCTTTGTTGGTTGCAATGTAAATAAGATAACATATATATTAGTTTTTTTTAATATATAATATTTATATACGACAAATGTAATAAATACAATCAAACATCCTCCTTACATTTAGTAAGATTTGAACTCATGACTTTTTGGAAGGTCAGAGACTAGAATACCACTAAACAAAAGATCATTTGGTATATATATATATATATTAGTTTTGTTTTCCAATATAAATTAGAAATACATTTAGCTGAACTATAGTTTTATATTTACTAAGAAAATGTTTTAAACAATATTGTTTAAAATCACACATTTAATATGTTAAATAACGAGCATGCTCCTTCTAAAAAATAAATGTCCATTTATAAAAATGATACATAGTTTTATACATGCATAATTATTGCATTTTTTGGATAACCAAATGACACTATACCCTTAATTTGATAGCCTTTGTTTAAACAAACTTGGTGGGTTAATTTGATGGGGGCCTAGGACCCCTACCACCATACACCGGATCCGTCAGTGTAATCAGGTAAGATTTTAGTCTACCAAATTGGTATTGTATGCAACAATTATCGGTAAGTGTTGACCATGGTAAGAGTCGACGTCCTCACTTACCGGGTAAGATTATTGATCCTTGCCTCGCTCTTACCGGGTAAGATTCTTGGTCCTTGTCATATTCATCCGACAAGGTAATGTGGCTTGGTAAACACTTATCCAGATACGTGTTTGGTAAACAACTTCTAAGAGTAGATTAGAGAAGTTAACTAACTGTCTCTTTTTAAAACTTAGGAAATGTATAAATTAAAATTGTAGCTTTGGGAGTGAGGAGTATAATATTATGTAAAAGGAATAACTACCCAAATTAAAGATTTGTTATTTTAATTAATATTAAATAATTTTTTTTTTAATAAATATATAGTCATTTTTAATCTTATTTTCAATAACCATGTGTTATTTATTTATTTCAAAAAAAAAAAATTAGGGACCTTTTTTTAATAATCATACTACTATATATGTTTAACTATATATACAAAATTAATTTTTGTTAATTAAATATTTCACAAGTATTTTCATCCTTATAATTTAAAATTGATGTCGTATAATAGTTGGTCAGATAACTTCATATGAAAATCTTTGATAAAGGCTTAAAGACTATATATATTAACAAAAAAATATATTATATGATGTTGATTTTTCTGTCAAAACTTAAAGATTAGATGACCAAAAATAATCATCACGTTTAGACAAAACTTAACATGTGATAGATGGTCCACATGTACATTCACCGATCACAAACCGTCGTTGGGGACCTCGGTTTGGATAAAAATCTGTTTTTGTAAAAGCACTCGTCTCATTTCTGTTCCACAAATGAAATTATGACACATCAGATTTTTATATTTTCCTATTTTTGATTTGAATTCACATTTCTTTCTCTAATTATATGTATTTATATGATTAGTGAACAAACATAGAACGTGAAAATTTGAGATTAGATTTTTATTAGTGGCTTCATACACTTGTATTAACATACTGTTCTCGAATTTGGTTAGAAAAGAAAATGACAAATTGCATGAAAAGGTAACGTACTTTAACTTGATTCACATTTTGGATAATGTATTTTCAAAACTTCTATTTTGGTACCTAAGATGTAAACTTTATTCCTTCCGTTTCTCTCTTTAAAATGTTTCAAGAACGAGTTTTTTTTTACTTTCCTAATCTTTACTCCATAAAACGTTTCGGATAAAAATCCGTTATTTTAAAATCACATTTCCGTTCCACCAATGAAATTAAGACACATCAGATTTTTCAATTTCATTTGATTCAAAATTCACATTTCTTCCTCTAACTATGTATATTTACATGATTAGTGAACAAATATAGAACGTGAAAATTTGCAAGAATAAGATTTTAATTAGTGGCATTATACATTCATATTCATGCCATGTTCTTGAATTTGGGAAAAAAAAAAGAAAATAACGTTTAAAAAATAGGAGTGTTTTAATTTATAAAAGAAAAGTAAGATATTCATGTTATGACATTTGGTAAGAATGGGTTTTAGGGCATATCCTTCAAAAGGGGCAAAATTCACGTGGAGATAACATACTGTAGGAACCATCCAGAAGGCCAAATATGTCGACATCATAATATACAAAACAACACCTCTTTTACAACAAATAAGTGAGATTTTTTAACATTTATTTATTTTTATTAATACATAACAACACCAACCTACATCAACATATTATTACTGTTTAAAATACAATTTTAAATTAAAATATTATGAAAAGACAAAAAAGAAAAAAAAGGGTTGGAGGGAGAGAATAGTCATTATATGGATTTGACAAGTAGCTAGAGAGGGCCATTATTATACATGTAGAAAAATATGGGGGAGGGTGACTGTATGACGAAGTCTCGTTTAATTATGGCTGAGAGAGAGAGAGAGAATTTTCAATTTCAAAAAAATTAAATTATTTTAATATATTTAAAAGTAAAAAAATTGTCAAGAACATCTTCAACAGATTCACTAAACGAAGAATTAAAAGTCAAAATCTACAAAATAGATTACATTCATCTCCAACAAATTCTCTATTTTTGAGAATTCAACATTTATTATAATATTAATTCTCTATCTAAATATTTATTTTTAAGGTTTCTTATGATGCTCTCACTTGATATCATTTTTAGGGGCTGTTTGACAATTGCTGAATGATTAAGTGGTCAGAATGATTTAAAGGCTCTCATGATATAGTGCAAAATGAAATATAATTGTTTGGTAATTGTGTACAATGAAATTAGGGCTCTTAATGGTTAAGAGAGATCCAAGATACAAAATCATTCAGAGAGTTTTAGAACCATTAAGAGACATATATTTTTTTTTACAAACAAAATTCACCTCTTAACGATTCAGAGGTTGTCTCTTAATGAAGTTATTAAGAGGTAAACAAACAACCCCTTAGAATGATCTCCATATTTGAATAAAAAAAATCCTTCTCTCTCCTACTTTCTCGTAAAATATTGGCTTAAAATCTCTATTTTCTTTATTTTTTTAATTTTAAAAAAACTGTTAAAGATGCTCTAATAATAAACATAAACAATAGTATTGATTACAAGATTTCTTTTGATGCATGAAAAAAGGGTCTCAAAGAAGCATCATCATCACCCATATCCACACCTCACGCTACTATCAAGCACACATCATAATTCTGGTATGAGATTTTCAAGTAATTTTGTCTAAAAACGGTGAAAATGTTTTTATGACACGCCTGTCTTCAACACTCATGAGAATTTTGTTGGTTATGTAAATATAAATTATTATTTATTACCATGCACTATCAACACTTTTCAGGGTTCATCTACGCCTAAAAAGTGCAAATCTTGGTTTAATATATAATTTAAATGTTTTGACAAATAAATACAACTAGTAATTACCCTTATTACTAAACACTTATTTAAGTGTTTACAAGCAAAAATCATCTTGTCGGATAACATTCTTATCCATTAAAATGAATTGTGGTAAACGTTTTTTACCAAGTAAGTGCTTACCGGGTAAGAGTTTTTCTCCATCACTTACTAGGTAAGATTCTTGATCCTTACTATATTTTTTGTTAATTAAGATTTATAATCCTTATCATGCTTACCAGTAAGGTAACTGTCATCCATAAACGCTTACCATGTGAGAATTTGGTAAACAGCTAAACACTATTATCATTAAGTTACTAAGAAGACAGTATATGCCAGTGGGAGATTCAAATGAGACACTTAAATATAAAATTATTATTAGAAATTTCCTCAGTTTTTCAATTTTCTTATAGTTTTTCCATAAACCTATCCTATATATATATATATATATATATATATATATATATTAATATTAGTTACTTAGTACACACCTGTATCTATCAAAACAAAACATTAATAACGTGAAAACAGTGATGGAGAAGAATAGAAGCCAAGGGTACGGGATCTGACTACCAGTTCCTGCCACCAATGAACTCTCTGTGTGGACCAAATCCTTTCACCTAATTTTAAGCCCTCATAATGAATCCTACTTATTATTACACCTGTTCAAAAATAAAAATAAGCAATGGCCCTAATTCCTTCATAATCTGGCAACCATGTGATTTCAAACCATCATAATACAACCTCCATTACAAACAAACTCCACTCCACCAAATACTACGACACTTGAGACAAACCCACTGCCCATCAGTCAAGACTATAAATTTAACCTCTAGGTGTGTGTATATATATATATATATACCTTTTTTTTAAGAACCTATAACTTTAAGAACTAGTGCATCATGTAATATTTTATATGATTTTCTTCATCAAAGACTAGGATCTAAAATTTTGATTAACATATAATTGTTTCACATGTACTTGGTTCACACCTTTATCATTGAGCAGTCATTTAGGGGACTTAGCTAATAGCTGGTGATCTGGACTGTTTCCCTCTCAACGATGAAGCTTATCCCCCATCGTTTCACTGACCGATCTTGACCCTGTTATTTTGAGGTTATATCTAGAATTCAGAGTTTTCCTAGATTTGTTATCCTTCTTGCGGCCCGCTCCAAAACAGTGTTTTACCTCTAGATGTCCAGTCAACTGTTGTGCCTCAACAAAAGTTCCATGATATGAAACAAATATATTAAATACTATACTTAAATGGGAAAAAAATCATGTTAAACAAAGCCTTAAGGTGGAAGTTCTCACGGATCTCATAAAATCTGGAGTTCTCAAATGATTAAGCCCCTATATATGCATATACACACATATATATACACACATACAATATCTTGTTCTATCAATCATATTTTTCATTTTTTCTTCTATCCGGTATCTGTATATATTGATGTTATATGCAAGCAACCAGATGAACATATGCACTGTTTACACCCAGTCTAGTATACTGCAATACTAAGCAAATGACGTAGAAAATGGCGCATCCATTAAAGCTCGCACACACACACACACACACACACACACACACATATATATATATATATATATATGTATACATATATATATAAGGGAGCGATCAAATGCAAACCACTCAATTTGTACAAACCGTGCAAACCGCATTCAACCAATCATAATTTTTCATTTTGTTCATTTTTTTGTAATTATGAGAGGTTGATTAATCATTTTTATTGTGGAGGGTGTTAATCATAGATATTATCATCTTCATAATTTTAATTTTAGAGAAATATATGAAACAGTTTCATTAATGTTATAAAAAATACATGAAACAGTTTCATTAAGTATTATATGAAACAATTTCACAACCATATATGAAACAACTTCATCAAAAAAAATATTATATGAAACAATTTCACAAGATTAAACAATTTCATGAAAAAATTTCATAARATTAAACAATGAAATCGACAGATGAAGGTGGTTTGCACGGTTTACACAAATGAGGGCGGTTTTCATATGATCACTCCTCTACATACATATATATATACATACATATATATATACATATATATATACATATATATATATATAGGGTTAGGTTGAGAGGAAAACCATAAAAAATGAAAAACTGGGAAATATCCTGGTAACCACTCATTTGGACGTTATGCACATATGCATACAAGCAATTTGTCCGGTATGCATATGTGCATACAAACCAAGAAACGTCGTCATTAACTTGTATGCACATGTTTATATCGTTCAGATGAATGGTTACAGAGGTGTTCTCCGGTTTTCATTTTTTTGGGGGTTTTCCCCTAAACCTGCTTCTCCCTTGTGTGTGTATATATAATACTTGTGACATCCACCCAACTTTTCCTAGTTCAAAAACAAAAATTTCTCTATAAATAATTATTCAAAATCAAGAAAACTCAAGAAACAGCAAGATTAAGAAGGTATAGAAATTTATACCAATTAAACTCAAGCACACCCGCTCTTCAAGCCAACCCTCTTCCTCTTGTTCCTTGATAAATTATTCAAACTTGATAACACTACTGTTTTCTTACACATTATTTTGTCTGAAGTATTGACAGACAGACCATTATATCTTCAACCACCCATTCAGCAACACCTCACTTCATTTCAAATTACATACCATACCACCTCTACCTCTGCTGCATGTCTCAGTGCCATTTATGTTTCTGTCAACTCTTGTTTTTGTTTCACCACCCAGCCCTAAAACATACAATAATTATCCCCAAACTCCATCTACTCTTTCTATTCACCAACCAACTCCGGACACATCTTACTAAAGAAAGGTGAATTCTATGCATACCTCCTCTCCTATAGAAGGTATGTGAGTGAGATAGGGAGGGGGGGGGGGTAAGAACTAGGTTGTATGTGAGTGACGGGGGTAATGAACAGAAACCCCTAAAGAAATAGCATAAAAAGATGAACGAAATAAATGTATATGAAAGAAAATAACATGTGTCAAGAGTTATATTGGTTTGGGTCAGGAAGAAGACATGGAGTTTGGTACAAATAATTTGAATTCCTAAACATCCTTCATGTCTTCCAAGAAAATCCTTCTTCAATCTTCAAACTTTAACCAAAAAATTAACCCAAACATATCTAGTTTTTTCTACTCTAGTACATTTTTTAATAATTAAATTGTTACATTTAAGTCCTTTTAACACTCCAAACTCAAATACACTCATCTTTGGCAAGAAGGGAGTACTAAAACAGTACCAAACACCCCTCATGTTGGTAAATCAGTGACGGTGGGATCTAATCTTAATTTCAGAATCTGATCCATCACAGATAATAGAAGGTTATGACATTTCCTCGTGGTCGGTTTCCAACTACATGTCTTCCTGCAGTGGAAGTCGAACAATAGCCAACTCATTCTAGGGCTCCTACCTTCAAGAGGGACCAATACACATTCACAGGTAGCTCATACCAGTGAATGATAGAATGGCATTTGATGAATCCTATCTTTTTCTTTCGAGAAGTAAATGACCTTTGACAAATCTAACAATAGCAGCACAATGCCAAAAATGTATCTAGCTGGCATACCAAACTACATATCACAACTTTATAAATTACTGGAAGAAACAATATGGCATATTTGATTGCAAATTACTACTTGAAAATTGGACTAAGCTATATACCTGGCATAAAAACAAGATGGAAGTGAGTTGAGAACGTTAGCGTCAGGGTCTACCATCCACATCAAACCCAGCACCAGTCCAACCAGCTGTAGATCCTCTGCTCTTGGGTACCGCTCCAATTCCTTTACCTCTCCCTTGCATTGCACTTTTCTTCTTCCCCCTCCCTTCTACATCTCCCACTGTCTTTTGATTATGGCTGTCCTCAGTACTGTGATTTGGAACACTTTTTGATGATCCAGTAGGTGGTTCCACATTATTAAGAACTGACACATCTGGATTTGTGGTGGTCAATGCAGGTCCCATCGGACTTTCAGGCTACAAGAAAGCATGATTGGGTGGAATGTTATGATTTCAACATATACCTCACTCTTAGACAAGTGCATATAGATAGGTTTGTGCATGTGCGTCTGTCTATGTAGAACATGAATCGAATTCACCTAAGAAAACAATAGCTAACTTCATAACAAAGTGGTGGTTTCAGAGAGATCTAGACCAAGACCAAACTAATTAATATCCTGTGTTGTTACTGCGGTCAAAATACAAAATATCGGTCAGGAACGATATTCCAAATATCGATTATATCGGTCCAAAATAGCGGTTAATATAATATTTCTTAGAATTACATATATATATATATATATATTATATGTATGCATCCATAAACAAATCATATGCATTAACTAGAGTTTAGAATAGTTTCAAAATTAAAACATCACATAAACTGATAAACAAGTCTCACAAAACAAAATAAGGTGAAGATGAAGGAGACCGTGAGCGTGAACTGTGAACTGTGAACTGAAGAAGCGTGAGAGTTGAGACCTAATATATGTGACCAAATAAAGAGCCCAAAAAACTAAGCCCAACATAGAAAAGCCCAAATATTTGTCTTATAGAAAATCAGTATATCGGACCGATTTTTCCATCAAAATATCGGTAAATATTGGCAATATTATCGGGACCAATATTTTGAACGATATTTCACCAGCGATTTTTTCCCCAAGTCCGATATCCAATATATCGGTGATATATCGCGATTTTAATAGCATAGTTAATAGCATACATAAAGCGGCCACACTGAGAAATGTCAAAAACACAGATGGGGAGAATATGCCCTGTTTAGAAGTCAAATTTTGTTTTACGAGAAGTGAATTTCTTGTTCAATCTAAAGAATTTCATGAACTCATAAGAATAATCCATAGAGCATTGTTTGGTCTAACTGTCTGAGTGATAATCCAGATGATCGGTTAGAAATGAATTGTTTTTCTGTGATCCTCTTGAATCCATGTTAGTTCAATCCAATCATTTGTTATCGAAATAGTGGACTGAAAATAGTGATTAGTTAAAAGGAGTGGTTGTACTTTTCAATAGAGTTGGTTTGTAATGTGTGTCCAGGTACTTCGACGAAATGTAAGAACAAAGACATAATGCAATGGAGGTTTTCAACAATTTACACACTTCCACTCCTAGTTATTTTCTTCAATTACACACTTCCACTCCTAGTTTATGATACCCCGCTGATAAACCTGCCATCAGATTTTCCTACACCATAATAACAGCAATAGTGAAGCGGGGTAGGAATGTGTGTGTGTGTGTGTATAGGTGCATAATCAAATGAGAAGCACAAAAATATTGAGAACCATGAGAACCAATGGCTATATGTTGTTTCACAATGTGAAATAACACATAATTAGTGGTTCTCACAAAGAAACACGGGAGTTGACAATTATCCATGGATTACCGAGCTCTTAAAAATGCATGCTGCCCGACAAATTTTCTACACCGGTAATTGACTACGAGTTTCTTTACATGCCTCTGGGCTAGCTAATGCCCTTGCAACTTTCCAGGGTTTAATGAATGAGGTATTCCGTATTCATATCCTTCCTTAGAAAGTCTATTTTGGTTTTCTTCATCTTAGTTTTAAGCAGAATGACGAAGAAGATGTAAAACGACTTTCGAGGGATCAATGAATGAGGTATTCAAGCCCTTCCTTTGGGTTGTTACAGCACTAACTGTTTGCTAACCACGAGAAGTGTGAGTTTGCCAAGAGGCTTATGACTTGTTTAGGCCACATTGAATCGGAGGCGGGGGTAGAAATGGACCCATCTAAAGTACAAACTATGTTAAAATGTCCCCAGCCCCCAACGCTCAGCGAATTGAGAAGATTTTTAGGCCTCCCGGGGTACTACAGAACATGCATTTCCTGGTTATGGTAAGATGGCAGCCCCTTTAACTAATCTGACAAAAAATCAACTTTTTTTTGGAATGAGTTGACCAATACAGCCTTCAAAAGACTAGACAGTCACCACCCAATTTTGAAGGTGCCTCACTTTAAAAGTTCGGTGTAGAAACCGATGCCTCAGGGTACAGGCTCAAAGCTGTACTCATGCAACAGGAAGGACCCGTAGCAAGCATGGAAAAAGTTGGTCTACAAGGAGCTCAAGGCTATCGTGTTGGCTGTGAAAGAATTGGTCCCTTGTCGGGTCGCAAATTTGTGTAAGAACTGACAAACAGTCATTGAAATTTCTGATGGAACGAATGATCGAGCCTGATTATCAGTGGATCAACAAGTTGCTTGGCTACAAGTTTGACATTGTGTACAAGGTGGGCTGTAGAAATAGAGCAGTGGTTGCATTATCTTGAAAGGCAACCGACAACAAGTGTGCTGTAATGGGCAGTCCACACTGGCGATACTGGGAGATAGTGAGGAAAGAAATCGAGATGACTCGTCGTAAAGAAAAAATGAGGACGTCAAGAAGCAAAGACACACAAAGGCAGGAGCATTCTGGGTTTAAGTATCAACAAGGGCTGTAGCATACAAGGAGAAGTCGGTCCATTCTAGAAAATCAACCTTAATTCCCCTCTTGTTTGAAGAATTTCGCACCTCATCTGTAGGCGGACAAGAAGATAGGACATAGCAAAGGATGGCATTCAAAGTTTGGGTGGAGATGCGGAAAGATTTAAGTCAATGGGTGCAAGGATGCAACACATGACAACGCAATAAGAATTTAGCTGGTACTCCAACAAGCATACTGCAACCTATTCCTTTACCAAACCAAGTTTGGGAGGCTATCATCGGATTTCGGGGAGGGATTGCAAACCGAACAGAGTGAATACGGTTCTGGTAGTGGTGGACGGCGCCCATTTTATTGGGATTAAACACCCATTTACTGCCCAATCTATTTCCACAGTGTTTGCTAAAGAAATCATCAGATTGCATGGAATTCCAGTCTCGATCATCACTGATAGAGACGAGGTATTCTTGAGTTCTTTCTGGAAAAAGATACTTTGGCAACACGATATACAATTGAAGTACATCACAACTTATCACCTGTGGACAGACAGGCAATCAGAGTTGTTAATTGTTGTCTTGAGCAACATCTGAGATATGGTGTCAAACAGGCCGAAACAATGGAGTAAATGGCCCAGCTGGACGGAGCATTAGTATAACGCTGCTTACCATACTAGCCTGATATGTTCCCTGTTCAAAGTCTTGTATGGCAGAGAAATATTACAAAGGAGCAACTGTCATCGACTCCATGGACAGAGGATTACAGGAGCAGGATGAAATATTCTACACAGTCAAAATGCATTTATTGGGTGCACAACGTCAAATGAAATAAAAGGTCGACTTGGGCGAAAAGGATGAACAATATGCAATTAGTGACACTGTTCTCTTGAAGTTATGACCTACGTAGTAGAAATCGTTAATTACTCACTATAGCCAGAAGCTGGCAGCAAGGCTTTTAAGATCCATACCGGGTGGAAGATCGAATTGGTGTGGTTTCTTATAAACTCGACTTGCCACTTGCCACCTTCAACAAACATACATCCAGTGTTCCACGTGTGACAGCTACGTCGAGCTATCGGTGACTGTGCTTCTGCACCAACAATACCTCAACAACTGAGTGACTATATAAGAGTTACGGGTGGTACCGGCCACCGGGGGATGTCCTGAACATTCACCGCATGCAGGAAGGCGATCACAGATGACTAGAGGTCATAATCAAATGGAAAGGCTTGGGCAAGTTCGGAGCTTTGTGGGAGGATTGGGATCTATAAAGAGACAGTTACCAGATTTTCAGCTCGAGGACAATGTGAATGCTATGGGGCAGGTTACTGATGAACCTGCCATCAGGTTTACCTACATACGACATAACATCAGAAATAGTGGAGGGGGTCTGAGTATATATATATATATATATATATATATAGAGAGAGAGAGAGAGAGAGAGAGAGAATACCGGGGGTATTAAATAAATAGTACGAATAACCAATGTTTGCTTTTGATATGGGGAAACTCCATTATAATCATCCGATTTTGAGTATTGTAATACATACGCAATCCTGCAATTTACTAATTTGATTGTTTGAGTAGATCACCCACCTAATTGGCTATCTATTCACAACATGCATCCATTAGCTGGGAATGGTCCAAATGATTAGACCAAGCACAAACAATTAAATTCCATCATAGGTCCCAAGAATCAATAAACTTTTTTGATCCTGTACTCCATGTCTCTCTGCTAAAAGAACTAGAAAATAATGACATTGTCCCCCCTTCAATATTGCGTTGGTATCAATCAAGAAGGCACTCGAACAGTAAGTCTTCTGATGGTTTTAAGCAACAGGGTGAAACTCGAGACAAATACCATGCATTAGGCCATGGCTTGGTTCCAGTAAAGAAACATCTACATGGAAAGACAAGGAAGTCTGCTACCTTGGTCATGAAAATTTTATTGCCTCTTGATTACATGTAGCAGTGATAAGCTAAAGTGAAATCGCTGATTTATTATAGGGGAATTGGTGATAATTTTTCGACCATGTACTAAGCATATGAGTAATGAATCATTATTCTTGTAAACAGTCCAACCACTAGAAACACTCCACTTATGAGAACAAAACTACTCAACGGTACTTCTCTTCTATGTCATTAAACTAGGCCAAATATATTCGCATAAATAGGAAGTGGGAAGAAGACTTACGGTTGCCATATATGCGGATGATCTTCTTGGATTCAAAGCCTCTAGCCGCCTTTTCAATTCCTCTAGTCTAGCAAACTGAGAGTTACTGCTCTCTTGGACCTATAAAAGATAAGCGAGTATACAATACACTGAAACAGAAAAAGGAGTTGCAGTGAAGGATAAAGTATGCACAATACCAGATTATTCAAATCTTCGCATAGTTTCTGCTTGAGTGCTTCCTCATCCTTCACAGCCTTCGATGCAGCTTCCAAAGCCTGCAACAAATTGAAATATGATTTCACCACAGCCTATAATTACCTATGCAAAGGAGAGGAACAAGAGAGGAGAGTTCGGAATCATAGCAATATGACAGCTGCAGAGTAATACTAGGAACAACAAAAGAGAAGTTCAGATAAAGAAGGCCAGAACCAGTTCCTTGCATCAGGTGTAAAACCAGAATACGTAATGATATATTGTTCCACAAGCAAGTGCATTACAGCAACTTCTAAACATGAAACAAAGTTTTGCAGAATTTTGTGTATTCATTAGTAATCTTGCTGCCTTTGTGTGTCTTTGCAAAGATAAACCAATGAAATACCCTCATGGTAAAACTAAAACTCCCCTGTATCATGGAGATGTACGTGAAGGAGTATGAGAGTGGCGGTGGCTTAGAAAAACAATTCTTGTACTCCTATCTGTCAATGAACTTTATGGAATGTGAATGCCAATGACTCCATCCGTCTGTGAATATCAACACAAGTTGGACATGCTTTTGCTTTCTACTAGCTATTAGAGACAGGAAATTATATCATGTTGATGATAATCATGGGATCACTGTTTTAATTTAGCCATCCGTCATACATATCCAAAGAGGTGGTCATAGTAAAAGGTGAAACCATTAATGACACAGAATCCCTTGATATATAGTGTACAACATAGGACGACCCAAGGTAACAAATCAAAATCAGTTGCCCCTAATTAGTGCGTAAAATTAAGGATCTAAATCATCTATCAAATAGATGTCTACTAAATATACATCTAACACTCCATAGGCGTGAACACAAATATTGCATATGAAATCAATCTGAGGTTTGCATAATGGCTTAATCCAAATATCCATGAGCTTATGTGCACAGCCTGAAGAGAAGGTCGCCCAGATGTAGTTCCGAGTTCCAACAATTGGATCAGAAATGACTAATGAGATGATAATCCACTTTTTATGTGGATAGCCGCGTAATTGTCACATCAACTTTCAGGGAGAACACATAGCTCAGCTAGTAGAAGCTTGGTCCAAGTCATTTCACATGTAAGTGGACATGGCTTGGTACTCAGACTAAGCACTAAAACAAGAGATGACATGCTGCCCTTTGTAACTCCAAGGTACAGTTTTCCAGCTACGAACACACATAGCATGTAGTAAATCTTCATGTAATTGTTCATCTTGCTGTAACGCAGTGATTCTAAGCAATAGATAAAGTTTGGGGTTCATAGCATCAAAGGGCAATATGAATGTCATTGTCATCTAGTTTCCACTCAAGAAATAGTTTCTGGGGATCCTCAATTAAATACATTTCCTTGTCCAAGCTCTAGAGATATGTCTGTATGGACATACTCCACGGTAACCAATTAGAGAAGCTCAATTTTACGGGGATCTTGGGAATGTCACAATAGTTGATAGTCCTAAAAAAATATTATTCTTGGTTTAATTTTGACATCACGAATTTCTCCCCCACTTTAAGATTTAAAAAGAACGAGTGATCAGAACAGATGCATTAGGAAGAGGAAACGGTGAATAACCCATGAACAGGAACACGGGAACAGGTTGATGTTTCTGGATTAACAGCACTGGAACTGTGTTGGGGCTAGGATTAGCATGGAGGGCCACGGCTCTGATACCAGAAAACGTTAGGCTGGAAATTGATACTTTATTATGACAGGGAATCTCTCAATATATAGTATACAACATAGGAGAACATAAGGAAATAAATCAAAATCAATGCTTCAATTAAGGATAATCGGATATAAATATACATCTAACAAACAGAAATAATTCTTACCAGTAATGAAGTTCTCATATAATTCAGAACAAACTTTTATATTAAGCCTACAATGCTAGAGGGTTTTTGCCTTAGGTGTATAATAAACCATGATAGTCGCTAAGTGATGCAAATACACAAAGGCTCTGAAATCTGAATCATCATACAAAAGAATACCACTTGAGCTACAAGATTTATTGCTCTTTCGAACCAAAATTCATTTTCCCAATCTTCAACACCAATAACTTCATGATGCTAAGAAACTTGATCAGAGACATGTCAAAAAAGTAAATACATCAAGACTACAAATGTATTAGAAGCTGGAATCATGACAATTGACAAGAAAGTAAACTGAACATGAAAAAAACACTTAACAGCAATAAGAATTTTACGTGTGCTATTTCTGACCAAAATTCATGTTCCCAATCTTCAGAACCAACAACCCCATAGATGCTATTGTTAAGCAGCGGTTCAAAGAAACTTACAAAAAGAAGTACAGGAAAAGACATATATGAAGATCAATGAATGTATTAAAAGACTGGTATCATGACAAGAAAGTAAGTTGACTTTATATCACTGAAGTAATGACACAAACCTTCTTTGCTTCTTCTTCCTTTAATTTAGCAACACGAACCTTCTCTGTTGACAATTCTATTTTCTTCCTCATATGTTCAAGTGCTACAAGATGCAAGTGTAAATGAGAGAAAAGTAACACTTGTCACTTGGCATACACCATAAGCGGGGCATCATAAATAATTAATATCAAAATATCAAAAGTATATAATGCACCAACCAGCCTTCTTTGGGCCTGCTGTGAGTTTCATCTCCATTGTGAGATTTGTAAGCTCCCGCTCAACTTCACGAATTTTTGAATAATTCTCTTGGATATATCTGAAAGTTCCAAGGCAAATAAAGAATAAACAAGTTTTAAAACAATAGGCACAATTACCGTTAGTATGCAAAATATTTCTTCACCCATCTAAAGGTAATACATATTATCCTAAGTGATGATGATTGATCCTAATGAGCACCAAGAAACACAGTTATTCATACTACAATCTATAATTTCACGACGCACATCTCAAATTTATTGGTAAACATGACATAATGCTACAATAATTAATGAGGATGAACAGGATATAGTTTTAGACATTCATAATGTTGTAACAGGAGGACCTCTTATACTGAGAAGAACCCAAGTGGTTTTTGTGGTGGCACGTGCCACCATTTCGTTCTTTCGTTGCAGTGTAAAAAATTATAGGGTCGTGAAAAGTGTCACTATATCAATTTTTTGTGTGTCATCGTATATATTTTGAAACTACAATGAGGACACAAAGTTTTCCTTGGTAGAGTTGGTTTGCAAGGCTTTTCTTCCACCCTAGACCAGACTTCGAATCTTGTTAGTGTCATTTTCTTAGTTTTTAGCTTTTAATTCAGATGAAAACAAATAAAAGACTTGAACATAGGATATCGCATATGAAAAGCAAGGAACTAACAGACAATGATGATTTTGTGAAAAATATCCCTATATTTGTTTCTTAGTCAAATAGTGCCACCACTTGAAAAAATTTATGGGTCTGTCCCTGCTCCTATACTTGCAGTTGCAGTTCTTTTCTCCTCTCATTAGTACACTTAAGTCAGAATATGTACTAATCTTCAATCCATGTTATATAAAAGATGCCCAAGAAGGCACAAGTGAGAGAGAACAGTTGAGTCTATCCAGAGCAACCACATCTCCTAGATCAAGCACCTAGGGATATTGAAGGATGTAAGCTCAGTCCGAACCCTAAACCAGAAACCAGCCATCTAGAGACAATTCTTAATGTCTCTGTCCTGCACATACCCGAGGAAACCTATATTCAAGATTCATCCTCTCAAAAGGATGATGCTTTAGAAATAAATGTCCCTTCGCCTCAGAATATCATACAACCTACACATATGGAAGCATTTGTTGCCCGTATTGACAAAGACGAACTCCTCAGGTCCATGGGGGCTAATCGCCAGAAACTGCCTATCAGAGAGGCAATGGCAACCAAAAAACGATACTTCCTCCCATTGTTGTAAAATGTATAATTAGAAGCAAACAACACCAAGAATTAATAAAGCATATTCTCAAATTTTATTTTCTTTACATTAAATACGTATTACTAACAGTTGGGTGATGGTTTAATTCAGGTACTTATACCAATGGTTGCAAAGTTCATATGAAGCACAGTTCTAAACACACTTTCTCTTTTGTGCGCAAGTGAGATTTTGTAGCAAGACGAGGTCTGATTGCCAGTCTAAGTTTATCATTGATGTGACATTGAGCAGAGATCAGGGAATTGATGTCAACATTGAGCATTCGTCTTAAGTTGTTCTTGTTATAGGTGAAGTTACTCGACTAAACAGCTTCTTATAATCATTCTACTTCTCTCATATACTCTTTAACATCCAAAAAAAAAACCCAAATAAGCTCCATAAAAACTTAATCAAGCTATACGATACTACAGGGTATAATAAAGACTCTTAATTAAAAGTCTGACATTATAATGCGAAATATAAATGATAAATTCAGCAGATCGAAAGACAAATTCATAAGTAGAATCAGACATACTTCCTCAATTGAAGTTGCTCTTCTTCGATCATCTGAAAAAAGAGAGGAACAACACGGAATTAGCATTATCACTTGGAGGTTTGAATATATTCACCAGAAATATAAAAAAACAACAACATAAACACCAACACACACACACAATACGTACCCTCTCGGTGTGGGCGATGACAGGCGATTCGCGAACGAGACCATCAGGACCCATCTCCGAAACCAACGATGGATCGGTTGACATTGTTAATTTTATCAATCTCTCCGACTCCTATGATCAATATTATGAATGAATCTCGATTCCGAAGAAGATAAACTGATGCTTTAACGAAATTGGGGGGAAAGTTAGATTGGTAAATCTGGGTGCTACCGTCGTAGCGCCTATAACAACCGTGAAAACCTTTTTTTAACGTGATTTTCAAGTCTAAACTCTAAACAGCCTGCACATGCCACATGCCTTATGCATCGGCTGCGATTTCTTTTTTAAACCTCCGGTGTCGAGTCGGAAAAAATATGTTGTCACAAAATCGTAACTTTTTCTATATCCAACCAATGAAATGAATACATCTCAGATTTATTTTATATTTTATTTAAGCTTACATCATCCGAGTGTTCATGTGATTGATGTACATAAATAGGACGTGAAAATATGATATGATACTGGAGATTTTTATCAGTCCAGACCCGCTTGTATGCACCTCCACTAATCCCACATGTCCTAAGTAAACATCTAGAAAAATCTCAATGGTCTTGCAAGACATGACTCCTAAAGAGAATCCTCAACAAGCCTATGCCTCATGCCTTATGCACCCGCTAGGGTCATACGCGTGTGCTTTTTATGGTTTCGGTTTCCAGGTCATCTTATGTGCATCGACTAACCATTGGACGGCCATAAAAGACTTAAAGTCGTCACAGGTAAACTGTGCTATTTCCACAAACAATTACAAGTATTGTTGTTACATTTTAACTATTTGTACAAAGACTTATCGACAAACATGTCGCCTTAGATTATACTCGAATCGACACGGATCATAAAAGAGAGAACATCAAGAAACATCAACCGGTCAGTCCTCGGCCTTCTTGTTTCAGAATTTGGCGGACTTCCTCTCTCGTCGGCATAGCAGGTATCGCACCTTTCTTGGTTACAACCAAGGCTCCACACGCATTAGCAAAAACGAGAGCTTCTCTTAGTCGTTTCTCATCCTAGTACCACCCGACACAATCATTACAATCGCACGCTAATAAATCATGCAAAATATTAGATGTCGAAAAGGGCATCACTTACCTCATACAGATTTAAATCTGAAGCCAAGATGCTCAAAATCCCACCAACAAAAGCATCTCCAGCACCAGTGGTGTCAATAGACTTCACTTTCACACCACCAACTCTACCCTTAAATTGCTGCAAAACACACAAGATTTGTCAAAATAAGGTGTCGTTTACCAAATGTTTACTGGGTAAGCGCTTACCGGCATGAGTCATCACCTCCACTTACCTTATCAGGTAACATTCATGGCCATCAAAATGGATTAATGGTAAGTGGTCAATCACCCAGTAAACGGTTACCGGGTAAGAGTCACCATTCTCAATTATCTCGCAAGACTCTCAATCCTTACCTTCCCTCTTAAAAGGTAAGATTCTCAGTCTTTCTTATGCCCATCCAGTAAGCACTCACCCAACAAGTGTTTGGTAAATGACTGCTAAGTTCGTAATTTTTGTAAGGGAAAAAGTCCAAAATAGCCATTTCGGACTCCCCAATACATTTTATTGCCGCTTTTCTACCCAATTGACTAAAATAGCCAAGATGTTGCAAGAAACACTTTAGCAACTTGCGAAATCTACTTTTTATGAATTTAATATTTCATAAAATAACCTTTTAGCAAGTTGCTAAAGTGCTAAAAGATTTTGCAAGTTATTAAAGTACTTGCAAAATCTTGACTATTTCGGTTAATTATGAAGAAAAGCGGCTGTAAAGTGAATCAGGCGGTCAAAAATGGCTATTTTGGACGGTTTCTCTTTTTGTAATCAACTCCTCTCCCAATCTAGAAAAAAGGGTGAAAGCTAGAATCTTGCCTTAGTGTAATATCTGCAACCTTTTGCTCCTTCACTAACAAGTAATAGTTTCAAATTGGGATGAAAAAGTTGATTCAACACCACACTATCATCATAAGGATCGTCACTCCCGGTCAAGAACGTAATTTCGTCCTCACTTACCTGTAAATGCACATGGATTGATTATGAAATGATGATTTACATGATGGTGTTATGAGTTATGACTGTAAATATCTATACCTTAATGACATCTGCTTGGTCCCATATGCCCATTATGCCCTTTCGAGCAGCATCTTCCGATGGCCATAATGGCAATCTCAAATTCACATCATAAGTAAGAATGCTACCGCATTTCTTGGCTATCGCCATTGCAGCTAGATGTGCTGATTTACATGGCTCATTTATCAAACTGATTGAACCAAAATGGAATATCTTCGCCTTCATCAGTCACCAAAGAACGAAACTTTAACGAATCCCACCAAAAAGAAAGTGAAAAAGATCAAGAAAACAACAATCTAAAAACCTGTTTAATAAGCTTAACATCAAGTTCTGACTCTTGAAGAAGCATATCTGCACTAGGATTACGAAAGAATAGAAACTCCCTCTCCCCATCAGATTTGAGACTAACGAAAGCCAATGCTGTTTTTGCCTTGTGGTCGAACCGCATGCCAGAGTTGTTCACTTTGTTGTTCTTCAAAATGTCAGCCAACATGTGACCAAACGGGTCATCACCCACCTGAAAATGGATAGTGTTTGTGAATCAAGATTACTAGCCATGATTCGTAACAGAAGTCGAAATCTTATTGGGAAATTTGAAGAAACTTACTTTGCCTATAAATGCCGAAGAACCTCCCAATCTTGAGATACTGACAGCAACGTTAGCAGGAGCACCACCGGGAGCTTTCTCAAAGACGGGTGCTTCCGAAAGTGAGACTCCAGAAACTAAAGGCACAAAATCAATCAATATTTCGCCAAAACATACAACTAGTGAACTGCTTGCCTCCAGGTCTTTCACACCACCTAAAACCAATTGGAATCGTTCTTTAATAGAAATATAGAACTAAGATCGAGATCACAAATACAATGAATTCAGATCATTCAAATAGAAACATCCCAACAAAAAATATGATCAAGATACAAGTAAACTTAGCCCAATACCTACTGTCTTGCCGATGGTTAACCAAGAAAAGATTAACGAAATTCAAGAATTGGTAATTTAAGGTTACCCACATGACCTAAGCACCATAAGATAAAAGAAAACAAACCTCACGAGCACATCGTCTTCACACAAATTCAAGAACCAACTTCTTGCCAATGATCCCGATGTAAAGAATAGCATCATATCATAACGTAATCATATTCATATTCATATTCATTAACATGGTAAAGAAAAACAAAAAGAAGGTTAGGGAAAAGAAAGAGAGGGGAAGAACCTGAAGCTGGGGTTTCCGCCATGTGGGTATGAACTATTACACCTGCAAATCACTATTAAGGGTTACAAAACCAAGAGAAAATACAGATTTAAGTTATACGAGTAGGAATCAAGAAATACAGAAAGAGAAGAAGAAAGTAGCGGGTTAGTTCAAAAAGATGATCAAGAGGTACCAAGAACAGCAAAAGTATGGAAACTTGGTAAATAGAGTCTGAGAAGATAAAAGCTGAACGGGGATAAAATCGTTGCCTTAATTTCAATGGATATTTTGTACCAGAGGCAAACAGGGCGATCAAAGGTGTTTGGGATTGTTTATTTAAAGTGATTATTAATTTACTTCAAAACGGTATCGGTAATAAAAAGTTTTTAGTATTTGGATGGAGAAAAAAAATGAAATGTTTATACTGGTTTGGAATTGATAATAAATAGTTTTTAATGAGTTACGTCCTTCTAACTTGTTAACTTATTCCGGTATCATACCGGCAATAAGAAGTTTTAGAGTTTGAATGAGAAAAGAAAATGGTATCTCTATCTATTTTATTAGCTTATCTGGTGTGATACTGTCATAAGTTAATCCAAACATTTTTTATAAAACTCTAATTTACCACCATATAAGGTGATAAACACTTTAAAAAAAAACATAAGTTCTTTTAAAAGGAATCCCAAACACCCCACTAGTATCGTGATGATATTGATGGTAACCGACTCCAATCCAGGTGGTAAATAGATTCTGATGCAATTCATACTTGCCGACAGGCATGGGAATGAACTCCGACCCGTTGAGGAACCCGATCCACCCGCCCCGATAGGAGACGGAGATTCCCCGCTAAATCGGGGATGGGGACGTGGTGTTGAAAAATTATTAAAGAATAAGAAGATGAACACCAAATAAAGAATTATCTTTATATAATTTAATTATTTAAATCAATAAATAGGTTAAACCTTTTGTAATCAGACCCACCAACAATCTCAATAGATGTCAATTCACACAGATTGAATCTATCCTTCTCGATAGATTCAACGAAAGAAAGAGGTAGAAACAGAGTGTTCACTTAGTGAACGAGAAATTTAAATGCAATACAAAATAGTAAAACCAACCTGGTAAAATTGTTGTAGATTCGGATGAAGAACTGCACGGAAAAACCTGTCCTTAAAGGTTTTATACGACCACTCTTTAAATGCTGTGAGTCTGCTAGTCGCAAAGCCCCAGGATTGAATGCAGTAGAAAATTCGTTTGTGAACAGCAATCACAACGAATGTAGAGAAGGTTTATGTAGCAAACCGTAGAGAGAAATAAGAGTGGGGAGCAGAATTTCGTCAGAGGAAAAGTGGTTTCACATCTTTCTAATGATACGGCTTCACCTAGTATTTATACTGGGTGAAACCCTAGATCGTGCCCATGAGAGAGCCCATGGACCTCTCCAAAAAAGGGGGGATAACCCTAAACCAAGTCAAAACCAGTTAAATTTGAATTAAATTATTAATTCAAATTAAAAAGAAAAATTAATATTAAAATTCGGATTAATAAATTATTAAAAATTAATAATTATCTCAAAATTATTAAATTTAATAATTATCTAAAAAACCCAATTTATTTTAGATTAAAAAAATAAAATCGGAATAATATAATCCTCCTGACGAAATCTCTAGTAAAACGAGTGTGTTGGGCCTTCCACTCAAGACCCCCACCATGAGTCTACTAACAAGATCAAAGCCCACTACTAGAGAAAGCCTTATAAGCTTCTCTAGAAATAAACTCTCTACCAATGTGGGATGGGAGGTTAACTTCCAACCTACAAATTTCCAACAATCCCCCACCAGGTTGGAAAGTTTCCTGACATTTATGGTAGACAACGTTAMAGTGGTRTCACTAAGATTAAACCATGTTTAATATAAGTATGCAAGAAGTGATCAATCCAATGGTATCCTTAGGATTTAAACCTTGAATCTTGCGACCACTTCGGCTTACCTACACACGTCATCTATCCACCTTGCTCTCTCACTGAGCGCTAATATGGTCATGCGCTAAACCCTGTTTCATGACTTACTCAAAGAGAAACCACTACTCTTCTTTTGAGGCGGCACCACCTCTAAGTCATATAGGCAAAGTTCTATAACATCTTCGTTGTTAAGATGCCTCTAAACTTTGTTAAGAGATTAACTCATCCTTGTTCTCGACAACGCCGTACTATCTTTCACCTTACATGGATCTATCGTTTGATAGTACCTTCTATCAATCAATTGCCTTGTTGTTACCCTTTAAACTTGGTAAATAGGAGTACCATATCCAAGTTGGGTTTCCATCAATGACTGATTCTATGTGGTTTCAGACCCATGTCTCTTGTGGTTGATCCTACCAAGTCTCTCGTCAGAGGCTTGGTTAGTGGATCTGCCAAGTTTCCACAAGACTTGACAAACACTATACTTATGGTACCATCATCAATTAGTTGTCTCACATAGTTGTGTCGGAGACTTATGTGTCACGACTTCCCATTATATACAGCATTGTATACTTTGGACAGTGTGTCCTCACTGTCACAATACATAGGAATAGAGGGAGTCGGTCGAGGCCATAAATGGATATATGTCAACAGATCTCTAATCCATTCAGCCTCTTTGCCCGCTGCCGCTAGGGCAATAAATTCGGCTTCCATAGTCGAATGAGCGATACACGTTTGTTTCTTGCTCGCCCAAGAAATCGCCCCTCCAGCAAGAGTATAAATCCATCCACTTGTGGATTTAGAATCACTTGAGTGATCTATCCAACTGGCGTCAGAATATCCTTCCAAGATTCCTGGATGCGTAGAGTATGTCAACTCTAGTTCTTGGGTTCTTTTCAAGTATCCCAATACTCTACCAATTGCTTTCCAGTGATCTGAACCCGGATTGCTTGTATATTAACTCAGTCTACTCACAGCAAAAGCAATATCTGGTCTAGTGCAATGCATTGCATACATCATGCATCCTATTGCACTAGCATATTCTAGTTGAGCCACTGCTCTACCAATATTTTTATTGAGTTTCACACTTGAATCAAACGGAGTATTAAACTCTTTTATATTCAAATGTTGAAACTTTGTCAGTATCTTCTCTATGTAATGAGACTGACATAAAGAGATTTGAGATGCAGATCTTTTGATCTTTATCCCAAGGATGGTATCTACTTCTCCAAGATCTTTCATCTTAAAGTTCGAGGATAAGTATCCTTTTGTCTCAAGAATACCATCTAGATTGGTTCTGATGATCAACATATCATCAACATAAAGACATATTACCACAGTGTACCCTCTCGTGCATTTTGAGTATATGCACCGGTCGGCCCCATTATGTCGGAACCCGAAAGATGTGATAGTCGTATCAAACCTTTTGTGCCACTGTTTAGGAGCTTGTTTTAACCCGTATAGAGATTTAACAAGTTTACACACTTTATTCTCTTGTCCGGGTATTACAAATCCTTCAGGTTGCTCCATGTAAACCTCCTCGTTTAAATAGCCATTCAAGAAAGCTGTTTTCACGTCCATTTGGTGAATATACAGTCCTTTTATGGCGGAAATTGCTATGAGAGTTCGAATGGAACTAATTCTAGCAATTGGAGCATATGTGTCGAAATAATCGACACCCTCTTTCTGTCTATATCCTTTAGCCACCAATCTAGCCTTGAAGGATGATATTGTACCATCAGGGTGCATCTTTCTTTTGAATATCCACTTGGAACCAATGAGTTTCACCCCTGTTGGCAAATTTGCCAGCACCCAAGTTCCATTACCCAAAATGGAGTCCATCTCATCATTTATGGCTTCTTTCCACATTGGAGCATCCCTTGAAGTYATGGCCTCTTTAAATGTTTTGGGATCCTCTTCAGTATTGATAGAGAAATTGAACTCTCTTATCACTTTATTTTGAGTCCCCTCTACCAAATACGAGAAAAAGTCATTTCCCAGATTTTTCTATTTTCTCATTCTTGTGCTTCTTCGTGGTTCGTTCGCCTCTATAGAGGTTTTGGAACTAGCACGAGATGAGCAAGAGGGATTAGAGGCCAATATTGGTTCTGATTTTTCAGCATCTTCTGAAAATCTATCTTCAAAGAACTCCACATCTCTAGATTCTACTATAACTCCTGACTCTTTGTCCAATAATCTATAAGCCTTGCTATTTACTGCATATCCTACGAATATGCTCTTAATAGCACGGGCTCCCAATTTAGATCTTTTTGGATCAAGAGTTCTATAGTATGCAACACATCCCCAAACCTTTAGATAGTTCAGATTTGGTTTTCTGCCTTTCCAGAGCTCATATGGACTGGTTGGAATCACACGACTAGTGATCCGATTGTGAATATGACAAGCCGTCAACAGGGCTTCTCCCCAGAGATTGTTAGGCAATCCTAATTGGTTCAACATACAATTGACCATTTCAACAAGGGTTCGGTTCTTTCGTTCCGCTAAGCCATTTTGTTGAGGAGTAAATGGTGAGGTCCGTTCATGTTTGATGCCATTCTCTTCACAGAATGCATCAAATTCTCTATTAAAGTATTCACCACCTCTGTCTGATCGAAGTATTTTAATCCGTTTTTCAAGTTGATTTTCGACTTCAGCTTTATAAAGTTTAAAAGCGTCAAAAGCTTCGTCTTTTGAATGTAACAGATAAACTTGTAAAAAYCGACTGAAGTCATCACAAAAAGTTATGAAATACCTTTTACCTCCTCGGGTAAGTATTCCATTTAATTCATAAATATCATAATGAATTAATTCTAAAATTGATGTATCCCTTTTAACAGAAGGAAAAGGTTTCTTTGTAAACTTTGATTTTACACAAGTTTCACATTTTCCAAAGTCTTTGTTATCAATTTTAATTAAACCTTTGTTATGCATCTTTTCAATATTTTTCACATTTGTATGCGCAAGACGATTATGCCATAAAGAAATAGAACAAACAGAATAATCCAAAGAAGCAACTTTATTAAAAACATTCGGGATTACATCAGTATCAACCATAGAAACAGAAAATTTTGAATCACTATCAGACGTGGCTAACACATTACTTCCTACTGATTCACTCGTTCCGCCCTCCTCACAACCATCTTCACTCAAATTAAGGCGATACATGCCCAACAAGTTGTATCCCTTTCCAATAAAAACCTTCCTCTTGGAGATCACGACCTTCCTAGCCTCTATAGATATTCCAAACCTGTTTTCATCGAGTTTGCTTGCAGAGAATAAATTCTTGTTAATGGAAGGTACGTGAAGAACGTTTCGAAGAGTGACGGTCTTGCCGGTAGTGAACTTCAGTAGCACGATCCCTATTCCAACGACATCTGCACGGCCGTTGTTTGCAACAATCACTTGCTTCCCATCTCTCACTGGTCCATATTCAACAAACTTGGACCTGGAGTCACAAACATGAACAATGGCTCCAAAATCCAAGTACCAACCACCTCTTGCTGCCACAATTCTCGTGGCGGCCTCTAAAATCATGTCAATCTCTTCCATGTGGAGATTCGCCACAAGGTGTTGAATCCCCTCAACAGAATTAGCAACAGGGGGTCCGGACTTTCGGTCCTTGCACTCACGAGCATAATGTCCCGTCTCTCCGCAAACGTGACATTTTCCAACCCTTTTGAACTTCTGTCCCATGTTTGATTGACTGCCTGGTCTCTTAACACTTCTCTTTTGTGGACCCAAGTTCCACTTCTTGTTTGGCCCTCCAGCCCTTCCCTTTCCTTTGCCTCCAGCCTGCATGCTGTTGGCATTCATCACAGACTTGCCTCTCCTCTCCCGATTACGTTCCTCTTCTTCAATACGCAGATGTTTTAGTAAATCGTCCAAAGAATAATCTTCGGTTTTGTGCATCATTCTCTTTGAAAAATCTTTCCAAGATGGAGGCAATTTGTCAATCACTGCCCCTACTTGGAAAATTTCAGGGATAGAAATAGAAAGCATTTTCAGTTTATTTACTAAAACTTGGAGCTCATGCACTTGCTCCAGAATAGGTTTATCATCAACCATTTGGAATCTCAAATACTGAGACACAAGATATTTGTTTGTGCCATCTTCTTGTGACTTGTATTTGAATTCCAAGGCATT
>NC_037528.1:1140112-1142947 GCF_001531365.2 Cynara cardunculus var. scolymus
TAAATTATTAAAAATTAATAATTATCTCAAAATTATTAAATTTAATAATTATCTAAAAAACCCAATTTATTTTAGATTAAAAAAATAAAATCGGATTAATATAATCCTCCTGATGAAATCTCTAGTAAAACGAGTGTGTTGGGCCTTCCACTCAAGACCCCCACCATGAGTCCACTAACAAGATCAAAGCCCATTACTAGAGAAAGCCTTATAAGCTTCTCTAGAAATAAACTCTCTACCAATGTGGGATGGAAGGTTAACTTCCAACCTACAAATTTCCAACACGTGGATCCCCTTTTGTATCAAACCGGGGATGGGGACGATATCGTACTTTCCGCGCTGTCCCGTACCGTACCCGTTATATATATTAATTAATAAATTATATATATATATATATATTATTTATTTCAACTAAAACGATAATTCATAATTTTCTATTTACTAACTAGGTTTGTAATCTAAAATTGTTATTTTTTTGGATTTTAATATGTAATATTTTGGATGTCAACTCAAAATACAGTTATTTGATAAGTTTTATATATTACTCGATATGATTTTGTATTACTCAACATTTTTTGGTACATGTGACTTTAAGTTTTTTGGGATTAAATTGATTTTTTTTTTTTGGTTTTAGGTAATTAATTCTTTTTGTATTAAATTAAATCCATTTTGGTTTTAGGTTTATCGAAAATGTTTGAGATTTAAACATGTATGATCTCTCACATATTTAATTATAAATAACTTACATAAACAAAAAAAAATATCCGTTTCCGCGTTGGGGATCCCCGTTGGGGATGTGATTATATTACCTGGCGGCAGAGATGGCCAAACGTAACCGGCCCGGCCTGTAACTGACGAAGGCCCGGAACCGAGACCGGCTGAAGACCGTAACCGACCGGGACCGGTAGTAACCGGTTATGGACCGGCGGTTACGAACCGGTTTGTGTTTTTAGGAAAATCTTGGACCGGAACCGGTTACGAAACCGGTTATGCCCCCCCGGCCCAGTCAACGAAAAAGTCAAACTAGCCGTTGGACGTCAAAAAGTCAAACTAGCCGTTAGATTTAGTCAAACTAGCCGTTGGAGCCTTCTTATGACCGTTTTTTTCATCTTTCTAGCTACCAAAACATGTATAAATAGAGATTGGAGTTCCTTAGTTTGTTACCAACTCATCTCATCTTCAAAAACGCAAAAAACGCTATCAATTCTCGGTTTTTCGCTTCATTTTTTGAATTCGTTACGTATTAATTTCTCGTCTCCACTTCACAATTCTCGTTTATTTCTCTCTTCTACTTACGATCTACAAAATGGCCGGTGAACAACCCTCAAACGAACAAATTGCCCAAGTTCAAGCCGAACACGGACGAAAGTCCGAGATTTGGAATCACTACAACTTGGTGGTTCTCACGACCGGAAAACGAAAGACACAATGCAAAATGTGTCAAACTCTCCTTACGGCGGAAGAAAATTCTACGTTAAGGAGGCACACCGAAAAAACGTGCCCGGGGTTGAGGTCGGGGGGTGATTCGAGTCAACCGATACTTGACACACAAGGTCAAATATGGAACTACGATGCCGATTTAAACCGAGAAATGACTACATAATGTGTCATTCAAGTCGGTTTGCCTTTTTGACACTTCGACAACCCTCACGTTACGAAGATGATTCAAAAAACGCTACAACCACGATACAAGCCGGTAAGTCGTCAAACCCTTAGACGTGATGTTATAAAAATGTGAACAATTGCCAAAGACGAAATGCAACAAATGTTTTCTTCTTTGTCTAACAATATTTCTTTAACGTGTGATGTATGGAGCGCACCATACAGATTTCCGGTTTCTTATATATGCATAACGGCACATTGGGTTGACCCTAACACATGACAATTATTCAAACGTGTAATCGCGTTTGAACCGTTCGGTGTGCCACATTCGGGTGCACGTCAATATTCGATTATTAAAAAAAACCTTGTATTTTATAATTTAACCGCGAAAATTATTAGTATTTCGTTTGGTAATGCTAGTAATAACAATGCTTGTGTGGAAAAATTAAAGTGTCATTTGACACCTATTTTTGACGGAAAATTATTTCATACACGTTGTTGTGCCCATATAATAAATTTAGCCGTTCAAGACGGTTTAAATACTTTTAAACCCGTAATAGATAAGTTTAGACTTATGTTGAGGCGAATTTTCACTAAAGGTAAAAAAATGCATGYGGCCTATAGAAGGTATTGTCAAGACGTCGGTTTTAGAGTTTTGGGACCGAACCACGATATGCCCGTTCGTTGGAACTCGACAAATTTTATGATCGAAAATCTAATAAAACAAAAAAAATTATATAAAAACCATTATCCTCAAAACACTATTGGAATTTCCGATTGGGCCGTGATTGAAGGATTGTACGACATTTTAGGGATTTTAAAAATGTGACAACACTTTTATCGGGAATATATTATACAACAAGCCCTTTAGTTTTAAACCAAATCTATATTTTGGCAAGTAAAATTGCCCAATACGAAGACCATGTGGATTGGGGAAAGTTGATGTCTTCCATGAAAAAAAATTGTTAAAATATTTTATGGGTATCTCATTTCCTTTTCTTTGTGTTGCGGCTTTAAATCCGTATTTAAATATTGTTGGTGTTGAAGTTTTAATTACACAAATATGTGTGGCTTTTGGTTTGGATTCCGCTACGGATAATTCTTACTCAACGGAACAAAAACGTTTATTTAATCGCAATTTTCAAGATTTATTTGATCATTACAAACATTTTTACGGATGAGGAAACCAATCACAAACACCTTCCCAACGTGGTTTTGCGGGTTCTAGTTCTT
>NC_037528.1:1143969-1145126 GCF_001531365.2 Cynara cardunculus var. scolymus
CGTATTTATAATAAAACATATTTATAATAAAACATATTAAAAATAACATATTTCAAATATATTAATAACATATTATAAATTTATTAATTACCAAAAAAATTGGAAAAAAAATAAAAAAAATATTTTTTTTTCAAAGGACCGGCCGTAACCGGTCATGGGACCGGAACCGAGACCGGACGGCTTAACCGGTTACCGGTAAGCTTGACCGGTTATAGAGTTTTTCACCGGAACCGGTTATCACCGGTTTTCGTCGCGATCGGGACCGGCCGTAACCGGTTAAGGCCCGGCCCGGGACCGATTTTTGGCCATCTCTACCCGGCGGGGATGAGGACGGGGACGAGAATAGAGATAAGTAATCGGGGACGGGGATTCATTCCCATGCCTACTTGCCGAATCAATTACAATAGACTTCGCCACTAAACCGTTACCTTTTTGGATAAACTTGACAAGGATAAAAAATATTACTCGATAAGAGCAATGACAATGTTCGGGAGTCTTCCTGGTAAGTGTGAGTAACGATAAGTCGTTCGAATAGACTAAAATCTTAATCGATAAGTTAAGTGAAAATATTAACTTTTATAAACATTTAACATTAAGGTGGCATTTGTTTTTTAAGAGGTGATGAAGTCTGAAATCTTATTTCACTTATGAATATTAAAGAGCTCGTGTTAAAGTCTGAAATCTGAATTAATAAGACTGTTTGTTTTTTTAAACTGACAAACGTGTGGAGTCTGAAATCTGAATCAATAGTTTGTTTTTGTAAAATCATGTGCAAACATTTTGCAAAATTCTTTTGATTTTCATAAACTTTCCAGTGATGAAATTCATCTCAACAATTGCTTAACAGATGGAACACAGTAAGAACCTTTTGGATACATTTCAGACTTCCGATGTTATCGGGAGTGCCGCTGGTGAGTTTGTTTGTGGAAAAATCGATACTTCTGATAGAGGATAAATCGCCGATATAAGTTATAAAACGTATGAAGGAATACCTCTTATTTATTCAGACCATATTAAATGACAAGATACTTTAAAAATAATAATAAAAACAAACAGTTTGAATTACAAAACATCTAAAAAATAATAATTTTATTTTTGAATAAAATATAAATTTGAAGATATCATAAAAATTTTAAAAAATATATATCAATGTTGAT
>NC_037528.1:1146421-1147740 GCF_001531365.2 Cynara cardunculus var. scolymus
ATAAAACATAAATTTAAAAATATCATAAAATTTTGTAAAAAAATATCGATATCAGTATTAAATTAATATTTTTAAAAGTTCTTTTGTTTTGGTGTAATTTYCTTAAYTAAAATGATTATCATAATTATATTTTCGATTTTTATATTTAAAATGAGATATTTATCTAATATTTGATTATGTTTATCTACAGTTAGTTAGACGAATTCAAATATGAAGCTTTAAAAAGTTGTATTTATGCATAATGTTAGGACTGAGAAATCAGTATTAATTGTATTCGTCTTGAAAGATTAATTTTAGTCTATAATTGTAAAGTCAGCGTGTTTGACTTTCTTAGACTAGTTTGACTTTGACTTTGACTTTGTTAGTTAGGTTGACCATATAAATATGGTTTAATCTTTGTAATTAGAAAAGAGAGAGAGCTAATTGTAATATTCAGATTGTTAATTGAGAGTTTGACTGAGCTTATATGTGTTGACTTTTTCTCTCTATATTCATAGTGTTCTTGAATGTAAATCTATGAATCTGCCATTGAAGGAAGCTTAATATGAAGATTGATCAGTAATTGTGGACACACAATTGGTATCAGAGCTGGAATGCAAGAAATCAGGAAAAGAAATTGATCAGATAAGTGTTCTGAATTTTTTTTTGTGTTCTTCGTTGTTCTTATTTTTTTTGTTGATTTTGATCCGATTTTATCATAAAAATCTTGTGTTTTCATGTTATAAAATGATCAAAATGCTCGAAATTGCATTGTGAATCTTTATTATTCACAAATTTTTGTGATTTGATCAACTTTTATCAAGATTTGATCGGATTTTTTAGGTTTTAATTTTTTTTCGTGTTCTTAATTTTTTTCGTAAATCAGTGTTTTGATCCATTTTTTTTTAAAATTTCTTTTAGTTTTTGTGTTTTTGATAGTTTTAATCCGATTTTATTTTTTTTGTGTTGAATTTCTTGTTAGAGTGTATAACATGTTCAAGGCCCAACCAGAAAGTCTGGCCCAATATAACTTGACCGGATAACAGTCCGGTTACTTCATCTTGTGCAACTCATCGACATTTTGTGCAGATTAGAGCTCAATCGCAGGTTTCATTCAGACTAGGCGGTGTTCAAGTAAACCGCACACCATTCAAGCGGTGTTCGTCTAAACCGTGTGCCACTTGAGCT
This sequence comes from Cynara cardunculus var. scolymus, assembly GCF_001531365.2. NCBI lineage: Eukaryota > Viridiplantae > Streptophyta > Magnoliopsida > Asterales > Asteraceae > Cynara > Cynara cardunculus. The sequence goes on from NC_037528.1 coordinate 1,147,589, forward strand.
GAGAACGAGCGGAGAACTAGCGAAGAAGGTAAACCGTGAGATACACCGGAGAATGTATGATCGGTATTTCAAGAGGTATTCATCTACACCGCTCACCTATTGATCGGATTGTTCTCCGGTTTGTTTCAAGACCCAATCAATTTCTCGGCTAA
>NC_037528.1:1147840-1157926 GCF_001531365.2 Cynara cardunculus var. scolymus
TTTTTAGAACCAAAATTTATGGGTAAAGGTTTAAAAATAAACCATTATAATTATGGAGACGCAAAAATTATTTTTATCTGTTTTGGGTTTCGTAAATCAGATATAATATCTGATTTACGAAATTTGACCTCTATTTTCTTTTCTTTTTTTCTTTTTTTGTTCTACCTCCAATTTCACTATAAATACCAACCTCCTACTTCATAATTTTTCACACATTCCCTTTCATTTCACAGCACTGGGGTAAAAAAGATACACACAAATATCAGATATTATATATGATTTACAAAATCAAAAACTGATAAAAATAATTTTTGCGTCTCCATAATTATTATGGTTTATTTTTAAACCTTTACCCATAAATTTTGGTTCTAAAAAGGTTAAAAAACACAACTTAAATGGCGTATCAGTTTTATTAAAAATACCAAAAAAAATTCAAAAAAAAAATTAAAAGGCTGGATTGCCCCTGGGGTAGATCTGACAACCCGGTCTTCGAGGTGAACAGTAATCTCGAATTTTAAGAATTTTTTTTTAGAATTCTATTGGGGATCGCCCCAAAAAAAGTACGGATCGCCCTATGGGTAGATCTGGGTGGTAAAAAACGCAAAACCTCTAAAAATTGGTTATTTTGTGGCAAAATGTTATATAAAATGGTTATTTTAATAAAAATCCCTAAAAAAAATCCTATTATCTATACTTTATTATAAATTATTTAATAAAAACATTTAGAAACCATTTTTTATACATAAAATACTGTTTATTGGTGAATATTACTTAAAATTCAAAATTATAAATAAATTGTACATAATTACAACATATTGAAGATTCATTTTTGAATTCGTATAACTAATTACATATAAACATAATCAAATACAGGATAAACATTTTATTTTAGAATCTAACAAAATATTATATTATTAAATTAAAAATAAATTATTTCATTATTAAACCTAAATCATATTATAATAAAAAAAATAATTTAAAGAAATTACACAAAAAAACGAAAACTTTTGAATAGTTAATTTGATACTAATATTTATATAATTTTTTTATCATATTTTATTCAAAAATAAAAACATAATCATTATTTTAAAATCACTTAAATTGATATGCCTCATCATCATAGCTATGTATTTATTTTTCAATCCAGACGGGCTCCCGAAAGATCATGTGATCGGAGGTGGGAAGATATGGGCTGCAAAAGCATGTATTATATCGATAAAGACAAAGAATAAAATGAAACATTAAAATTGAGATGTATCTTACTACATTGTATGGATACCATTCTAGTAGAATTTAAATATTTTGGTTGAATATTATATAAATAAGGATTAAATGCATGAAATAACAACTTACTTTCATAAAAAAAAATATATTATAGCAGTATACTTTCATTTTTCCTTATTACAACAATGTATTTTTAAATTAATTTTTATTAGAGCATTGTACTTTAAAAGTTATAGCAGTGAGTAACTTATTATCTTTTAACTCGGTTAACCCTTTACTTTTTTTTTTGGGCTTAAATGAGGTCATGTAGATGACACCTCATTTTCAAATTGTTTTTAATGATTTTCATTTCTCATTGTTAAGATTTAAAAAAGACATTTCAATTTTTTTTTAACTTCTTTTTATTACATTATATGCAAATTAAATATTGTAGAGTAAAATATTTCTTAAATAAATATGATATATTATTTTTGAGATAATTATTTTGTTTGTAAAAAAATACATATCGTTTTAATTTATTTAAATGTTAATCAGATAAATTGTGCAATACCAGTTTTTTTTAATAATAATTCATAAAAATATAATTACTTTAATATATGTGTCAAGTATATTTTCTTAAACAAGTACAATATATTTTCTAAAAGATAAATATTTTTTTGATAAAAAATCGTAACATTTTTTTTCAAAAAAATACATATTTTTAAAAAATATTAGCGAAATAAGTTGTGTTTTACTAGTTTTCTTAATATAGTTACATTAATGAATAATTTWKAAWTWTTTTAATTCATTTAATATATTTATTAAATAATATGTAAAATCAAATTGTTTTCAAAGTATGAGGTTGTAATAAGAAATGTCACATCATCAAAATTTTACACGTGAAACATGTAATGTTATAATAAAATGATTTTAAAAGTACAATATTGAAATAATAGGTAAATTTAAATCAAAAGATTACTCAATTATAATAAAAAAGTTTTTTAAAGTACAATACCCAAATAAAAAATAATTCAAAAACACATTGTTATAATAAATAAAAAATTAAAAATATAATATTATAATAAAAAAATTATAAAAATAAATTACTATTTTATGTATTCTTCCTTGTAAATAAATAGCATGGAGTCTTCGAAAATCGAAACGATCCTAGGCCTATGGCTTAAGTAGTTGGGCCTTGGGGTGGCACGACACTGCTTTTGGGCCGAAACAGTTGGGCCCTATTAATGGACATTGAAAAAAAAGGCAATATCGTGTATATATCAATTCACCTACCGATGGCCGAAAACCTTACCGGTCCCACCCAGGTCTCAACAGATTTGGTCATAACATGTCCCAGTGTAATCGATCCCGGTCCCAGTCGAAAAAGGTGAGCCCAGTTAAGGTTTATTGTAACCGGTTACGGACCGCCGGTCCCGGTCATTAAAAAATAACATTTTTTTATTTTTGTAATGATATATATTTTTAATACATTATGAAATTTGTAATTGAGACACTCAAATATATTTTAACAATACGTATTATTATAGTTAAAATTACATTGTCTTACAAAACATAGCGAGAAACCGAGAACTATGTACTTCTTTTTTGCGAATCGAAAACTTGGTATGTAAATCTCTCAACCAAGATACTTATTTATAGTGTTTAAAAGGCAAAAAAATACAAAAAAATTGGCAAAAAACGGTCATAAACGACTAGTTTTTTGAAAAATAACAGTTATACTTAAAAAAAAAACCAGCTACATTTTTGAATAACTGGGCCCAGCCAGGCCGGTCCATAACCGGTCCCGGTCTCAATCGGTCCCTGTCCTGCGAAACACCCCAAATCCATAAACCGCTCCCAGATTTCGGTCCTATAACCGGTCCTTACCGGTCCTCTGACGGTCTATGAATTGAAATATTGATGAATTGATTTATAAACAATATAAAAACCATTTGTTAATTGTTTAATAGAATATCATCAATAAAACAAACGCAACTCTTTAGTGTTTAACTAATACATAGAGTTGAAAATAAAATGGTCCCGTCCATTAAATGAAATGTGTCTGCTACATATATACAATTATTTACAGCCATGCCTGTATAATGCATTCATATATTATTGGATTTTGATGATAACAAAGACACACGAATACATATGGGCTTTATAATAATAACTCAAATTTCCAACCTTTTTATGATTTCATCGTTACCTAACCATCTTCTAGTCTTCATTTAAGGACTCGTTTATCAAACACTTATCCATATGTCTTTATTTTATTGTGCTAGTATGCCAAAGCTGAAAATTTTACCAGGTAAGAGACAACATATGGACCGACAGTCTTACATGGTAAGTGAGTGATAAGACTTTTACCCGAAAATGCTTACCGGGTAAAATGTGCTTACCAGAAATCAGTCTTGTTGACAGCAAATATTACCGGTGAAGTAAAAGGGGGGTGGCTCTTGCAGTAAGCACCTTACTCAGTAAGCATACTAAACGACCTCTTAACTCAAATTAACATGGGAAAGAAAATAGAGTTGGTGAAATAAAGGGATAGTTTTGGAAAGCGAATTTGAAAAAACAGGAATTGTCGATAAATAAACGTTTAGAGAGAGAGAGAGAGAGAGGGAGAGAGAGAGAGATTGAATGGGAAGGGGTTTGGAGGACTTGTTTCAATGCGATGCTTTTGTTATTTTTTTCCTCAGCCAAAAAATACACAGCCGGTGGAGATTTTGCGAGTTCTCAATTGGATCATCGATAACGTAATTCCTTCGTTGATTATCAATTATATAAAGTTCTGCCAACCTTCTCTTTGGATGCAGAGTATCACACCGACACTGTATTTGTACTAATTTGTAATTTCCTTTTCACTTCATCTACATTGTTTGGTTGACATGCATGGTTGCGTATTATCATTGGTCCTAGTCATTGATCACATTCGCGATTCAAGTTCATTTATTCATTCATCGTTGGATCCTTCACATACATTTATTTCATTTCGGACTTGTTTGTATCGATTTAAGAAATCCCTCACAATAATGTTTGATGTCATCATACACTCATTAGGGCATACCAGATAAACCCTAAGATCTAAACACGAAGCACAAAAACTATATTTCTTTATGAAGCTATAACTTTAAACCAAAACCTACAACTTCTTTGAACAAATCTAAACAGGACTCTCTGACAGTTAAATGGTTCCTTAAAATCGATTTTTTTTATTAACCTGGATATCCAACCCGTTATGCGAGCCGACTAATTTCAGGACGATCGCCTGCTTTGCACGTAGCCCAGATCCACCTTCTTGGATTTAAATCTGGGACCTCTTCGCACTTTCTACATTTTGAGTCAAGTTCAAACCAATCAGACATCACCCTTGTGATTTTAAAATCGAATTTTTATGTCCATAACTACGAACTTGAATATCAATGATTAGTTAGACACGTGTTGATGAATGAAAATACAGTCCACGTGGTGGTGAATTATGGATCCAATTCTACTGCTATAGGGGGACGATATATACGAACAAAAAGACAAAAGGATTGAAAACACCATCTCATTCACAACAGCAGATTCAACTGTACCAAAACATTGATTAAAACGATGAAGAAAGCATTATTTTTATCTAACCTTATAAATCAATCGAGCTGCTAGTCATGAAAGCACTAATTCTACCAGTTTTTTCTGCAAAATTGAAACTTGAATGCATATCTCATCAGAAACCTGCAAAAAGTACAGATATTTATCAATACATATTATGTTATATACTTGTATGTATGTATGTATGTATGATTTCAAAAGAATAGAAGATAAACAAAAAAGGGTACCTCAGAGTGGATAGAGTGGATAAATCTTTCATTGACTTTGGTAGAATTGCAGCTTATGACATTAAGTCCTTCTTGAACTAGTGCTTTCACCACTCTTGAAATGGGAAACCCTGTGCAACTCTTGATCAAAATCTCAACTCCGCCATGGCTACACCCCACTGTCACTGTATTCGGACCATGCCGACCCGAAGTTTCGTTTTCGATATTCTTATTTGGAAGAACACTTGAAGAATCAGTAACATGGGGGCAAGTTTTCTTGAGCTCGTCTCTTGTGGTTTCTAGGCCTTTGATGTTTTCTTCCAAGTGTTTTATGTAATTCACAACCTGGTTCATGTGTTCCGACGTCGACCGTCTTCCCTACAACAGAAAAAAGAAACCAGTTTGAAAAAGGGCTAAAACACAAAACCCTGAAGGATTAATGGAACCACTATACCTTGATGAAGTCAAGAGGCAGGAGAGATCGAAGAGACGAACAAAGATTGGCCATTTCTTGTCTTCTTCTTCTTTCGATCTCCCGATGCTCCAGTCTTTTCTTCTTCTTTTCGTTTTCATCATCGCAATCTACGACGAGATGATGATCTTGTTGTTGCAGGTTGTTGCATGATCTCTTACGGCCTGGTTTTTGTTGAGAAGGTACAAGTTTATGATCATCAAAAGGTCCGGTGGGAAGACGACGGAGGGCGGTGACGGAGGTGAGACGATTATGATGATCTTGTTGTTGCTGGGTTGTTGAAGGAATCTGGAAAGAGACCTCCCTGCTATGTTCGAAAGAAGAGAACATATTGTATAGACTTCAATAGTCCACTCACTGAATCTCACTCTTTATCATGACCTAATGGTTTTATTTTTATATATTTATCAACATTTTAATTGGGAAAAAAACGTACCTTTGATGATGAGAACTCATTTTCTTGAAATTAATATTTTAATTAAATATATTCTCAAAAGAGCTTTTTTTAATCATTTACTTATTTTATTTATTACTTTTCAAATGTACCCAAATATCGGCAGGGTGTGCTTTTTAGGGTTTCTAAAATATTGGGGAAGCTTGTGGTGGGCTTAATTAGGGCAAACGTGTCTTGTGGCAAAGCCGATTCTCTGAAGATATCGGATATCATTTGGATAAGAAACATCTCGTGTGTTTTTTTATTAGTAAAAAGGATTGTCATATCACTTATTTAAAGACCCTTAGGTCCCGTTTGAATTTGCAAGAGTTGTCCTGAGTTTCATTTTGATTTTTGTGTTTGGTTTAAAGTATAGTACGGATTTATAAATCCCGCATGTTAGTTATGTAAATATGCATAGTTGAGGGACCGGTCTTGTCACTAACTCATAATTAACATTGTTTATAATGTTTTCCTTTTTATTTGTTTTGTAATTTCATGGCTTATCGTTCAATATATAGAGACCTTCTTCTCCCGCACCTACCTTCTAATCTCGATTCTATTTAGTTGATCTAATCAACATGGTTATCAGAGCGAAGATTTATCACATTAGGGACCCGACACTCTAGCTAACCCCTCTCGACTATATCTTATGAGAGTAATTGGTATTTCACGACATCTCATAGTATTTATTTGTAGTAATGTTTTAAAGTAGGGGTGTTCGTGGTCTGATTACCCCTAAAACCACAAAAAAAACCGGAATGGTGGTTTAGAATAAAATTTCAAACCAAGCGGTTTTGGCAATAAGTGGCCTTACCGTACCACAAAAAGGTGGTCTGGTTTGACCGGTTTAGACGGTCTAAGCCTAATATGGGCTTTAAATTAAAAAACTTAATCTATATCCAAAACGAAATTTCTATAATATCATATTATTAAAAAAATATATACCAAATCATAAAATAAACATCTTTCTCCAAAATTATAAAAAAAGACATTGAGGAAGTTGATAAAAATGAAACAAGTCTATTAACAATAGTTGGAATTTTGGATAAACATTGAACAAGTCAAATAACGGTTAGGACTTTTAAATTTGATTTTTGAAGGATTTTAGAATTTTGTTGATTTAGGGAACACAGACAATTGAGAAATGAAAAACAAAAACTTCATGTCTTGAATATATTATTTAATTGAGACATAAAACTTGAGCCTACAACATCAAAACCAATATATACTTAGTATATTTTGGCTGTTGGTTTGATCCAAACCACAAACCAGACCGGACCAAGTGACTTGACCAATTTAGATTGGACCGGTCAACCAAACTGCTCAAACCGTCAAAAAGGGTCCGATTTCACTAACATTTTTTTGTGAAATTTCAAATGTAAAAATCATGCATTACGAAAACAATCTTGTTTCACGTAAACCCAACCCTATATATATATATATATATATAGAGAGAGAGAGAGAGAGAGAGAGAGAGAGAGAAAGAGGTGGATTATTGTACAACCATTTACATTTGTACAACCAATACAATCTAATCTCAACCGTCCATTTAATTTGATAAATATATAATTTTATAGAAGTTTTGATTGTTTCCTAATATAAAATATTGATCATAATTAATAAACCTTATTCATCTTTCATAAATATTTAAATCATAATAAATGAACTATTATTATTTTCATAAATATTTTAATTTATTGAGTTACATTTGGTTGTACAAATGTAATAGGTTACATTTATAAAACAAACTCTCTTCTCTCTATATATATAATATATATATATATATATATATACACATGTGTATGTATATACACAACGTTTGACCAGGATTTTTGGAGCAATAATTGGCAGCTTTAACTTTTATGATTAATTTCAGTCATGGGGTCATAGAGGGTTTTTTTTTTTGGCACATGGTGATATATGCATATGAATTCAATTATTTATTTATTTATGTGGATCATATTAAAAAAAAACTTTAAATCATCATCGCCCATATTATTTATCTTATATGATTAAAACTTGTTGGCTCATTTTGACCCACTCTTTTCCATTAATTAATTAACTTCATCTAATCTTCATTTAATGCATTAATTAATTCCCACTAATTATCTCCACCCAATCTTTTCCCTCATAACAAGAGTTTTATAGCATTAATTAATGCAAAAAATTAACCAAATAATTGTTTTAAATTAAGAATATATATATATATATATATATATATATAATTAATTTGGCTAAAACATTGATCATGTCTGAATCAGTCAAGTACGTACGTATTATACGTGGATAGTAAAAGTGTGTGATCTAAAATGAGAAAAGAAGAGCAGTCGTTTGAGGGTGTGTTGTGTCCCAATTGGTTACATATTTATGGTTTAAACGAGTTAAATAGTAATATTAAATTGCGTAAACAGTTAAGCATTAAAGATTTTGTCATGAATATGCGGAACATGATAAGGATAGAACTTGATGCATAAATGCCCCCACCCCCCATGTGCTTCCTGTACCATTTATGTGGATGGGTATTCTTCTTAAGTTGCTCCAAGGTTTTCCCCCATCATCAACACGTCCCAAGTTAGAGCTCCTGTATTAAACAACTAAATGTTACTGGTTGATTTGAACTTAGACTCTAATGGTTAAAAGTATCTAGAGGTTTCACGTTTGAATCCAAAGAGAAATAAAAATTCCTTAGTGACCACAGAGATTCAAATGCGGTGACTCCGGCTACCTGTGAAGCGGGTGGTCGTTCTGGAATTAGTCGGCTCGCATAGCGCACTACAACAAAATCGGGTTTATAAGACGCTCTCAATTTCTAAGCGTCCTAATAGACCTCTTTATAGGACTTAGTTTATAGGACAAAAAATTAAAGTGTCATGTCTAAAGGCATTATAATAAGTTTATATGACATTTTTTTTTATATCGTAATAAGTTTTTTAGGACACTTTTAATATAAAGCGTCTCATTAGCAACTTTATAGGATACTATTTGAAAAATTGTCCTATAAGAACAAGTGTCTTATAAAAAATTGAGTTTATAGGACACTTTCTCAAAATTGTCCTATAAATTTGCTAATGCGACGCGTTGTATTAAAAATGTCCTAAAAAATTTGTTAAGACGTCCAAAAACGTCATATAAACTTATTACAACGTCTTTTGATACGACGCTTTATATTTTTGATCCTATAAATTAAATTCTATAAAGCAGTCTATTGGGACGCTTAGAAATTGTGGGCATCCTATAAATCCAATTTTGTTGTAGTGGCGGGTTGGATATTTATGTCAATGGAAAGAAAAAAAACTAAATAGTAATTTATGTTTTTTAAAAGCTTTTTCCAGCTCATGTAATTTTGACGAGAAGAGTCAAGAAAGTAATACATACAAACTTATAATTGGACAACTGTCTGTCATTTTTAACGAATTTAATATTATACCAGTTTTTAATGTTATGTTGGTAAAGAGTTATAAAAGTTAAGTTTAGAAGTATTGCATCTAGAAGTGGGAGGTTATATTCAGATCGGCACTTTATATTAAAGATGTCTTATAAACACGCATTTTTATAAGATAATTGTTTTTATACGATACATTTCAAAAAAAAAAAACCCCCAAATCAATCATTCCAAAATTTCAACTGGTTTAACAATGTAGATCCTCCGATTACAGGATTGGCATATTTAGTCCCTTGAAAAATGGAAGTTCTAACATATATTTAACTATTTGTACAAATAACAGATTTGGAAAAAATCATCTTATTTTTGGAGAAGTTTTATGTCATTTGCTCGAACCATAAAACATTCATATAATAGCATTTTTGAATAAAACCTTTTCTATAAGAAAATTAAATTGAAAATAGTAACCTAATGTTTGAATTATTTTTGTAAACATTTTCAAAAATTGAATTTAATGCATTAATATTTGTATACTACCAACTTTAAATTTTTCAACAACAGACATTAATTCGGCACCCACCACCCCCTTTCCCACCAAATGACACCACCATCATTTTATGTCATACCTCTAAACATTGTTAGTAACATAAACTGTAATAAATATAATTGTCATCTTTAATTGTTTTTTGATTCGAAAACTTATTTGCAAAGTTGAATTGCCACTTTTGATCCAATAGTGTCTGACTTTTATATATATATATATATATATATATATATATATATATATATA
>NC_037528.1:1158131-1160699 GCF_001531365.2 Cynara cardunculus var. scolymus
GTTTCAAATAAAATAAATTAATATTGATTTACATTCCTAAAATAAAATATTAATATCATTTAGTGAAATAATTTCAAAAAAATAAATCCATTTGTGTAAGCATGTTCATTATTATGATGAATCACATGAAATCACACATATTTGTTGAAGATTGTATCCATAATATTTAAGAATGTTATCACAATGTATCACACCAATTTGTACTAATGTTGTTAATACATCTGCAGAGTTTATGTAGCAGAGGTGCTGTTACCACAATGTAGCACAAATTGATTATCACAAATTGATTATCACAATGTCCAGTCAAATATTATTACAAAGGCTAAATGTTATCACAATGTATCACACCATTTTCCAACAGATTATGATTAACACTAAATGTACCACAATGTAGCACAAATTGAGATTACTATAGGGCTTAAGGCAATCGTCTCCGTCTCAAATACAGGAAAGTATCTTCACTATATTTGAATTCCAATTGAACAAGAATATTAACGTACAAAATAACCATCTTRCCCTTGTTCATATAATGTCATTAAATGATAGTAATTTATTTATAGAAATACATTAATTAAGATTCTTTTTAATCTTACCCATTGATTATTATAATATGTGGTTGAGATTGGTTCTTATAGTTACCACAAACAATTTAGTTCTCATTTGATTAAGCCCCTATATATATATATATATATATATATATATATGTTATGCATATATTTATAGTAATTGTAAAATTGGGTCTTTTCTAATTAGAAAACATTCATATTGATCGTCTATTTCAACTCCAACTCCTTATGTTTCATTGATGAGGGGCGAGGGTTCATATTTCTTTGTCGAATTGATGTGGAGGTCAAGGTCTGACGTTAGATATGTAGTTATGATCTAAGGTTGTTGTTGGAATAACCTCTATTTTTTCGGATTTGCCTTTGTTTTTTTATTATTGGAAATCAACTTTGAACTCGATTTGTTCAGTGTTTTTGTTGTTGCTTGGTGCTTTGATGTTTTAGTTACCTTCTTTCTTGGTGCTTTGATGGTTTTTCTTGCCTCTTGTAGAATTTACATCTAATTTGGTAGGAAGAAAAAAAAACATTTCTCTTTCTTATGCAATTATTTAAGTAAATCTAAAAAATCTTTATTTTAAAGAATTTATCAGAGGAGATGCTTATAAACCATCAAAACAATTTTAACAATAGTTTTTATGGGCTTATTATTTATATAGATATTCAAAAAGGGATATATATATATATATATATATATATATCCTATATATATATATATATATCGGGTCGGGTTCACGTGAGACCAAGGGTTTTTCGTGAGATCCGTAAGACCAATTTATGTTCATTGATCAACTTTATAAGCTAATGATCTAATGGTCTAAAGTTGCACGGTGACAATTTTATGATTATTGAGAAGTCTCGTGGCAATTTTGTGATTATGAATGTTCAGATTGTAGATTTAATCCAAAAGTTGAGAATTGGTCTTACGGGTCTCATGAAAAACCATTGGTCTCACATGATCTAGTCTATATATATACTATATTATAAAACATTTGATAAGAACTCTTAAAAATCATTTTTATGCATAAAATATTGTTTATTAATTCATGTTACTTAAAATTCAATATTACAAGTAAATTGTGTGCAAGTACAACTTGTTAAAGCTCCGTATCTGAATTTGTGTAACTAACTGCAGATAAATATAATCAAATGCAGGATAAACATCACATTTTAAATATAAAAAATCTAAAATATAACTAGGATAATCATTGAGTTTTAACAGAAAACTTAATTTTTATTTCTATAAAATGTTATATTATTAAACCAAAAATAAATTATTTCATTATTAAACTTAAATTAAATTACAATAAAAAAATTAAAGAAATTACATAAAAAATGAGAACTTTTAAATAGTTGATTGGATATTAATATTGATATATTTTTTTCAAAAATAAAATTAGTATTGCTTTCCTAAAAAATACATAAAATCGTATTATAACATCGACAAAGACACAGAATAAAATAAAACATTAAAATCGAGATGTATCTCGCTGCATTGCACGAATATCCTTCTAATATATATATACATATATCTATACTATATTATAAAGCATTTGACTAAAACTCTTAAAAACTCTTAAAACTCTTAAAACTCTTAAAAACTCTTAAACCAGATTTCATTCATATCCGATTTCATCCCTATCCGATTTCATCTCATATCTGAATTCGTGTAACTAACTGTAGATAAATACAATCAAATACATGATAAACATTTAATTATAAATATAAAAAATCTAAAATATAATTAGGATAATCATTGAGTTATAATAGAATACTTAATTACTATCTTTATAAAATGTTATGTTATTAAACCAAAAATAAATTATTTCATTATTAAACTTAAATTAAATTATACAAACAAAAAATTTATACTATATTATAAAGTATTTGACAAAAATTCTTAAAAACTACTTTTTATGCGTAAAGTACTGTTTATTAATGCATATTACTTAAAACTCAAGATTACAAGTAGATTGCGTGTAAGTATTAAAGCTCCATATCTGAATTC
>NC_037528.1:1162676-1164319 GCF_001531365.2 Cynara cardunculus var. scolymus
ATTTAAAATATGATAACATTATATTTCCAAAAGTAAGTATGATTGCGTTTGGTACACAGACAGGACAGGACATGACAGAAGTTCAGTGTTTGATTATATAAATTCTGTCTATATGTGGTCCTGTGGATCCGTTACTAAATCAATGCAACATCTAATATCTGAGTGCTATCGCTTCGGAGGTTATGAAATTTATAGAGAGATGGTGGTGCTTTACCGTTCCCGGGAACAGATCGTTGGAGTCGATGATTAACAACACCAAAGCTGCTTTCAACAATAGTCTGGTAAGGAAAGTGATGGAAGCAGTAGTGTTTTTTTATCAGCTACCATACCTTGTGGTGCTTCTGAAATAGATGTGTTTTCGATAGTTCATCCCCCTCGTAAGGACTTTATTCTTGATCTTATTGTGGAGAAGACGTTTTGTTGGGTCTTGGCTAGGCGTAGGGAGAGTATTAAAAACCCGATTGTGTGGAGATGTTATCCTATTGACTATATCCGAACCTTGTAATTTTGTTGTTCTTTTACTAGCGGTTTGCTAACTTTTATAAGATCGTTGGTTAATATTTAAATAATAATAATAGTTTCATGGGAAAGTTGATAAACAGAAAGAGCTTGACTGCTTGTGACCACCAATTCGAGTAACTCACCTTGACCAAAAATTTGTGGATGTGTGTGTTCATTATTACCATGCATCTCCTACGGTACGTAGAAGCCAAATTATGCTTAGACGATGACTGATTTCTATATGTATTCGATCTTGGCTTTGCTGGATGGAAGATCCACAATAAGATCTTGTTGATTTGTTAATGAAATTGAGGAAGGAATTTCATCAACCACTAGCTCATCATGACTTTGCTGTAAAGAAAGCTTGAGATTTGATGCTAATCTTAATACAACTAATTAATCCCACCTGGATTTGATTAAGGCTTGTATTTGGGGCGTATCAAGTGATTTTGGAGACATGTCTGCTTGGATTAGTACCATATAAGATACGAGATCCTCAAAAGTAGAGAGTATTTAACAACTTTTGTGTATATAATTTACATATCCATCATGAGTATCACCACCCTAATTAATGTCTTGTTTCTTTAGGAATCTTAATTTTTTAAAGGTTATCTTTATCTAATTTCATAATTAACATATTATATGTTTGACTATATTTATATATCTGTATTCCATTTGACCGACAACCAACCCACAAGATATATATATATATATATATATATATATATATATAGTATCATTTCAATTCTCTTCAACCACATACACTACTTAAACCAAAAGCCAAAAGGATAATTAACAAACATCATATATATGAATCTAATTAACAACTAATTTCTTCACAGGAAAATAACAGTGTTACATGCGTGAACCCTATATACATGGTTGTTGAATCCATCGATGTGTTCTCTTATATGATTGTCGTTTGGTATAACATGATTAAAATACTCTCATAATATAGTGCAAAATAAAATATAATTATTTGATAATTGTTTAGAATAAAATATAATTATTAATATAAACATTACTATTTAATAATTATATCATTATAAAAATAAACATAAGCATTGAGATTTTACATATAATTAAAACATAAAATAATTTATATTACATTTTCACTTATTATAAAATAACATTATTTGTAT
>NC_037528.1:1167309-1207553 GCF_001531365.2 Cynara cardunculus var. scolymus
TTAAAGCTCGATGTTTGAATTCGTATAAATAACTGCGGATAAACATAATCAAATAGAGAACGAACATCTCATTTTAAAATATAAAAAATCTAAAATATAATTGGTGTTTAAAAAGTTGGTGGATGCTTTCATATATGTAGTTGTAGGTAGAAGTTAGAAAGTGCAGTAGAATTCTTAATTTACGAAAAGTAAAGAAAACCCATGATTGAGTAAACGAAAACCACATAATGATTACTCTTTTTGACTAACTTTATTCTTCATACGAAAACGGATTTGGCATTATATCACGTCTCTTCTCCTTCTTTTGAATCCTCTTCATCACCAAATGTTTGCTGAATGGAGCTTATTATCAAACTTTAGTTATGTGATTCATATATATATATATATATATATATATGTATATATATATATGTATGTATATATATATATGTATGTATGTGTGTGTGTACAGATGAGATGATGTCGCATCGTAAAGTGGTGCACCCTAGCTACCAACGTACCGGATGACTTTAATTTTGGTTAGGATACGGTGGTACTCGTTTCTCCAAACTTCACTACCTACTATAGTATTGGACACACTTGCACACTTATTTAGACAGACCATCTAAAGTGTCTTTTTCTATAATCTATTAACAGCTAGCTAGTTAAGCTACTATACACTTGATAAGCACTTAAAGTTCACTCATTAATGGATTTAGCTGGATCAACCACCATCTAAACTTCTATATCTAAAATGGATTTAGCTGGATCACTCATTAAATAGTCTCTCAGTATACTGGACATTTTTTTTGATATCCTTTAAATTCAATTTTATTGTAGTGAAAATGAATAAGTGCCGAATAAACAACTATACGTTATATGTAAAAGGCGTTGCAATATATGATTATAGAATGTTTTTAGACATTTTAACAAGTATTTTATGATACTTTTGAAAAAGTATTTTAGAGCATTATTTGAAAGGTGTTTTTATAAAAACAAGCATCCTTTGAAAAGATGTGTTCACAAAACACTTTTCAAAAGTATCATTTAATAAAATTGATACGGTACTTTATTTTAAAAAAATGTTAAAAAAAACTTGTATAATCGTATTGCAACACTTTTACATAATACAAAGTTATTTGGTTCTATAAACTTAAATTCTATAAAAGAGTTTATTAAAACATCAGTTATTTAACACGTTTCATAAACTGAGTTTTATGAGATAATGTAATGTTGTAAATAGGTTAGGTTTGATTAAGAATAATGATGTCCACGAGACAACTTTTAGAAACTTGTCTTGTTGCAATAAAGATGGATCGTTCTCACCAACCATATATTACATATCTCTCAAAAAAATGGTGTGAACAAACATGATGGGGTCTATTCGTTTTCGGCTCTCTCATGTTTCAACTTTGCATTTTGTTTTATATGACATGAAAAAGAAACGTGAATATATGTAAGTCAAAATACATAATATTATATATATATATATATATATATATATATATGGAGGTTCAAACGAGATTACTTCCATTTTATGAGAATACGAGAACATCTTTATCTCATGTAATAAAACACTTGAGGAAACTTGATGGTGTATGGATGTCATGCCTTGCGACTTAGGTCGTATCAAATGTCGTCTGAGTCTATGATTTAGTATCACATATGATGGTCTTGCTGAATTATAGTATCACATTAGTAACAACTTTATCACATGCGATACTACATGTGAGAGGGCTTACTGGTGTAAGGGCGACTTGGCCTACAACCTAGATCCCGTCAAAAGTCATCCACGTCTCTGATTTAGTTTCACATGTAATCGAATAATAGTATCGCATGTAATTGTTTATGATAAAAGGATGTTCTCGTGTTCTTAGATGATAATGTATTATATTATTAATTATTATAAAATTGTCATTATAATTGTCATCCATCGATTCACAAAATGAATGGTTGTGATGGATTTACAAAAGTAATACCATAAATTGGGTTAACAAAACTTATCCTATATATATATATATATATATGTGTGTGTGTGTGTGTGTGTGTGTAGGGGGGCGGTGGGGATTATTTTACAAACCATATAAATCTAACAAACCGTACAAATCTCAGTCAACCAATAATTTTTTATTTTATTGTTTTCACTTTTTCTTACTTATGAAAGTTGATTAGTCAATAATAGATTAAACAATTTCATCAAGAATATATGAGGGTTGATTAATCAATAATATATGACACAAATTTCATCAAAATGAGAAATTCATTAAACCATTTTTATTTTCACATAGAAACAAAAATATATGAAACAAATTTATCAAGAAAAAAATTATATGAAACAATTTCATCATATTAAACATTTTAATGAAACAATTTTATTCAATTAAATAACGAACCACAGGATGTGTTAGATTTCACTAGTTTGTAAAATAACATTGACCTATATATATATATATATATACACACACACACACACACACACAAAGAGAGGGGTTTGGTTCCGGTGAGAAAGAGAGTTGAGATGAGAAGCGTAAGAAAATATCTATATTCTTAGATACACATTAGGATAAGATGTACCGAAATACACCGAAATGCACCAGATCAATCCGTGTATCAAGCACGATTTATTAATGATTTGGTGGGTATGAAATTAAAGGTAATCAAGATTCAGATATCTTCTTACGCTTCTCATCTTTTCTCTTTTCCTCACATGATTTTTTTGTCATAAAGAGAGAAATATTACAAATTAACATATATTTCTCTTTGGCAAAACAAAATCCTTAGAATTAATAATCAAATTGTGCTTAGTACGTAATTAACACCAAATATTTGTATTAAATTAAATATTAAGTTAAAATTGTAAATTTTCTTTCTCTAAAGGAAGTGATAGAAAACAATATGTGCATTCATTGTGGCATATACTTAGGGTTAGGGTGTTTATAATTGTTTATAAAAACAACTTATAACCTTATTTCGGTGTAACACAGATAATAAGTACTTTTAAGTGTTTGGAATAAATAGTTTATATCGGTGTCAAACCAATAATAAGAAGTTTTTGAAAAATGTTAAATCATTCTAACTTATAATAAATTGATAAAGACTTTTGTAAAAAAATATAAGTTATTTCAAATAAGCAATCTCAAACACCCCTTTAAAAAATGGGTCCATACATTTTAAAATGTTGTGCAAAGGCAAAGCGTATAACCCATTTTCATCATACAATTTTGTATGGTTTAGAACTTCAATAATTTAATTTATAGTTTGTATTTCCATAATTATATCATATTATATGATTTGGTTTACAATTTTGTATTATTTAAACCAGTGGTTTAATTTGCATATTAATTTCTGAATATTTACTTTTTATATATTTAATTATACANAAAAAAATGGTGTGAACAAACATGATGGGGTCTATTCGTTTTCGGCTCTCTCATGTTTCAACTTTGCATTTTGTTTTATATGACATGAAAAAGAAACGTGAATATATGTAAGTCAAAATACATAATATTATATATATATATATATATATATATATATATATATATATATATAAGTGGAGGATCAAACGATAGCACTTTCATTTTATGAGATCGTGAGAATATATGTATCACATGTGATAATACACTTGAGAGGACTTGGTGGTGTATGGATGTCGTGCATAGCGACTTAGGTCGTATCTAAGGTTGTCTGAGTCTATGATTTAGTATCACATGCGATGATCTTGATGGATTATAGTATCACATTAGTAACACTTTTATCACATGCGATAGTACATGTGAGGGGGCTTACTGGTGTAAGGGACTTGGCCTACAACATAGATCGCGTCAAAAGTCATCCACGTCTTTGGCAAAACAAAATCCTTATAATTAATAATCAAATTGTGCTCAGTACGTAATTAACACCAAATATTTGTATTAAATTAGATATTAAGTTAAAATTGTAACTTTTCTTTCTCTAAAGGAAGTGATAGAAAACAATATGTGCATTCATTGTGTCATATACTGGGGTGTTTAGGTTTGCTTATAAAAACAATTTATTGACTTATTTCGGTGTGACATCGGTAATAAGTACTTATTGAGTGTTTGGATAAACAGTTTATATTGGTGTCAAACCGGTAATAAGAAGTTTTTGAATAAGTTAAACCATTTTAACTTATAATAAATTGATAAAAACTTTTGTAAAAAAAAATATAAGTTGTTTCCCATAAACAATCCCAAACACCCCCTTAAAAAATGGATCCATACAGTTTAAAATGTTGTGCAAAGGCAAAGCGTATAACCCACTTTCATCATACAGTTTTATATGGTTTAGACCTTCAATAATTTAATTTATAGTTTGTATTTTCATAATTGTATCATATTATTCGATCTGGTTTACAATTTGGTATTATTTAAACCAGTGGTTTAATCTGCATATTAATTTCTAAAAATTTACTTTTTATATATTTAATTATACATTATATTTTTATTAATTAAAAATTATTTATTTTGACTAATTAATTACTAATAATTTAATAAGCCAATAACTAGCAAATATCATTTTCTTTTTGAAGGAATAGTAAATATCATTCTAAAAACCACCCAAATTTAAAACTTTCGTAAGCAATTGGTTTTTTTTATGCTTTTGTTAAATCTTATAAATTACAAGTTTATTACTTATTTTGATTAAATATAAACCGGTCAAATGAATTCTTTTTGTTTTTTAACTGAGAATATTACGTGCAGACCGTATAACTCTTTAATAAATATAGAATCAGATTTGGTGTTTTCCCTTTATATATAAACCACCTTTGTTTGATCAAATATAGTAAGAGAAAGTATGAGAGAAAAGTTGTTTGACATCCAAACCATTAGGTAGCCAACTAAAAATAAAAAAATCATAATGTGAAATAAATAAAAGAAAATAAATAGTTAATTAACACAAAGAAAAGAAAATGAATAATTAATTAACAAAAAGAAAGGAAAATGAATACTAATTAACATAAATTGCAATATGCATGTAAAAGTACAACAATCCCCATGCTTTTAATAAAAACATAAATTACATATAGGGATATAAATGTCTTTGACATATTAAACATTTTTAAAAATCAAAATTTTTGAGAAAATTTTGAAGAAACCATTTCTACTCTCTAACAATGTCATATCATCACTCCAAAGTTTTTCATATATATATATATATATATATATATATATATAGTCAATTAGTTATTTAGATAACATTAGGTATGATAATGGTCCTTGACTCGTTGGGGAACCCGGTCCACCCGTCTTGGTTGGGGATTCCCCACTAAATCATGGATGGGGATGCGGAAAGGGATTCCTGTTTGTCTCAAATCGATGATGGGGCTGCAGACGGATATCGCACTCCCCGTCCTGCTATGTACCCGTCATATATTAATTAATAAATTAAATATATATTATTTATTTCAATTAGATTGGTAGTTTTTTTTTCCTAACTAGTTTTTTTGTCCTTCGTTGATCCGTCATTGAAAGTTTCCACCGCTGATTTGTCGCCGTAAGTTTTCATCGCTGAAAGTCTCTCTCGCTTATCCGTGGCTGAAAGTTTCCGTCGTTGATACGTTGTTGAATTTCGTTGCTGATAGCATTACCTACAAGCTTTTGACCGACGAACGATCAACGACGAATCATCAACGAAAGACCCCTTTTAGCAACGGATCAACAAGTAAATTTTTCGTCGCTGATACTCTTATTTTTGTAGTTAACATCACATAAACCACATCAGCATGCATTTTCACTGCACATAAAACAATAAATAAACAAGGAAAACGCTTACCATCTACTATATATTAATGCACTTTTCATAGTGGAAAATGCATCATAATGGTATGTACTTTGTTTTTGTTGTTATTTTAAGGAATCTTTTTCAAAAAAAAATTAATATTATATATATATATATATATATACACACACATCGGTAATGGACCTGAGAATTATTTTGAAGGGTGCATATTTAAGATCGACCAAAAAGTCATAAAATAGCCGTTGATGCTGGGGGAGTCTTTGCGATTTGACCCAATAAAAGATTAATTCCGTCAATTTAAGGAATAAAATACACTTTTCAAAATAATACGAAATCTAAAACAAATAGATTATAAAAATAAAGTAAAAACATATCATAATTTTCATTGCATTACACAAATGAGTGGTTGAACCATTTATTCGTGGAAGGCTCAAAGTTAAGGTTTTATTTATTATTATAAATCGTTTTAAGGTGGGATTAAAAAATATTATTTCTCATTTTTATTTGGATAGAATAAAATCATAAAGAGTTGATGACTACTATTACTATATACAGATGGTGGGTCCCATGTGAGCTGTCTTTCATATCACCGACCGGAACCCTACCCTTGAAACTTTTTTTTTGGTTCGTTTCTTCTCGAATCGTTTTTCCATTTTTCACTTTATTTTCAATCACTGTTCACGTAATTCAACTTGTAATAGTTTGATTATTGGGATAAATTTAATATAATCATAATATATATATATATATATATTTAAATTTAAATGGAAGTCGTAAAAAAAAACTAAAAAACATTTAATAATCATTCATTTATATTATGTATGTGAATAAAAGAATTGGAAATTGTTTAATGGTTTTTATGTATGAATTTTATGCACACATATGTATCGAATATATTAATGGTTATTAACATGTTCAGCAGTTTTCCATTTAGTTGTTGTATGGTTTTTTTTTCAACCTACCTATTTATATATACCTTAGAAGGATACTCATATAATTCAGTGATATATATCCTTATTTTAGTGTTTTGTTTTAAATAGTTTTTATAAAAAAATTTAATACGGTTTTTATGTGGTTTTAAGAAAAGAATAATGTTTTTTTGTTTTTGAATAAAATATAAATGTGAATATATCATAAAAATTCGAAAATAAATGTATCAATATTAGTATCAAATTAACTATTTAAAAGTTCTTGTTTTTTTGTGTAATTTCTTTAATTCAATTTTTTTTATTATAATTTAATTTAGATATAAAAACAAAGAAATTTATTTTTGATTTAATAATATAATTTTTTATAAGGATAATAATTAAGTATTTTGTTAGAACTCAATGATTATTTCAATTATATTTTAGATTTTTATATTTAAAATGAAAATTTTATATTGTATTTGACTATATTTATCTGCAATTAGTTACACGAATTCAAACATGTAACTTTAATAAGTTGTACTTACGTACAGTTTATTTGTAATCTTGAATTTTAGGAAATATGTATCAATAAACAGTATTTCATACATAAAAAATGGGTTTTAGGAGTTCTTATCAAAATGCTTTAGAATATAGTGTGTGTGTGTGTGTATATATATATATATATATATATATATATGTGTGGGGGGGGGGGGGGGGGAAGGGATAAAATGCAAACCAAACTATTTGTATGAACCATGAAAACTATCAATTTTATTATTTATTTTATTGAATTTTTTTCATGAAATTGTTTAATATGATGAAAATGTTTCATATATTTTTCTTTCTATGTAAAAAATAAATTGTTTCATTTATGTCTTATTTTGATGAAATTTCTTTACTAAAATTAACAGAATGAATGTGATAATGCCCATAATTATATGAGATGAATTATTTGAAATCACTTTAAACAATTTTATTAAATTTTTTCACTAAAATAAATACTGAAATCCAAGGTTTTCATGGTTCGTAAAAATGGCTTAGTTTGCAAAATATCCCTCCTCTATATATATGTGTGTGTGTTGTAAAGTCAACATCAAATGCAAACCAACCAAATCTTTTAAACCATAATCAATCTCAAATGTTCATTTAATTTAACGAAAATCTAGTTTCATAACTATATCGACTATTTCCTAATAATAAAACATTGTTCATGATTAATAACTATAACCATCTTACATAAATTAATATTTAAATCATAATAAATTAACCTTCATCATTTCCATAGACATTGATTTGCCATATATATATATATATATATATATATATATATATATAGAACGTTTTAGATGCAACTCATCACATTTGTAAAATCAATGCAACTATATTTATGGAAATAATGAGAGTTCATTTATTATGATTTGAATATTTATGGAAGATGACTAGAGTTCATTAATTATGATCAATACTTTATATTAGGAAACAATCAAATTTTGAATGAAATCACATATACTCATCAAATTAAATGGACGGTTGTGATTGTGTTGTATTGGTTGTACACAATGTAAAAGTTGCATAATAACTCATCTCTCTCCCGCTCTCTCGCTCTATGTATGTGTGTGTGTGTATAGAAGGTTTATTTTGCAAATCACGTTATTTATACAAATATTACAAAGCTCATTCAATCAATCATAATTTTTCATTTTGTTCATTTTTTTGTAATTATTAGAGGTTAATTAATCATTTTTATTGTGCAAGGTGTTAATCATTGATATTATCATATTCATTATATTAATTTTAGAGCAATACATGAAACATTTTCATTAAAATTACATAAATATTATATGAAATAATAATTATAACTGTATATGAAACAACTTCAAAAAAAAATATTATATGAAACAATTTCATAAGATTAATCATTAATGATAAATTTGATAAGATTAAACAATGAAATCGACGGATGAGGGTGATTTGCATGATTTGTACAAATATGGGTGATTTGCATTTGATCGTTTCTCTCTCTCTCTCTAAGAAAAGAAGATTCATATGTGAATTATTAAAAAAATTAAAAAAAATTTGTTGAAATTGTATAAGTGAACCGACATTACATACTATTCATATATAGATTCATATATGAATATACCATCTTTATTTGAACTGATCCCCTCTCTCTCTATCTATCTAGATATACAAACACACACACATACATGATGGAGATCTTTGTTAAAATTCAATTTGATTATTAGAAAAAATAGCAAAAAAGCGGAGTAGTCGAATCTTTTACCTGTTATACAATTTACAAAGGTACTCTTTAAAATTAAGGTTTTTTCACATGCCATACGCTGTTTCAAAGTATTGTTATGTATAAATGAGGTTTCATACATCATACATGTACAAGGTCATGCAACGGGTTGTCAATAGTACCAACAAAGAGGAAACCACAAAGATGGATAGCTTGCAAATATATACATACATACATATATATATATATATATATATATTATATTGTGTTCAAATACCATGTATATATATATATATATATATTATATTGTGTTCAAATACCATGTATATATATATATATATATATTATATTGTGTTCAAATACCATGATCCCCATTCACGTGTTTGGTTCAAGTTTGAGACCTCACAAGTTACATGTCCACTCAATGTAAGAATAGTTCACATCTTACATAAAATTCAATGCAATTTTATATCTTAAGCATATTACTAAATTAATCATCTATGGATTATGTGATAAAAACTATTTACTTCAACAAAATCTGTACACCTTAGCAAGATATATATCATTATCCCACAAACAAGAAGACATGCTTTTTGGTAGTTTGGTCTCCTATACTTGAACCGATATCATTCAATTCTTAATCTAAGCAAAAGGTTGATTATCAGCAAACCCGACCGTCTCCATAGGAACCTGCCCTTTAACAACCCCATTTGAGGAGACATTTCATAGCTCACTTAGTGGTTGAGGCTAGCGGAGGAGCTCAATCCCGTCTCTCTCAGGATTCGAACTTGAACTTGTGTATTTGAGCAAAAGTCAGTCAGTCAGTCAGTCCGTCCTTTCTCAACTGAACTACACACACGAGAGCAAGATCATCCTTAATTTATATAGACAAAAGGTGATTAATTAAGCAATACTGGTAATTGATACCAAAATTAAAGGGATGAACTGCATGATTTTATTTCTTTGTGTTCTTGATTGATCAGCAGTTGAAATGGACAGAAACTATGCTGCACATATGGGCAGGCTTCATTGCTAATCAAACCAATAAAACATGAAAAATATTATCAAATTATGCAACAGAAAACAAGCTTATTGTAATGCCCATATATTGATTTCACAAGATTAATTGCACCAAATGTAACAAATGGCAACACTTACTCGTATATATTACAAAAAGGATTGAGAAAATGAAACACAACACGTACCGTACGCTATGTTGATCCAAAAACATGATTTATGAAAACTCACCACAATGATTTTTGTTCGAACAGAAAAACTGAAAGAAAAACAAATGGATGATCATGGTGGCGAACTTAACTTGATTAATTAGTAATTCTACATGCAGTTTCCTAAGGGAAATTCAGTAGTCATTGGCTACGGCAGTTAATCTTTGTTGCAACATGGAGAGATCAGTCGACAGTGGATCGTTCACCTGCAAGAATAATCTGCTGAATGAGGACTAGATCGATTTGATGTTCTTCTGCATGGCTGAAACTCCAAATAACTAGCAATAGGTTACAAAGTAATTTACCTCAGATTGGAGAGAGTGAAAGACCCTTTCGTTTACTTTTGTTGAAATGCAGCTTATGACATTAAGACCTTCACTGGCAATTGCTTTTAGTACTCTTGAAAGAGGGAACCCATCTTCGATTGAACAACTATTGATCAAAATCTCAATTCCATCATTGCAAGAGCTGATGGAGACTGTATTGGGTACCAGATTCATTAAGCTTTCATTAGTATTTGTCCCAGAACCACCACCACCAGCAGTTGTCTCCGCAAATTTCTTGAGCCGATCTCTCTTGCCACTTAGAACCTTAATGTTTTCCTGCATGTGTTTGATGTAGTTCACTGCTTGGTGCATGTGATCCGATGTAGATCGTTTTCCCTAATTAAAACACCAATTCCATCAATGAATACTTTTACATCTTTGACTGAAATCCCAATTCATCATTTGCCCATATACACACACACAATAAGAAATATCAAGAATCAAGAATTCTTGAGGTTGATACTGACAAAATTGATTATATAAGCAGCATTCTCATGCGAAAATATATATGTATATATATATATATTTACATATAAACCTATAACTGATTGAAACCACCAATCAAGAAATGAACAACTCACTTTGATGAATTCGAGAGGAAGTAAACCCCTAAGTGAAGCATAAAGTTTGGCCATCTCTTGCCTGCGTTGCCTCTCGATCTCTCTATGAACCAATTTCTTTTGTGTATGTTCATCTTTACTATCTCCTACTCCTAACCCTTGATCAGTAGTGGCTGAATTAGCTTTAGATGGGGACTGATATCCGTACCTTTTTCTGGCCTTGCTGGCTGAAGGATTTAAATTTCCCTCCATGGTAACATGATCATGGAGCTCCACTATAAGATCTTGTTGATTTGGTGCCGGTTGTTGGAAGGATATTGTAGAAGGAATCTCATGAAATCCCAACTCATCACTTTGCTGGAAAGAGAACATAATTATATACGATACAAATCTTCGATTAAGCCCACCAGGGATTTGATTAAGGGCTGTAGTTGGGGAATATCTGTATAAAACAACTGCTAATCAGTGATCCTAGAGATACGTCTGGTAGGTTAAATAGTAAGATAAGAGATAGAGATCTTCAACGGCAGGGAGCGATGTTCAGGTTATCAAGATTTCTTGAAATCTTTCCCTTTTATTTATTAATAGCTATTATTTTCAATTTTGTGTATATTAATTTAAAAATCATGAGCATCACCAGCCATTATTTAATGGGTTTTTGTCTTTTTTTAATTCCATTAAATATACTGCAGTTTCTGAACATATGTAACCCCATCCATCTGTATTCACACTGACCACTGGACCAATATCCAACCAAGCTCTACCCTCCGTATCTAAATGGATCATCGGTTGGTGTCTAGGTTTTATTTGCAATAATCTAATCTTAACTCTAAAACTAGTTGGTAAAACCTAGAACCATGTGATTGTCTCTTCCATGAATATAGGAATTTAATCATTAAGCTGTACTTAATTGTGACTACATTTTAAATGGTCGGTTTATTACATGAAATTGGTTGAGTCGCCATGTTAGAAGAGCATCAAACTGCAATAAACGAATCATAAGCCTAACATCTCATCCATAACAAACGTTAAAACCACTCATGGTGCTTTAACTTGCTCTCAAATTTGATCATGTCTAATGTCTTTAAAAACGAACATGTTTAACTTAAAAATAACATATAAACACAACTCTCAACCAAGTTTCTAAATAGTGTTAGGCGTGGTGCGACGAGGTCAAGCCTCAAGCCTTGAAAGTCGCGGCAATTAGACGTTTTCTAAAGTGTGACTTATGGTGGCAAATTTCTATATTGTATATAAAATTATATACATAAATATATGTTTTCTACTGTTACTCAATAGATTAATGATATTAAGCAATTTAAATTAAGTTATATAATAAAAACTAACAAAAAAGACATAAAAATGATAAGTAAAATCATATATCGTGTTACAGAAATCGCACATTACGCACGTGAAGTACCTCAAGGCATAACGTGGCGTGAGACACAAGCTTTGAGCCATGGCGGCTGTTGCGGCTAGCTTTTTCGAACATTACTCTCAACATATATTATATCATTAGCTACAATAAAATAGGGTTTATAGAACCCCAAAATTGTATAAGTGTCCTAATAGACTATTTTATAAGACACAAATTTATAAGACCAAATGTTAAAAGGTGTTGCAAAAAGTTTATAGGACGCTTTTGGATGTCTTAACAAGTTGTTTAAGACACTTTTACAATAAAACATCACATTAATTATTTTATAGAAAACTATTTGAAAATGTGTCTTATAAAAATAGGTGTCCTACAAAAAATGTGTTTATAAAAACACTTCTAGAAAGGGTCATATAATATAATTAATATGATACTTAATTTTAAACGTGTCCTAAAAGACTTGTTAAGACGTCCAAAAGTTTCCTATAAACCTATTGCAATACCTTTAGACAGGACATTTTATCGTTTGATCCTATAAAACTTAATTATTTCCTATAAAACAATCTGTAACACTTGTATAACTTTAACGTCCTATAAAGAGTTTGTAACACTTGTATAACTTTAATGTCCTATAAACCCAATTTTATTGTAATGATTTATAAGACATTCTATACCTTTTAAAGTGATTAGACACACAAGGTACAAAAGTTAAATGTGCAACACAATAAAATGATTCTCTCTCTCTCTCTCTCTATATATATATATATAAGAGGTTTAAAATAATACAAATCATGTTATTTTTTACAAAATTTATAAATCAATCAGTTGAGATATTCATGGAAATTATTATGGTTCATTTATTATAATAAATATATATGGAAAATGATTATATTTTATTAATTATATATTAGGGGTTGTGTAGTTGGTTTTTCATTAAAAGATTATTTGGCAGTTGTTGAATGGTTTGGTGTAGAATGATTGTGGTCAGAATAATTAAGAGACTTTCATGATATAGTGCAAAATGAAATAAAATTGTTTGGTAATTGTTTACAATGAAATCATGACACTTAATGGTTAAGGGATGCTCATGATACAAAATCATTCATAGAATTTTAGAAACCATTAAGAGACAGACTTTTTATTTGCCAAACAAGATTCACCTCTTAATAATTCAGATCTTGTCTCTTAAGTTTGATATGGATAAAGTTGTCTATGTGGATTAATCTATCTTTATAGATTGAGAAGATTTTTATTTGGAATGGTTTTTTCATAGATAAAGTGAGCATGTTTTTTAATTGGGATGAATATGTTTGGAAAAAAACCTGACTTTTTGCATATCTTTTTAAAACTTAATGAATAAATCATTTTCTACATTATTAAACTATCATAAAAAATAAGTTATATATCTCATTAAGCTCATTAAACAGCTAACAAACATTCCCTTCTCTTTGAATTAACTAAACATTAATATTATTTTCTTTTTCCTTTAAATTATATCAAGTTGAGATTTTGACTAAGAAAATTTTGATGTTTTTAAAGATGCAAACGCCATAACTAAATCGCTGTTCCAAAAGTTGCTGAATGTCTTCATAATTGGAAAAAACCCATGAAGTAAAAAAGTCTTGTTTGAAAATAAGTCATAAAATATTAATTATAAGGCTACAAAAAAACACATGTGACAATAAATTAATGATATTGCCATCACAAGTCCTTATCTCTTATCTCCAAACTAAAAGGGTATGTACCTTTCCATATTTCTCACCTACGTCTTTTTCTTTTCGGATGTTTAATTGGTTTGAGTTTGGCTCCAAAGATTAAAAGTATCAGAATGTTCTAAGTTCCAATACAAGAAGGAATAAAAATCCCCTTATGGCCATGGATATTCAAATGCGGTGACTCCGGGCTATCTGCAAAGCAAGTGGTCGTCCTGGGATTAGTCGGCTCACATAGCGGGTTGGATATCCAGGTTAATCAAAAAAAATTAATAGTAATCCACACGGTAAAACTTATATATATATATATATATATATATACTTTGAGATCATGTGAGACCAGTCTGTTTTTTTTAGACCCGTGAAACTATTTTTTTACACTTAAAATTTTACAACAAAACGTTGTGAAAGTAATTGATGAAAGTAGGAGACCTTTTCGAAATTAAATTTGCTTGTAGTTAAAAAAAACCAGTAGCTACACCTTTGAAATCGACCAAAAACCTCAAAGTCTAATAAAAGTTGCTGAAAATAAACAAAGAAATCTCATAATTTACTGTTCCAATTGCTGCTGGATGCTTTCAAAATGCAAAATAAACGAGTCTTGTCTGAAAAGAAAATTAAAAGTATTTTTTAAGCCAAAAAAAAACACATGTAATAATATTTAAACGATTATAAATAAGTCCTTATCATCCAAATTTAAAATGTTAGCTTTTAGGTTATCTTAATATTTTAGTTAATCAGTTGTTTATCCAAATGCTTACCCAATAAATGTTTACTTGTAGGAGTTAACACTATAATTTACTTTGATGTGTATGATTTTAGCATCAAAACGTATCGAATGCAACAATTTACCGGATAAGCACTTGCCTGAGTAAGAGTTGTCATCTTCACTTATCGGGTAAGACTTTACACCCTTCTCATCACTCTTATCCAATAAAATTCTTGGTTCTTGTCATGTTCATCCTATGAGAAAACTTATCCGGTAAGTACTTACCAAACAAGCGTTTAGTAAACAGCCCCTAAAGCTCGAAAATCTTCGTTCATACATTTTTTTTTTCTATATTTATTAATTTATTTCATAGTTGAGTAAACAATTTAAGTATATATTTTAATCAATATCTTAAGAAATAAATAAATATTGGTTGCCAAATAATGAAGTAAGGCCACGTTTTCTTAAGCCAATTAGTGGTTACATGTGGACGCATTTATTTGAATGTCAATAAATTAATGGTCGAAACTTATATATTACGTCAACATTAATTTAATATATATATATATATATATATATATATATATATAATGCAAAATCAAGGTTTTAAGGTTAAAGTATTAACTTGAAAGCTCAATATTGCACCTTAAATTATATAACATTAATGATGAAATTAAAAGCAATAAGATTATTAATAAAGTTTGTAAGATCAATATTTATTAAAATAAAATTGGATTTAAATTTTAAGAAAACTATTTTATAAGACTTAATTGTAAGATTAAAAAATTAGATGTTTCATCTAAAGATGTTGTAATAAGTTTATAGAAAACTAATAACACGTTTGTATGACACTTACTACAAAGCATTTTAATAAGACGTTCTATTTTTTGGTTCTATAGATTAAGGGGCCGTTTACTTAAACACTTACCTGGTAAGTGCTTAATAGAAAAATTCAACTTTATCGCTTACTTATCGAGTAAGATTTTAATCTACCAAAACGACATTATACGTTACAATTTACATGGTAAACGCTAACCGCAGTTGCCATCACTTACCGAGTAAAACTCTCGGTTATTGCCTTCACTTTTACTAGGTAAGATTTTTGGTTCTTGTCATATTCATCTGGTAAGGGAATATAACTTGGTAAACGTTTACCCAATTAAGCATTTAGTAAACGACTCATAAGTCTTGTAAATTGGTTTATTAGAAGTTTAGAGATTTTCAACGTCCTATAAACCTAGTTTTGTTATGGTGATTTGTATGTTTTATATAAATAGTTTCGTTATGGTGATTTGATGTACAATTTGGTTTTGAATCGAAAATGGCTCTCAACGGAGACCAAACCAATCCTAATTGATTGCTTTTGGGTTTCATTCGATCGTGTTCAAAAATGATAAATTTGTCTACATTCACCCGAATAAATGTGTAAAGACAAACATAGCAACCGAAGTCGTACTCCCTCCTCACTGGTGGACATGATGGAGACAGGGAACATGTTTTTTTATGTACAAGTTTTAATGCACAAAGTATAAATTATATTTGCTTGCTATTTTGCTATCTTATGTTATACTTTGATAATTAATTTACCAATGGTTAAGCGATTAAAATCATTTTAGAAAAAAAAAATAGAGTTATAAACTTCCATTGTATGTTAATTAACGAATCAAACAATTGTTCAGGGCATCTCCAACTCACTACTAAAACATTAAAACCATAAAAATGGAAGCCTTTTTCACTTAAATCCACCGTTATAACACTCTACTCTATTTTTCATATATTAATTAGGTTGCAAAGGTTGTACAAATGCACAAGGTTGTAAAAGAAATATACCCTATATATATATATATATATATATATATATATTGAGTAACTAATATTTTGTAAGAAAATTAAATAAAATAGTCATTTTTACTGGTTGTTAATTTTCACCTACTAGCCACTTTGTTACAAGATTTACCAAAATAGCCCAAGATTTAACTAATAGTTTTTTTTTGTCTTTTAGTTGAGTCCTCAATTACGTACATGAATTTTGCGGACCTGTGGCTATTTTGGTAAACTTGAAGAGAAAATGGCTATGAAATAAAATCAACCCTGAAAAACGGCTAGTTTAACAAATTTCCCTATCTTGTATTCAGTTTAATAATTTATATATTTTGTGTTTTAAATTTTAAATTAAATATACTTTTGCTGTAGTGGTCAAAGAAACTTAACACATGCATATATAAAACATTTGTTTAATTGGATAATTTTGTTATAATTTGTATAAATATTTGCATGACAATTTTGTTCAAGTAACTCATTAAATAAATTATTTTAAAAATCAAGTAATAATATTTCTTAATTAATAAAATTTAATTTAATTATCGTGTTATGATGAAATTATGTAGTGATAAATTAATAAATAGGTTGTGTTATTATTGTTATAATTATTAGTGATTGAAGTTGATTTAATAGTTGGATTAGAGATATATGGTGTTCGATAAAAATTACTAAATAAAGAATATTAAAATGGTCGTAACTTTTAACCAAAATATGCAATTTCCAAGGGTTATAAATACGATGTGGACATAGTTCTTGAATCATGGTCCATGGCATGGATGTGGACCACTTCGATTCATGTCTTGAAACTATTTAATCATCATGATTTATCGTCATCTGTAATGTTTTGAGTTTCGAAATTGGTTTACGTTAATGGACTGAACTAATAACAAGAGCTTTTTTAACTGTAGATATTTATTAAGTTTGTATGCATTTCAAATAATTTTATATAATTTTAAGAAACAGTAAAAAAATCAGATATTATTTAAAGGACTTCACATGATAATCTATAAAAAAAATTACAAGAGGGTTCATAAATTATTGAAGTTAATCTTTAATTAATATTGATTTGAGAATAAAGACCAATTTTTTTATCACCGTAACTTTTATTGTAGAACCTCAACCTCTGCTATAAATTCTTAATTGACCACGTGTCCAATATATCACCCAGGGAACAATGTCTCAAATATAAGCACCACTCCTCCCTAAGTGGGGATAGGGTTCATAAATCATCCACGTGTTCTATCTGTTGGCTGGCTACACCATACCTACCCAATAATTTACTTCGCTTCTTTAATATTCAAGAAAATTACAGTTTTGGTCCCTATAATTCTGGATTTTCATGATTTTTGTCCCTGAACATCATTTATTGCAGAAGAAACCCTTATGGTATCGATTTTGTCATGGAATTGGTCCTTCGGTCTTTCAATTTTTCCATCTACATATAGAAAAATTGAAAAAACATGATTTTGAGGACTAACATTGACAATTGCCCAAATTCCAAACCATCCCCACTTCGCATTCACATCCACATCCCCATCCCCCAACTAAGACATGCTAACAACACAAAAGCAGAGGTGTTTTCATTTTCAACTTAATATTAAAATACTAAAAGAAATAGAGGTAAACAATATTGACCTCTATCTATACTATATTATAAAACATTTGATAAAAACTTTTAAAAATCATTCTTTTTGTATGAAGTACTGTTTATTAATACATATTACTTAAAATTTAAGATTACAAGTAAATTGTGCGTAAGTACAACTTATTAAAGCTCCATTTTTGAATTCGTATAACTAACTGTAGATAAACATAATTAAATTATGGATAAATATCTTATTTTAAATAGAAATTTTTTAAAATATAATTAGGATAATCATTGAGTTTTAACAGAATGTTTAATTATTATCCGTATAAAAAATCATATTATTAAATCAAAAATAAATTACTTTGTTTGAATTAAATAAATTACACAAAATCAATAACTTTTAAATAGTTAATTTGATACTAATATTGATATATTTATTTTTGAAATGTTATAACATCTTCAAATTTATATTATATTCAAAAATAAAACATTTTCTCCTTGAAATCACATAAAAACATATTATAACATCTTAAGATAAAGAATAAAAAATCTTAAAAACGTATTAAAATCGAGATATATCTTACTATATTGCGCGAATATCATTCTAGTATTCAATAAAGTAGGCATCTATAAATATATATTCATATAGTATTAAATTTTTATAATCTTATATATATTGATTAAAAATTTAATACATTAAGATGTTTATACTAGCACAAAAATTAAGTCTTTATTTTTCTAAAAAAGTGGATAATATATGTGATATATAACTGATTATATCTTAAGATGGATTAAAAATATTTGATCTCGAATAATTATCTGCTATACTGTTAGAGCGGTCAAAATACAAAATAATGGTCACGACTGATATTTGAAATAGCGGTTATCGCGATGGTATCCAAAAATAGCAATTCATATAATATTTTTTAGACTTGCACAAAACCATCCATTTTTTTATTTTATTTTTTGGTTTTCTTAATTAAGGGTAGTTACAACTGATCAAATGGTAACCGTTAATGATCAAATGAACGCTCTTGATTTGGTTGTAAGGGTTGTAGAAATGTAAATGGTTATATAATACCACACCTCTATATATGTATGCATACATAACATATTATATGCATTAATAAAAAATATAATTTCAACATCAAAACATCAACTTAAACAAGTTTCACAAAACCGAATAAGAAAAATGTTCATAAATGATGATAGAAAACTCAAACCGTGTCAAAGAAGGCTGACTGTCGACAATGATAGAAAGAAATTGAAAACCTAGGATTCTAAGAATTTTTAAACCGAATGTTGGATGATACTCGTTAGCTGTTAATGAATTAAAATAAAATAAAGGCTCAAATCAAAATAAAAAACAAGTCAAAATAAAACCCCAAAAGAGAAAAATGTAAGCATTAGGTTCAAAAGAGGCCCAACTAAGGGGACGCTTACCACACGCTTACCAAGTAACATTACCTCACCACATGAATATGGTAAAGACCAAAAATCTTACCCGGTAAGAGCGAGACAAAGACCAAGAGTCTTTCCCGGTAAGTGAGGACAACTCCTCTTACCACAGTAAGCGCTTACCGGGTAAATTGTTGCATACAATGTCGTTTTGGTGGACTAAAATCTTACCCACTAAGTAAATAATAGTGTTAAATTTTACCGGTAAGCACTTACCGGGTAACTGTTTGGTAAATGGCCCATAAGAATATGGGTATTGCAGACCACTATTTACCTCAAATATCGTTGAAATAGCGGTAAATTGCGCCGCTATTATCGAAATCATAATTTCCATGCTATTTTACCACTGCTATTTTGCTTATGACGGATAACCACTATTGCACCGAAAATCCGCAATTAACAGCACAGATTATCTGTAGTTTTTGTGTCTAAAAATCCCCTCGAAGATCTTCGCCGCATGAAGAATGAAAAGTCATTGAGCTACTGGAGTCCTCCCACGGGTATCAAGAATTCCTTCACGCATGACCACTGTTTATAAGCTTTTTTGTCAAACACATTTTCCTCCGTTGTAAGGGTTTGTGTCTTCAAAGAAGACTTATTATCATTGTCTAACGCATTCCAGTTTTAACAAATGACATGACAATGCGTTAAGAAGAAAAGGTTGATTGACACATACATTGATCAGATTCGGGTTCACAAAGAAACCGATCGCAACTAGTTCTTGGATCCATCTCGAGGACTCGAACCATGCCTCATTCCAATATCCTGGTAATTCGATCAAGCAGAAAGAAAATTGTGTGATAGAACAAGATTATCAGCATTTGCCAATGTAACATTGTCAAAAATAGCTACTAGGGCTCTTTTATTGGCTTATAGTTGAGCAAAAAAGAACCAAAGAAGCCCAGTATATCCCACTCGGAGGTAGGGTCTGGGGGTGGGATGTCGGCAGACCTAACACTACCCTTTAAAGACTAGAGCGGTTGTTTCCAGAAATGAACATTTATGCAGTCAGATCACAAGAAGGTCATGCAGTCAGGAAATAAAATAACTGGACAGCTGTGCAGATTCCTTTATAATGCCCCAGCCCCAGGCACCTGCTGCTTGCTCCATTCAACAGCAATTTCTACTTCAGGGCATTTCAGAAAACCATACAAGGTCACAATTAAAATTGTAAATGGCAATTTGCATACTGAAGGTGAATTCTTCGCACCATACAACTGAGATGCATGATATGTGAATGATAACAGAAGGAAAGAACAATATCGAAACGTGAGGGGGTCTTCTGAAAGATGTATTGATGGAAAGCTTTCAGCATACATCAAGAGACAGAGCCTGCTCTAGCTGGTCGTTATGTAAGCGAGCGGATGCATAACACGTGGGAATCTACATGCAGTCCTCATGAAAGCTAAAAGGCGCTGTTTGATGAGACTGTATGGTAATTAGGTAGTTGGTCAGGTAAAAGCAGACCAAGCCAATGATGCAATGATGATTACAAGGATAAGAAACTGGAAATCTTAAGAAACACCTCCCCAGTCAGAAACCTACAGACCTGGAAATCTGTCTCCCTCAGCCACAGACGGGTAGACAATCTCTGAGGTTTGTGCATTTTCTTGAAACAGCAACAGGAAGGAACCAACATCAAAATGGACTGAATCAAACAAATAAGTAGACATAATAGTTCAACTCACCCAGTAATATTAGATGTTGAGTACGCATATTTGGACAACCAAAGGTCCACATCATTTGAGAAGGGTGCATCTAATCTGCTTATTTTTGCATTCTTTGGGGCTTCCATTTCTAAAAAAAACTAGAGAAAGGAGGGAGGGGGGGGGGACCTACCAGCCCTCCATCACTCCATACCTCTATGCAGTAATTTGCACCATAAAAGCTGACCTTCAAGCATAGTGCCATGGTAAAAACTGTATTTCGGTAAGGGCAATCTCGATTAAGGTATTTGGAGTATATAAAGACAAATATAAACTGTACTGCCAGGGTGTTACTATTTGCTTAAAAGATTGATTAAAGTGGAGCTCTACGGCTACTTATATTGAAGCGTCGAGATTGAACAAGTGAATTCAATCAAATAAGTTTTTTTAGTAAAGATTTAAATTGATTAAAAAAATGACAGTATCTTAAAGCTGGTTAACAAGCTTCAACCAATAACATAATGAAGTTTTATTACTATCAATAGCTAGGTAACTTATGATCAAACTACTACGACGAGAGTGTCGAAAGTTGATACCTGATGCATGTCAAGTCCTGACTATCTGAGATGATGCAGTTCTCTACATCACCATATGTATATTTGGTCCATCATATGTTGCAGGCATGAGGTGTCAATATCCACTAATTCCTATTATCCTCCAAAGAGTAAAGCGTGACCCAGGCTCCAAAGAGGCTGCTCTATGACACGACTTTATTTTGTATGCATAACATAATCCTGCTTGAGCAGATATTTTTATCATGTGTTGTCTGTACTTAGCAAGTAAGATCGTGAGAACCAACTATTCTTGTTTTATTCATGATAAAAATTATTCATAACGAAGATACATGATGTTCATGATAAAAATGTATGATTTTCATGATGAAAATGCATAATATGATCAATGATGAAAATGCATGATATTCAAGATGAATGATACTCATGATCATCCAGGGTTATCCATCATGAACAATATATAAAATAGTTGGTTCCCTGGTTCTCATTTGAACTTCCCCCGAGTACATATATGCTTCTTCCTTTACAAAAGAATGCAAAATCAACTAGCTATAAATACTAACCAAAAACTGATGCCAGTAAACTAATGCATTTCTGGCTATGGGTCTCATTACAATGAAGCTAGGGTTGTGGTTCTCTGTTCAACAATTAGTCAATTAGAAAGGTGACCAAAACAATCAATTACTTAACACTTGTATCAAAACAAAATCAAGTTATTTGGAATATATAAATCTCATTGCTTACATTAAACATCTACAAATGTGCTCCAACAATCTGTTACCTATATCAGTATACAAATGTTCATGAAAATTGATTCAACACATTAAAACTCACCGCACTTTCCTATGGGACCTGAAACGAGATGGAGGCGATGGGGAATACTCCACCGGTAGCGGGGGTGGCTCTAGATCTCCAGAGAGCATTGCCACTACTTCTTTCATAGAGGGCCGAAGTGCAGGGGACTTTTGAAGGCAGAGAAGTGCCACTATAATACAAACTAGAGCTTGTTCCCTATCTAAACATTGAATAGACTGATCCACAAGCTCAAGAAGTTTCCCTGCACGAGCAAGATGACGTGCCCAAGATAGAAGATTTGCTCGCTGAAATTCCGACATGGGCGATCCAGTCACTTGAAGTGGTCTCCGCCCAGCAATTAGAACTAGCAGCAGAACCCCAAAACTATAAACATCACACTTCTCTGAGAGATCCCCACCACATGAATACTCTGGGGCAACATAACAAACAGTTCCCCTCATGCTTGGTGTGCTGCTAATACCACCACTTCTGGGTATCTCGCCGCTCACAGAATCATGGCTATTGTGCCGTGCCCTCCAAAGCTCACCACTAAATCCATCCAACCACCAATCGACACTACCTCTGCTACCCCTGCTCCTGCTTCTCTTTTTCTTTCTATCTACATATATCTCATCATCTTTTGGCCACCAGTTATCATTGTTAATGTTATCGTTAGTCGAGTCTTTCCCCTGCTTCTTCTTGTTCTTCTTTTTCTTTCTTGCTAGTTCATCACAATATTCCTCCTTCCACCATTCCCTTGCTGGCCTTCTCTTCTGTTTCTTCACATTCTTGTCCTCGTCCAGTGAAATCCACCAATCCAGCCTCTTTTTGTTCTTCTTTTCTGATTTTCCTGTTTGCCCTGCACTGGATGAAGCCCCAGTTGTGATCCATTCTGTCTTTGGCCTCTCCTTCTTGATCTCACTCCCAATCCACTCCATCACATAATCCTTCACACGTCCTGACTCCGACATACCATTGTCCTGTTTCCACCACCAATCCTTCCCTGACATGCTCTTCTTTCTCCTCCCACTTTTCTTCACACTACCACCACCACCACTCTCCAGGCTTATCGCATCAAGATTTCCCTCTGACACACTCACATCCCTTGCTGCAGCCATCCTTGGCGATGGGGGAATCGTCTCCGGGGATGTCTCCGCAATTGCAACCGTAACAAAACTCTCAGGTGATTGATTATCCGGAGCTACACTAAATTCCTCACACACTGTAGTTGTTGCCAGACTCTCAGTCTCCTCGAAGACAGATCCGTTATCCTCCATTATTGAATTCCCCACCTTTCTCCCTTCCTCAATCTTACTATTCAATTCAACTCGACCCTCATCTTCAGGTTTTAACCTAGCTAAACCAAAATCCCCAATCTTCGCATTGAAGTTATGATCTAACAGTATATTACTAGGTTTTATATCACCATGAATAATTGGTGGATCACAATAATGATGAAGATACTCGATACCTTTAGCGATATCAATTGCAACCGACAGCCGGTTTTTCCACTCCTTTAGCTCCGCACACTTGCGATGAAGCAAGCAATCTTGTAGGCTTCCGTTAGTCATAAGTTCATAAACAAGCACCATTCGCCGTCGTCTCCGGTCGGAGGAAAATCCAACCACGGAGAGGATACGATCAGAATCAATTTTTCCAGCAAAGAAGAGCTCGTTTTGAAACTCACGCTCGCCTTGGAGAGAACCGGCGTCCATGACCTTAACAGCAACATCCTGGTTATTGATTAGGGTTCCACGGTAAACGGAACCAAAACCGCCTTGACCTAGGCGGTTTGATGGGGAGAAGGAGGATGTGGCGCGGCGTAGGGCTGTGTAGGAGAACTTGTGAGGAGGTTTTGCGTCGGAAGGGGCGGTGCGCTTGCGTGTTGCGAACTTGCGGAAGCAGAGGCTTAGGACTACGAGAAAAGAGAAAGCAACGGCTAGTGGAGGCACAAGGCGGATTTGGTGGTGGTCAGTTGGCGTTGGCGGTGGCCGTGGAGATGGAGATGGAGGTAGACGAGATGGCATGATGACGATGATGAGAGAGAGAAAGTGTGAAGAGAGAGAGAGAGAGAGAGAGAGAGAGAGAGAGAGAGAGTAGAGATTTACATGGACAGCTATAAAGATCAGAGCAGAGTAGGAGCACAGCAGTTTTTGACTTTCTTTTTCCCCTCATTTATTTTTATTTATATTATATATTTCTTTCTTAATTCTTAATTTTCCAACAGTATTTATTAATTATTAAAATAGTCATTTTGACCTCGTAATTTCATCTCTTATCATTTAGTTATAGGTCTCTAATTAGCAGGTCCGTGATTTATGGTGGAGTCAAAGTGTAAAAAAAATCTGAACCACTAACCACCTCATCAATTTACAGAAACCAAATATGTAAATTCGGGAAGAAAAAAAACATATCATCCTGTATATTTATGGACCTATAACTAATTTACATATTTGGTCCTTATACTTTGACATTTTCATAAATTATGGAGCTGTCAACTATCAACTTATGGTTATTTTCATTATTTTTGAAAAAAAAAATGGTTAAGAGTTGAAACTCATCATGAAAAATGGTTATTTTAATTAATTTTTTAATTTTATATTTACATATATTATATTCAATACTTATATTATATTTTTAAGGCATTATTTAATTTGATTGTGGTATAATGATGTGTATATAGTAATACGGTTTCTCATTATTCGCATATACAAAAATAATACTAAGGGGTCGTTTATTAAGCACTTACTTGATAAGTGCTTATCGGATAAATTTCCTTATCGTATGAAGATGAGAAAGGCCAAGAATCTTACCGGGTAAGAACGAGGAGAATGATGGAGAGTTTTACCCGATAAGTGAGGATGACGACTCTTACACACATAAGCGCTTACCCAGTAAATTGTTGCATTCAATGTGTTTTGATGTACTAAAATCTTGCATAACATCAAAATAAATCATAGTGTTGACTCCTATCAGTAAGCGCTTACTGGGTAAGCAATTGAGTAAATGGCCCCTAAAAGTCATACAAAAAAAAACTATCATGATTGAACAACTTAGGGATACACTTAGGGGTTGTTTGGCAGTTGCTGAATGGTTTTATGCATAATGGTTAAGTGGTCAGAATGGTTAAGTGCTGAATGAAATATGGTTGTTTGGTAAATGTTATCTTAATGACAACAAATTACCATTTTACCCTTTGTATGCTTTGGTCCTGTTTTTGTATTGAACTAACATATACCAAAAAAGAAATTAGGGTTTCACTCACTCGATTTCAAAAAAGGGAAATGAAAACAGAGCAGTAGGAGTAGAAAGCAATTCCTGTTGGTTCCCATCTTCATGATTCCTTTGCTTTCCACCCACGAATGCTCACTCTCTTGTCTAATTCCTTAATCCATCCCCTTTTTCTGCCTCGATTTCCGGATTTAATGTATGAAACGCACGCATATAATCCTAATTTGGATAAATTTATGGATCAGATAAATGATTCTCAAGTTATATAGCACTTGCGTCTGCTACTATACAAAGATCCCAATTATTGAAACCGTTTATTGATTCAATTTATGTCAGGGTTATGGAGATGGAGGAAATTTCGAAATGTTGTAGTTGCTAGAACTGCAGCGGCGAGATTTTCTTCATCGAACACATCGAATTGTGGGGTTATGAAAGGGGTGTTAAACGCCGGAGTTCCTGGTCCGTACATTCGTCGGAGGTCGCAGATGGATCTCGTTTTTTCCGATAACCGACAATGGAAGACCGACGAGTGGGACCGACAATGGAGGGGGGGAAGACGGTGATGGAGGGGGGATGCGATGTGAAGAACGGAGGGCAGAGTTGGAAAAATGAACATCTGAATGGTTTAGTGAAGCTTTAGGTGCAAAATGGTTAAGAGGTTAATGTAACCATTAAGAGCTTGTTTTTTTTTTGGGCCAAACACTCTTGACCTCTTACCGATTAAGAGGTTGGCTCTTAATATCACCATTAAGATCCAAACAAACAGCCCCTTATTGAATAAGAGTCACCAAGTCACCACCCTCACTTTACTTACTGGGCTGATATTCTTGACCATTGAAATGACAATTTAAGGTTTTGGGTAATCATTTCTTACCCGATAAACAATAAATAGATAAGAACCATCACCTTAACTTATCGGGTAAGATTCTTAGTCATTGTTCTTTTTTTACCGAATAAAATTTTCGATCCTTATGATATTCATGCGGTAAAATAAAATGTTTCGATAAGTACTTACTTAATTAGCTTTTGATGAATGACTCTTAGCGTGTCATAACACCTCACACTCGTGTTAATGAATCGGTAGTGTGGCATGTTCTTGATATCGATGGTTAATGGTCTAATCCACCATCTTGTCTCAATTGAATTATATGGATAGTTGAAGTACCAAATTTGAAGATTGTAATCTATCAACAATTTTATGTCCTCTACTTGGACTAGTTTAACGTTTTTACTTGGTCAATGACAATACCTATTTTTTGACTTGTGGAACGTATTTGTTTATTCTCAATTAAAATGATGTTTTCATAAATAAAAAAATTAATATTAATTGTAAAAACTTTCACGTCCTTTTCTTGCTATTTAATCATTTTTAATTGAAAATAAATGTGATTAATTTTACAAAGGAGCAGTTGGTGAGGTATGAGACATCCACTTTCTTATTTATATTAATTGTTTTTACCTAATTTAATCGCATTGATGGATTATTAAATCATATCAATAATTTTATTTTTTATTTAAAGTATATAATTATTAGTTTCATAGATAAAGAAAGAAAAGGGAATAGGATGCCTTTAGCTTTAAGCTCTAAAATCTATATATATCAAACCTTTTGATCTTTTATGACTCCCACCTTTTTAAGGGTTAAAATATTCATGTTGAAGATTCAACACCAAAAAAGTAACAATCATACCCAATCAAGCTTTGGGACGATTTAACGTATTCATTGTAAGATGGTGTTAGATTGGTTTAAGCTTGATCTTTAAAGATTAAAAATACATGGAGATCTTAGATTAAAATCCAAAGAGAAATAAAAAATCTTCTTGTGACCACGGAGGTTCAAATGCGGTGACTCTGAACTACCTGCAAAGCAGGTGGTCGTACTGGGATTAGTTGGCTCGGAAAGCAGATTGGATATTCAAGTTAATAAAAAAAAATCATATACATTAGAGAAAATAAGATTTTTTATTTTTATTTTTGTTTTAAAATATTTTTTATATATTTTTAAATAGAAAAAACTCTAATTTAAGGAATTATTTAAAACCTTACGGGTGAAGAGAGAAATTAATTTTTTATTCATTCGATTGAATTATTGTTACTTTATATATAAAAAAAATTCAAAAAGTGTATTAAAGGATAAATCTATATAATATTTAAAATAGAGAATCTATTGAAGTCAAAGTAATTCTTTTTTAGAGATCTTGCATTCCGGTTCTCTATT
This sequence comes from Cynara cardunculus var. scolymus, assembly GCF_001531365.2. Classification (NCBI taxonomy): domain Eukaryota; kingdom Viridiplantae; phylum Streptophyta; class Magnoliopsida; order Asterales; family Asteraceae; genus Cynara; species Cynara cardunculus. The sequence goes on from NC_037528.1 coordinate 1,195,439, forward strand.
TTTAAGAATTTTTAGAGAATCTGTTGGATATATATACTATATTATAGAGGATTTGGTAAAAACTTTTAAAAATTATTTTTTATGCATTAAATATTGTTTATTGATACATATTATTTATAATTTAAGATTACAAATAAATTGTGCATATATACAACTTATTAAAGTTCCATATTTGAATTTGTGTAACTAACTAGAGATAAATATATATACTAGATAGGTATCTCATTTTAAATATAAAAAATCTAAAATATATTTAAAATAATTATTGAATTCTAACAAAATACTAATTATTATCTTCATAAAAAAATTATGTTATTAAATTAAAAATAAATAATTTCATTACTAAATTTAATTTAAATTATAATAAAAATTTGAATTAACGAAATTATACACAAAAAAACAAAAACTTTTAAAAATTCAATTTGATACTAAAATCGATATTTTTTTCAAAAAATTATTATACCTTCAAATTTATGTTTTATTCAAAAAAACAAATACATTATCGTGTTTTCAGTACCATATAAAATCATACTATAACATCGGCGGAGACAGTATAAAACGAAACACTAAAATCGAGATTATCTCGTTGCATTGCGCGAGTATCATTCTAGTGTTCTTTAAAGTACAGACTACCATACAGTCCTAAAACCGGCAAACCTTTTGTACTGAAGGTCGGCATGGCCCACAAAGGTTTCGACACCTAACCTACCGATATTTAATACAGTCCAGATGAATCGTTAATTAGTTCCGTTTGCACATAAGTCAATGGTAAGTTCAAAAACGAATAGCCTATACCATGTCTAATTTAACACGCTTATGATAATATTTTAATAATTTTAATTTTAAATTGCAAAAGAATTGAACATTCGAGAGTCAAAGATATTGTTCAAACTTAGAGAAGGCATCGTTGAAGAAGGGGAACCTCAGTAGGCAGCAAAGCGGACCCTTTTTGCTGAGTTGGCGGCACCACCTGTTTAGCCTGGGTTAGACTTCGTTTGAACAGGGTCTGAATCAAGGGTCCACCCATGAGTTGTTTTCTTGCTACAAGTTAAATCGGGTCCAATCTATACGTGTGGGGGAAACAGCATGGGCCTGCTGCTTCTAGATCACATATGGTCCCAGTTTCAAACCCATATACAACAAGTAGTATAATGTTGCAATCCATGCAATGTTAGGTGTGCATTTTGTCCTCACTAACCATATGTAACATTTTATATTAGATTCTGATCCAAAATTACATATATAATATGATGCCACGTGGAAAATGTGTGCATTTACAGTCTGACGATAATCGATCGAATCTGAATCATATGTGATCCAGTTGTTCTTGTGTTTTAGAGAAGGGGTTAATGTGTAGAAACTTTAAATATTCTGAGAAATGAGAAACCACCTAATTCATGTAGTACTGATAATGAATAACTGTAAATAATCATAAATATTATTCAAATACTACATGAAATAGATGGTTTTATGGTTCTCAAAATATTTAAGGTTCTTACATAAACTTAGGACTGTAAATGAACCGAACGTTCAATGAACCGTTCGTGAATCGTTCGTTGAGAAGTTCGTTTATTTAATAAATAAACGAATATGAACACAAAAATTTGTTCGTTCAGTTAAACGAACAAACATAAACAAGAGTCTCGTTCGTTCATTTATGTTCGTCAACGTTCGTTTATATTTGTTCGTTTATATATTAATTTTAATATAAAACTTTTATTTATTTAGTTTGAATTCAAATTTTAAAAGGCCTTTTAAGTATTGGTATATTAATGATGGTAGATGAATGGTGATTGTTTTGTGTATGTTTTTAATATGGATAATTGGTATGTAATAGTTAATTGAATGACAAATATTGGTGTTCGTTTGTTTATGTTCATTTATACATGTTCGTTTATGTTCGTTTAGCATATTAACGAACGAACATAAACGAACACGAACACACCTGATTTCTAAACGAACGAACACAATTATTTTCATTCATTTACCGTTCGTGTTCGTTTGTTTGTTCGGTTAAGCTAAATGAACGAACATGAACAAGTCTCTGTTCGTGTTCGTTCGGTTCGTTTACAGCCCTACATAAACTTGACAATATATATACACCCATATACATATCAATACATGTTTTAGTTTAAGATCCGTAAGTTTTTCAACTGATTTCAATTATTATGACTTCTAATATACTAGACACGCTAATGACTTTGTTCTGTATATCAAATTAGGAACTACGATTATACAAAGAAAATGTCAATTATTTTGACTGAAGGTGTCAGCTGAGAATATTAACTTCGACCCTATATATAACATGTGAAATGGGTACTTTTAAAATTACTTGAAACAGGTAAAGAGTAAATAGGTTGGTTGAGTTAGGTAAACTGTTTGAACCTAAATATACAAATGTTTACTGACTATTTGACCACATGACATTAAATGTATCGTGCACATAAATATATTGTTCACTCATAAAATTCAAGTTTACAGTTTTTTTTTTTTTTGTTGTAATTCTACAACTTTTACGGCTATGTTATTATATGCTACAAACATTTATAATTTTGGTACATAGTAAATAAATAGTTATTTATATCCTAACTGTTTATACGATATCTAAATGTTATCTGAAACATGCCCATTAATCCAAAAATACGTAATTATTTATGAATAGATATATAAAGTTTATATTTATTTCTTTTGATTAAATGAAATGTCTTTTTTTTTTTACCGGCAAAGAAAAACGAAATATTATAAAAAGACTAGCAAGACGCTAGCAAAGAGAGTAATAAATCACCAACCACATACCTCTACAACATTATTTATCAACTTACTCAACCTTCCACTTTGAGTACCATCTTTGTCTAATACATATTATTGTTTATTCACTTACATGTTCTTTTAGGGTGTATGTATATAAAAAGACTACGGAGAAAGCAAAGAATACGTATTCCAATTACGATGAAAGAGACCGATATAAGGATATGAATGTGTTGAAGAACTTCCCTCGTAATTGGATCTCTCCACATGTGTGGATGCAGATGGTTGATATTTGGAACAATGATCGTTGTTATTTGACCTTTGAGACACAAGCAAAACGTCGTGCTACCGACCATTGTGAAACTGTTTGATTACACACATAAGAAGAGGTCGAGTAGAGGCGACATGTCTATGGATTATGAGGGGTGTGTGACCTCTATGTGTAGTCGGGTCGTGGTGAATATCTATCTACTTTAATGTTTATAATTGGGTAATTATCTATCTAGTTTTGGTCGCCATTAATTGTTGGGCAAACATTTAAATTGATTAAGTTAAAATCTTAGTACAAGTCTAAAGAGTCATTCTTCAGAGTAATTTCCGAAGTACAAGTCTAAAGAGTCATTCTTTAGAGTTAGCTCACCCGAATTCTGAAGTCTTCTTTTTTCATACAGAGCACCATGCAGAGTCTTTGCATAGTGCATGCAGAGCTTCTGACTTGTCTGTACAGAGCTCTGAAATCTGAAGAGTTTTACTTCAAAGATATTTCAAGAGTACAAGTATGAAGTCATTTTTAGAGTTATACTTCATAGTTATTTAAATAGTACAAGTCTGAAGTCATTCTAAATTTAATTCTAAGTTTAAATTCAATTTACTGATATAGTTTCATTTCTAAATTTAATTTTATTATAGGATTAACTTCATTTTAACTAATTATTGATATAGTTTCATTTCTAAATTCAAGTCTGAAGAGTTATTTTTTAGAGTTATTCGTTAGAGTTATTTCAAGAGTACAAGTCTGAAGTAACATCATACTTTCAATGATCATTTATATTTGTAAGATAAGTTCCTGACATGATTTAATTTTTTCAAATTACTTCGCGTAATACACGAGAGCGAACCTAGTGAATTAATAAAAATGTAACTTAATTATTTATAAAAAAGAAACTTAATTCCGTTCCAAATATTACAAACCAAACACACCAAAGAATCAAATCCTCCCGATATTAAATCTTTCTATGAAATCCAAGTCCCTCAAAAACATTATACTAAAAGAAACGATCTTTTAATGGTTACAAAAGATGTAATTTACCGTAACAACTTTCACATGTCATGCTTGTACCATGGGCGAATATTCCCACGATAATGGAATGGACACATTAACAATCTATGATGATCTTAGTAAACAAACAACGTTGATCCGTCAGTAATCTAGTAGCGGTTTTTCCATCATCGACGACACCAGAGTAATCCATTGATAAACCATCCATATATTTTTTTGGATTACTATGACATTGTGGGCATTCTCTTGCTAATTCATCAGTAAATTATTTTTAAAAAGAACATGTAAATTCTACAAATATTAATTTTAAAAATACATTTTTTATATAAAATATGGGATAATTTATAATTTTAATATTATTTTTAAAGAATTTTAATTTCTTTTCTATTATCAAAAGAAAGTTCTAGAAAACTTAATCATTATTTTCATTGAATAACACGAGTTGTTAACTTTTTTTTTTGTTTTCCTCCCCTTTCTCCCTCCACTTTTTCTCGCAAACGGTAATCTTCAAATTTAGAACCCTAGAAATGATCTCTTTCATCTCCTTTCCTTTCTTCTTCGAGTCAATCCCCATTAGAATTGGTAAGAGGCTCCCTTGACGAGTTCATCTATCGCGTTGCGTTGCGTTGCGTTGCATTGCATTTATATACAGTTATACACACAAGAGAATCATATGCATCATATCTTATCCAGCATTCAAAATTCAGAATGCATCGGAAACCGGTTTGCTCCCAGTGTCCAGGTTTGTTAAATGCTTAACTCGCAGCATTTATACATATTGGTTACCATGTCTATAATCTAGTGTTAATATGCGTGTTAAATCAAGAACGAAATTGGAAGATCAGATAAAAGTGTTATGGATTTCTGAGAACTATGTATTTACTACATTAATTTTGTTGCTCAAATTCATCCACATCAGTATCTAAATGCAGAATATCATCACAATCACTGCTGTTTGTCCACGGAATAAGAACATCAGAGTCTTAAAACTCAAATAATGATTATTTAGGAATAGAGGTTTCAACTTGTTCGTTATAGTATTGGAAATGCATTTAAGGCAAGTCTACAATCTTCTTATGCCTCTCATGATAGCACTCACATCAGAGGCAAATTGGAAGGACACCACCCTTAACCCTCTGCATTTGTTACTTTCTGGATCGAGCTTGGAGGACCAGCCGTCCCAACGACAACGAGAACATACTTCACATCATCAACAGGCATATTGTTGGAGGCCATATTTCAGGGTGCTATTGAGGAAAAATCATACCAACAGCAACTAATCAATCTCATTACGCTAACACGGCTTGCCTCTTTGTTGTCTTTTGTATTGTTCTTACTAGGAATTCTTTGTATTTAGTAGCTCAGCTGGGTCTTTTCAAAAGCTTGGAACTTATTCAAGATTAATTAGAGGTCCTTGGTTCAAATCCTGACTCTTGGGTCTTGTCCTATGGATTAACAACGGTGTCAGTGTGTCAATGTGTGGATGGAGAAAAGTTCATCCTCTGGCATGTGGTTTGAGAGATTTTTTGATATTTGAATTGTTATTGATTGCTCAACTGAACACATGCCTTTTCTTCCCACATATTTGCTTTAGGATGGTCAAATGATCAAATATTGTATTGGGTTATGGGATGCATTTTAAGGAATGTAGTGTCCTTGAGAGAGCCTTTGATTTAGTTGGTTAATGTAGAACTACCATATAAGCCATGTAGCACGTATCATGCTCCATGTATATTCATCTATCAACCATAGACAGATGATTTGCCATCATATTGGAAAAGTTGGATTTGAACCCATTCTGGTTGCTCTAGAGTTGGCAAGCATGCCCGCTAATTTATGAAGCGAGTGGCCCTGAGTATACGTTTGTATTGTGGAAACTCTCATATGTTTGACGTGTGGCCTTAAATATCCAATAGTGCACTGTGTTCTGTAGATTTGTACCTCTTATGTGATTATGTTAATCTAACCTTTCTGTAGATATTACAGTGGTAGGGGAGTCTTGTTCACGGAACTATTTGTTAGAGTCATTTTACAATATACTTGAGTGCTAGTTGCCGATACTTTCCAATTCTAAGCTGGATAATATATGTGCCAAGAATAGAAGTATGTATTATGTATACAGATCATGCAACTCTTTTAGGTCAGATTGATGGGCATGTGAGCCTAAGCAGCCTGTAACCGTTCTAACTTTTTTTGTCTTCATTGATTACTGTATAAGATTGATTATCTTGTCGATTGATTCAGAGACTGCCTTGAACTTGATCAATCACTTGAATGGCCATCCAGTTTTCAGTCTCATGTCTTATGTAAATTCTTGTAGTGGATTAATCGTTTTTTCTGGAGCCTGCAGACGGTCACCACACATGTCCAGTTTTGGTTTCTAGTTCAGTACTGCCTGATGTACAAGATTCTTATTCCAAGTCATTGTAATGGAGAATTATTAGCATGCCTCTTTGAGCAAAAAGCTATATATTGCAGTAGATAGTAGAACCACAAATTTAACAAATTCCTCTCTCAATTAGTAATTAGCTATAGGGGAGTAGTTACATGTAACATATCACATACAAATAACGTATTGAAATGGTGGGAATGTAAGATCTATCGTCACCTGCAACATATGATTATCAACCAAGAGATGATGTTCATAAATAATTATTGGAAATAATACAACTTAAAGAACTTCTTGGCTGCATTCCTTTTGTTGGTCAAACACTCCTTTCAAATTTTCAAACTTGTAGCTTGTGTCTGTTTTGACCATAGTACCATTCAGTTTGCTCTACACTTGCAGAGGAAATATCCACACACATTTGACTCCTTTTGAATCAGAGCTAGACGGATAACAGAACTTCTACTGTTATTCAATGAAAAAGGTGGGGGATGCTCAACTCCAAGTTGGCTTTATTTAGTTCAGTTTAATTGAGCTGGTTGTGAATTAGGCAGAACAAACAAGTCCCTTTATGAAGATAAAACGCTAAGAGAATATATTGCCAAATAGTTGAAGGTAAAGCAAAAAGAGGGTTACATGATCTGAGAATGAATCAACACTTAACACTGCTTTTTGGGATAAGCATCTTTTATTGTTGCACCTCTAGTTTTTATCCCTGTCTCTAACAACATGGTTTATAGTGGTGACAGCCATGTGATTACAATTGGGCTTCTTACTCTGTGTACACCATCTTTCCATATCAAAGCTCCAGATTCTGGTGCTGTTTGCCTAATCTTTGTTGTGAAGGTGACCTTATAAGAGAGCTTTTGATATTTCTTGGTGAAATCTAGAGTCGATGGCTCCACTTTAACATCCACACCTTTGAATTCTGAAAAAACCACATGGTACTTTGAAGTCGGAGGTCCAACGTTAGTCACTGTTCTGTGGATAGTTACAGCAGAAACTCTTTTTTCTTCTGGGAACACAGCCGATAGAGCTGGGTAGTTCAAATCGCTTGGGCCAGAAAGGGAATGCTGGCAGGTTCTATTGGAGAACTTGGCAAAAACCACCAACTGGGTGCGGGTTAAACCCTGTGTGCACAGAAAGTCAAAGTAATCCTGTGCTCCAATATCGTAAATCAGACCAGGGTCAAGGGCTCTAGATGGGTTAATGTGTCCTGCACCATGGTCATATGGGCTAGATGGTCCACCAGTCGAAGAATCTTTCAGAGGTTGATAGGCGTTATCATGGATATATGCTGTTGTCATCAATGCTGATTTTATAGCAGCAGGACTCCAATCTGGATGTCTTGCTTTCAGTAATGCAGCAACACCACTCACATGAGGACAAGACATGGAAGTGCCTGAAAGTATATTGAACTCTACTCTACGTCGATCAGTCTCTAGACTCGATGGACCCATATCACCCGTCCAAGCAGCAAGTATATTGACTCCCGGAGCCACCAGATCCGGCTTCAGAATCTCCAAGGAGATGAAATTAGGTCCTCTGGATGAAAAAGCAGCCACCACTGGAGACGGTTTAATACCAACTTTGGTCCCGTAAAATGCAAGATTCGCAGAGGGATTTCGATCTCTCATTGCATATTGCTTGATTGCTTTTCCCTCTTTTTCCCCTACAGCTACTGCCGGAAGAAGGTGGCAATCTGCCACCAGTTCCTCTCCATTGGCAGCGGTGTTGGACAAAATCATCCCTATGCCACCTGCTTCTTTTACCACTTGACCCTTCTGAACTCGAGGACTAATCCCACGGTCGCATATCACAATCTTTCCTGCAACCACATGTGGGTCCAGTGTTCCCTCCAAGCACAGCGAACCTGGGTCAGGGCTGCTTGAATTACTCCCGGTATAAACCAGAGGATACAACATTTTGGGTGTTAGATTTCTTCTTCCTTTATAAAGAGAAACCCCTTTCAGCATCACCCCAGATCCCAGCTTCACAGAACCTGGAAAATCTCGGTCCATGGTGCTTGCACCAACTGTAGTAATCCATGGCGAAACATTAGTCAGGCTGACTGGATCAGGCCCACCGTTTCCTGCAGAGCACGAAATGAGAACCCCTTTCTCCATGGCTCCAAAAGCCGCTATTGACAAACTGTCACGATGGTATGATGAAACTCCACCACCTAAAGATATAGACATGACATTGACTCCGTCTGCCACCGCCGTGTCAACGGCGGAGAGAATATCAGAGCTAAAGCAACCACCAGTCCAACAAACTTTATAAGCTGCAATTCTTGCCCCAGGAGACATTCCTCTGGCTGTACCATAAGCATAGCCCAAAAGATTGGCTCCATGCACCGGAGAACCTGCAACCGTGGCTGCCGTGTGCGTCCCATGACCGTCTTGATCTCTAGGAGACTTGTACTCTTTCTCCTCATTGATATTCCCAGTGGCAGCTTCATAGCCATGGTAAAATGCTCTAGCACCGACAATCTTTTTATTACAATGGTGCTTTCCAAAACCCCGGCCGACTTCACATTTGCCTTTCCAGTGGGTCGGAACGGAGGTAAAACCTGTGTCATTGAAGCTTGGGCTCTCCGGCCAGATTCCGGTGTCCAGCACACCGACGACAACATCGTGGTCAGTCAGTTTGTCAGACCAGACGCTCGTACTATCTTCCGGCACCAGCCCAAGAAACGAGGGACTTCTTGTCGTATGCAGCTCATATTTAACCTCGGGAAGTACGCTAACCACACCATTTTGATCTTCGAGCCTTTCTGCTTCTTCCTGGCTCAGCCATGCCGCCATACCGTGAAAAGCCGACTGGTATGTATAAATAACTCTTTGATCTTCTTCTTCTTCATTGATGCCATCGGGTGAAACTGCTACTGATCTTACGAGTGATGAGTACCACTCAAAATGGTCAGTGAAGGTTGTAGGTTTAACAGCGATGTCCATATGGACAATATAAGTTTTCTTGGATACGCCATTGTTGGTGGATGAGAGAGCAAGGTTGATGGTCAGACAGCTTGATAGATACAGACATAGCCACCATTTTACAGGAATCCTACCCATTTCTTGAAATTAAAAGTTCTGATCTGAGTAGTGTTGGGAAGGAGGAAATGAAGAAGATGAGTGGAAGAAGAAAGGCAAATGGAGTGATTTTATTAGAAGCGGTGTGTGTAGGAGAGAGAGAGAGAGAGAGAGAGAGAGAGAGAGAGAGGGCCTGGTGTGTCATCTTGTGCAGGTAATAAAAGTGGTAGTTGAATAATAATGGCGGTTGATATTTGGGAGATGGACTTGGCTGGTGATAAGGATTTAACGAGTCGTTACCTCTTTGAGGGTTTTCATCTTCTTATCTGTCATAGTACTACTGGTTCACCGCAAAAATCACACAAACAGCCCTTGAATAGATTAAATTTACCTCTTCATCATTTTTCTTCTCAAGTTTTTTTTTTTTTAAAAATCGCCATCCTCGTGATTAACAACTCCTCAACTACAAAAAATTGATTTAATGTTATCAATGTCGTATGGGGCACCTTCACAAGTGATGTGTGCTCAGCAAGTGAGTAAACATGCATCTTTCCAATGACGTGCGCTCTGCAAGTGCCCACTAGCAACTTTTTTTTTTTTTCCTTTTGAAGTTTGTTCTTATACTTTATAAGTTGAGGAGTCGTTACTTACAGAGTGATAACATTTAGATAAAACCGGAAAAAAAAAATGGCAAATCAACACCAAGAAAATGATGATGAGCCAGAGCCAGAGCCACTGCTTTTAATGTACAACGGTTACTAGTGAGAGGGAGTAACTGCAGCAGTTATTAGTGAATTACTACTACTCTCTCTTACAATATATGTTTTCTAGCTACTCACAAGTATATGCCACAACAACAGTTTACCGTCGGCAATTAATACACACCAAGATTGGCCTTCTTCATCTCTAAATAAGACCCTCTATGTTTTTTTTTCTTTAATAAGTTAAGTAGAAACAAACCAAGTTGGATGTGGGGATATAGAATGTACAAAGGCCTTAACTTTATATTGGAAGACAGATTTTGTAAAAGAACTTCTGCTTAGTTTAAGAGTAATCTGTCTTGTCCTTCTTGCTTTTGCTAACCTAATAGATAATATTTGACCGGAAGACGTAGAGGTACGAGTTGATATGTTCTTATAGTACAAAGTTGTAGGGTGATAAACGAATTGGAATGTATCGAATTTTAATCAAGGCAACTAGTACCCTTTAAGTTTCCAAATTTTACTTGCTTTCCGAATGACCAAAAGAAAATGGGAAGCATGACAGGACGTCTCCATGGGAATATTGTGGCTTGTGGTACTTTTGCTCGCTAGGATTTGATCGTTTGACCATCTACTATGATGAGTGGCTTTGAACCGAATATATAGCTCAAACCCAGACTCCAACTATTATTTGAGCCCATAAAATGTCAAGACTAAGGGGTGTTTGAAATTGCTTATTTAAAGAGTTTATCGACTTATTCCGTTGTGGTACCGGTAATAAGCAATTTTTAATGTTTGGATGGAAAGAAAAGAAAATGCTTATACTGGTTTGGCAGCGGTAATAAGGAGTTTTTGATAAGTTACTTCATTCTAACTTGTCGGAAACAACTTACATTTTTATCCTTTTCTTTTAACTCTGGAGGATTTGGGTTTGGCGTTGAGGAGAAAATATTCAACCTAACCAACATCGTCATTTCTAACAATGTTATTGCTGCCATAACCAAAAGGTGAAGGTGGGCCAGTTTTTTGTTTCACTGAAAGAGAAGAGAAGAATTTAATGGCTTTTGATTCGAGTTTATTGATGAATTTGGTAGGAATTTCATGATTAACGACCTTAAAAAATCCAAAATCTTGACAAGCTTTGACAAGGTGTTATGATTTGGGTTTCGAGAGGTCAATGAGGGGAATTGTAGGAGGGGATAGTCAAAGGGTTGACTGGTTTGCAGGTTTTGACGAAGAACTGTTTGATTGTGGGATTAGAGAGAGCCACCATTGTTGAGTTGAAAATTTGCAGAGAAAAAAGATGAAGGAAGCATAACATTTCAATGGTGGATTGGTTGGATATTTGTAGGAGAGGGAGAAATACATGTTGTATGCAAGAAAGAAAGAAGTGAGGAAGGGGTTTTTTTTTTTTGAAAAAATATCTTTTTTTGGTACTGTAATAAGTTAATCTAAATATTTTTTATAAAACTCTTATTTGATACCACATAATTTGATAAACACTTTTACAAAAAAATTAAGTTGTTTTAAATAGGGAAAAGTACAATAAAAATCAATGGACTTTCTTGTTTGGAATGATTAAGTCCTTAGACTTTTTTTGAAACAAATAAGTCCTTGGACATTCCAAAACATGTTAAATAAGTCATTGGACATTCCAAAATATGTTAAATAAGTCTTTGGACAATTTTTGGAACAAATAAGTTCTTGGATATTCCAAAAAATATTAAATAACTCCTTGGACAATTTTTGGAACAAATAAGTCCTTGAATCCGGAAAAAAACCCAATGAACATTCATATTTTGAACGATTAAGCCCTTAAATATTTTTTGAACCAAAAAGTATTTAGATCCATAAAATTAAACAAATATAACAAAAAAATATTTACATTTACAAAAAAATAATTATATTTAAAAAAGATTTTTGATAAAGTTTATTTTAATTAAAATTAAAATATATTCTGTCAGTGATT
>NC_037528.1:1207948-1208855 GCF_001531365.2 Cynara cardunculus var. scolymus
TTTTGGAATGTCCAAGGACTTATTTGTTCCAAAAAATTGTCCAAGGACTTATTTGTTCCAAAAAATTGTCCAATGACTTATTTAACATGTTTTGGAATGTCCAATGACTTATTTGTTCCAAAAAAAAGTCTAAGAGCTTAATCATTCCAAACAAGAAAGTCCATTGATTTTTATTGTACTTTTCCCTTTTAAATAAGCAATCCCAAACGCCCCTGATTAAATGGCGTGCAAATACAATCCTTCAAGATTATACAACTGATACAACTCACTTATCCACCATCCATTTTTTTAATTTTCTTTTTTTTTGGTTTCGTTTTTTAATCAAGGATAGTTACAAACTCTGTCACCTTGCTTCACTCTCTCTTTCCCTTCCAAATAAGCCAACTCATACCACAACGAAGAAGATGATTGGTTTCCAAACCTATGTAACGTCATCAACGCTGCCTCAATTTCCTCCTGGTCTAAGTTCAACTTTTTCCCTATTTCCATTATCACCGCCTTCCCCGATGCCGGCAAGCAGTAATGCTGTATCACTTTTCTGAAGTTTGGTACGTTAAGTTCTGTCAAATTGTTCAGGAGTTCCTTTGTAATTATGGAGAACCCGAATCCGATTGTCTCTTCTAATGGAAGAATAGAAGAACCCAGATTGTGAAAGATTGACCCTGAGTAATTCTTCGTCCACATGTCGTCCCCATCCTTTCTAAGAGTAACCCCGGTGATTCCTTTGGAGTCTTCTTCACGGATTACAAAGTTGTAAGCTTTGTCATCAAATGCACCTTGTGTCCTTAGAGCATAGAGTAATCTGTATTTGGAATTCTTTCTGGCGGATGGTTTGTTGGTGATTAGAATGGCTGCACTACCTGATTGGAAGAGGCAATTGAGGACCATCATTGACCGGTCTTTTCCT
>NC_037528.1:1209204-1214701 GCF_001531365.2 Cynara cardunculus var. scolymus
GCGCTACACCCCATACCACTGATGTTGAAGCTCTTTACATCTTCTCGTGTTGCATACTTGTTGACAATGATGGAGGATACGGAAGGAGATGGACAAAACCCACTGCAGTTGACGATGATAAAGTTGGGTTTTTGGATAGAAAATCTTCAAAAACTGGGAAGAGAACCACTTGAGCTTCTTGAATGGCTTCATCATGGGTTGATCTTGGTGGGATATAGTGTAGAGCTGGAGGAAAGTATTGGCCTGAACACACCAATACTTCGAGACAAGAAATCAACACTTTGTTGGTCAAGAAAGTGAACGATTTTTGCATGTTCGAGGAAAGACGAACAGGGTACCCTCCAGTGAGAACAATTGACATCTAATTGATAAAGGCACATATATTGAAAGTTGGATGAAGTCTTAATCACCCACCTCAATATAAAGGTAAAAAAATATCACATATATTCTATGAAGATCTATGTAGAACTAATCATTAGCAAACGATCAAGTACAACTAAGTTGCGAGTCCAATTAATGTCGTTAAGCTGCTAAAAGAGAGACCTCATTTCATAGTCCATACTCCATACATCTATATATAAACAGGATAACTATGAATACTATCAGCCCATGGGCCTTTATGGGCCTCATTGATAATGGGCCTGTTACACTCCCATACCAAACTGTTACACTTGGGCCCAGTCCCCATCCCCAGCTGCAAAACTCTGTCACCTTGCTTCACTCTCTCTTTCCCTTCCAAATAAGCCAACTCATACCACAACGAAGAAGATGACTGGTTTCCAAACCTATGTAACGTCATCAACGCTGCCTCAATTTCCTCCTGTTCTAAGTTTAACTTTTCCCCTATTTCCATTATCACCGCCTTCCCCGATGCCGGCAAGCAGTAATGCTGTATCACTTTTCTGAAGTTTGGTACGTAAAGTTCTGTTGATTTGTTCAGGAATTTCTTTGTAATTATGGAGAAACCATAAAGTATTTTTTCTTCTAATGGAAGAATAGAAGAACCCAGAATGTGAAAGTTTGACCTGAGTAATTCTCCGGCCACATGTAGCACATCTTTTCTAAGGGTAACTCCGGTGATGCCTTCGAAGTCTTCTTCACGGATGGCAGAGTTGTAAGCTTTGTCATCGAATGCACCTTGTGTCCTTAAAGAGTAGAGTAATCTGTATTTGGAATTCTTTTTGGCGGATGGTTTGTTGGTGATTAGAATGGCTGCACTGCCTGATCGGAAGAGGCAATTGAGGACCATCATTGACCGGTCTTTTCCTGCATACCAACCGTTTGATAAAATCTCTGTACTAAGGATTACAGCGTTAGAGTTGTTGTGAACTTTTAAGAGGTTCTGCACCATTTCAACTGCTAATGCACTCGCGCTACACCCCATACCACTGATGTTGAAGCTCTTCACATCTTCTCTCATGGAGTACCTGTTGACAATGATGGATGATAGGGAAGGAGATGGACAAAACCCACTGCAGTTGACTATGATAATATCTATATCGAGAGGGGAAAGATGGGATTTGGATAGAAGGTCTTCAAAAACTGGGAAGAGGACTATTTGAGCTTCATTAATGGCTTCTTCATGGGTTGATCTTGGTGGGATGTAGTGTAGAGCTGGAGGAATGTATGTCCGTTGACTTTGGCCTGAAGACACCAAGACTTTAGACATGAAATCAATACTTCGTTGGTCAAGAGAGTGGATGATTTGTGAATGTTCAAGAAAAGCCGAAAAGGGTACCCTCCAGTAGTTTGGTGGCTTAAAACACGAGTAATCTACAAGGTAGATTGCAGGAGAAGAGGATGTGAGGTAAGTTTTAAAGAAGAAGAAGAAGACGACAACAGTCGAGAGTACTAAAAAGATGGGTTCTTGTTTTCGATTGAGAAAAAGAAACGCAAGTAAACAAAGAAGGATAAACAACAAAACCTTGAGGGAAGTTGAGAGACTTGTGTGAAGTTGTTTTGGAAGTATAGTTTTAGGAAAAGAGTCATGGCTGAACTTGGAAAGCTGCTCCATTTTTGTGTGAGAAAAAGAGTGGTGATTACAGATGATCTGAAGTCGGAATATATAGACTCATGAATGGGCACATGGAGTTATCCACTCATCTTATTGATGGTTCGATTCGACCAACATCAATGGGAAATATTGATTTTTATTATAAAAACAAATTGACACCGAGATCATGGTCACTTGTCCCAAAATAAGATAAAACAATTTTAAACTCGATATCAATATATAAATTCGGGTCTCCATGCAGAGTGTTCGGTTTACAGCTCATCGCAGCATCAATGGCAACCCAAGTATAACAATGAGCTGCCCGAAAAGCAAACACGTTAGCACTCACTCATCGGTGGCGTTTGTTTTTTTTTAAGCGGTGATTAAGTCTGAAGTTTTATTTCATTTAATTAATAAGAATTGGTGTTGAAGTTTGAAAGCTGAATCAATAGTTTGTTTTTGTAAATCAGGTGCAAACATTTTGCAAATTCTTTTGATTTTCATAAAATTTTCATTGCCGAAATTCATTTCAACAATTGCTTAACAGATGGAATAAAGTAAGAACCTTTTGGATATCTTTCAGACTTCTAATGCTATCGTGAATGCTGCCGGTGAGTTTGTTTGTAGAAACATCAATACTTTTGACAGCGGATAAATCGTCAATAGAAGTTTTTGTTTCACATTAATTTTCTAAGCTAACCTATACGTACATAATATATATATATATATATATATATATAATATAGAGAGATAGAGAGAGATCTAGAGAGAAAAGGTGGGGACGTGCATTTCATGTGTGATGAAACGACAATGGTGTCTTTGGTGGAGAAAAAAGCAATAGCAAAAAAGAATAAAAGAAAAGGGGAAATAAAAGGAAGTAAGAGTGTCTAGGAAATAATAAAAGGACGTTGCATTTCACTGTTTGTTTTTATTATTATTTTCAGACTCTATTAAGTGATAAAATGCTCTGAAAATAATAATAAAATAAACAGTCTGAATTACAAAACGTTTAAACGAGTCAGACATAAATGGGTAATTAAGAGCTGAAAATGAAAAAACAAACAAGTCCTAGTTGTTTGATTTTGTAATTTTCAGATAACATTAGATTTGAATAATTTAAAAAAATGGGGTTAATTAAAGTTGTGGAGAATTGAAGTTGAAGTAGTTTATGGGAAGAGATAACGCTGAAAATGGGAAGCATATTAAATGAAGATAGAACGCATTGATGGTAAAAACAAACGGTTGGTAATTTATGGCAGCATTCATTAAACCATTTGGGTAACTGGAATTCTTAGCTTCTGTTTTTTTCATATTTCCAACCTCCAAATTTAAGAAGAAGAAAAAAAGTCAACACATATACTTCCTCTTTCCAAAAACACCCCGCCCCCTATGCCATACAGTATGTTAAAACCGAGAAATCTCTAAAACTCCATATTTAAGAGAAATAAATAATAGAAGACATTAAAATTAAATATTTAGAAGAAATAAAAATTTAATTTTATTAAATATTTTAATAATATAGTTATTGATAAAAATTAAATATTTTATTAAATTTATCGAATATTAAATTGGTCCTGCCCATGAACAAAGGCCTTATTTTAGGCTTAACTCGTCCAACCAATTTCTAGATCAAAGTGGACTAAACCACTTTTTGACTGAGACTATAATCGACTTTTAGATATTCGATAAAAAGACCGGGTGATGATAGACCAATTAAGTAGTAAGATCTGGACATTTTAATTAACTACTAATTATCAATAGGTGTTATAACTCGTTTTTTTATCATTAGGGTTTTGGCATCTCTAAGGCGGACTTTAGTATCAATAAGTGATATGGGGTATTGAAAAATTATCAAATCTCAAACACGGAAAAACACTTTAAAATTTCTCTAAAATTCGTACTTCTTGTTGGTGTTTTGATCTACTTTTGCTCTCTTATTCTTATGTTATTGAAGTCTTTGTATTCTTCATCGTCAAATGGCATCCAATGTTATCGGTGCTTCACCCCCCACCACCGATTCCGTTGTGCAAGTCATCACCAATAATGGTCGAGGTATCTGAAAACATTTCATCTTGGTGATTCTTGCCGGTGGGAAACGGAAGGTGCAATATATAAACAGTACTTATTTCTAATTATGGCAAAAATAAATTCGAGGTTGAGACATCATGGTAGAAATCTTGATTTGTGGTTAAAGTAGCTATGGATCTGATGCAGTGAACCCCCAAAGATGTTTATCCAAGAAGGGTTTTTGTTTGGAATTTTCAACAACCCTTAGGGGCGTTTGGTTCGTAGAATGGAATTCGATGGAATTGGAATTATCAAATGAATTTGACTTTGAGGGAATGAAATGGAATTTGATGAAATTTGACCATGTCTTTTGATTGCGTTTGGTTGGATGGAATTCTTAACGGAATTTGAATTTTTTTTGTTTCGTTCACGGAATTCAACGAAAATTACATAGATGACATTTCAAGAAAATTCTTTTAGGATGGAAAGAACGAGAGAAAGGTCGAGCATACCAGATCGAGCAGGGTGAATGAGATCGAACAGTTTTGAATAGGGATGGCAAAAAAAAAACCCAAACCCGATGGTGAAAACCAAAAACCGAAACTTTCGGGCCTGGTTCGGGGATATCTTATCAGGGATGGGCAGGAGATCAGTGACAATCAGTCAATAAGTCGTCATACTTTTAAAAGAAATTCAATAAAAAAATGTTGAAAATGAGATAACTAAAAATGCAACGGTTGTTTTTCTATCAATTCTATATTTCTATTGATATTACTATACACAACAATGACATAATCCCTTCAAAATCTTGATAAACCATAAAACACTCAAATGAACTTTCCGTGATTTATTGAAATTTAAATATTGGAAACATTGGTTAAAATTTCATTTTTACAAGTTCTTTAAGAGTGCTAATTTCAAATAGCGACTAAAATCACATTTTCAAAAATTTAGGGGTCAAGTTATAATTTTCTAAACCTTTCAGGAACACACAGTTAGCATCGGTATTATTTCTTTTTTCTACACAGTTAATTTCAAAGTCTTTTATTGGTTAAAATAGTAAACTATCATTTCTCACTTTTAAACAATCATCTTTCAATAATTCTATATATTTACCAGATTTTACTTTCTCTCACAGTTTTGTCTATTTTGCAAAACCTGTTGAAGCAAAAGGGTCTCTAAGTGCATCTCCAAAAACTATAATAAAGTAGTTTTTGGAGGTTTTTTGTTCCAATAACTATGAAAATGTATGTCAAGATAAAGAAGTTTGAAATCTCTAAATCTAAAGATCTTTCAAACTAAATATTGAAATATATATATATATATATATATAGGTGGAGGTTCAAACGAGAACCCCTGTGATTTACGAGAATGCGAGAACAATCTAATAACCTTAAACTTTTTTAATTAATAAATTAACTTATATTAAATATAAATAAATTAATAAGGGCAGTAATGTAATTAATTAATTCTATAATTTTTATTTTATTTTAATTA
>NC_037528.1:1217181-1218767 GCF_001531365.2 Cynara cardunculus var. scolymus
ATAAAAACAGGTATGAACACAATATGAATATAATAAGAATAGTTGTTACACGAAAGTAAATAAATAAATAAAAACAGGTATGAACACAATATGAACAGTTTGTGAACAATAGTTACTTCATTATGAACACATTCAAAAGCAAGTCAATGTTGAGATATGCAGCTAGTGTACATATGAACACAATATGAACAGTTTGTGAACAATAATTTTTTCATTATAAACACATTCAGGAGCAAGCCAATGTTGAGATATGCAGCTAGTGTACATATGAACACAATATGAATACTGGTGAACAATTCTTTAACAATTACATATGAATTCGAATTCCAATTGTAGTCGTAGACGATTTTAATCTTTTCATTCTCATTGTTGTCGATTTGTTTTCCAATAGGTTTATCCATATTACTTGGACGATATCGAAATCTTTACAATCGGAAATTCTTTAACAATTACAAAATCAATATCATTATGGATAGAATAAATCGAAATTACAAAACATGAACACGTATAAAAAATATCAATATTACATAATAATCAATTATTGAGATTTTTAAATTTGTAACTTCCAATTAATGATTTGGGAGTTATATAAATGACAAATTACTTAATTACTCTTGTCATTAATATATGAGTTATATGTGAACCTAAATAAAAGATGGAATATGATTGGTTGATCTTGGTTAACAAAGTTAACACAAAAATCTTGGTTAGTATTTGAACCAACCCCTATATATATTTGGGATCATATGAGATCAAGAGTTTTTCATGAGACCCGTAAGACCAATTCTCAACCCTTGGATTAGATCTACAATCTGAACATTATAATCATAAAATTGTTACGAGACTTCTCAATAATCACAAAATTGTCACCGTGCAACTTTAGACCATTAGATCATAAAGTTGATCAATAAACATAAATTGGTCTTACGGGTCTCACGAAAAACCTTTGGTCTCACGTGAACCCAATCCTATATATGTATGTATATGTATATATAAGACATAATCAAATGAGAACTAATTAGTTTATGTTAACTGTGAGATCCAACGTGAGCCAATCATTTAAGATAATTAATATTTTTTAAAATAACATAGAAGGGTAAATTAGTATTTTGAGTTGATTATTCAATTTACTTTAATTAGTTTAATATTCTAATTTACTTTAATTAAATTAATTACTTTATTTTGGGTATCACATTACTCATGGTGTGTATCACAGTAGTATCCAGTTCTCCCTTGTATGAACTCCCCTCCCCCCTCCCCCCTTATATATACAGATACACACAATGTAGGTATCATAATGATACTACACTTAGTATCACAATTTTAAAAGAGATCCTTAACCTCCGTAATCCGTACCAAAATGGCAAAATCCATCAGGTCAAGCCCAGCCCGGCCACACCGTAGGCTAGAGATGGCCAAAAACCGGTCCCGGGCCGGTCCCAATCGGTCCTCACATTTCTCATAACCGGCCATAACCGGTCCCGGCGTAACCGGTCCCGGTCTCGGTCCCGGTCCCGGTCGAAAATAATAGGACCGGTATAGGTACTCTATAACCGGTTATGGGCCGCCGGTCCCGGTCCCGGTCC
>NC_037528.1:1219002-1265487 GCF_001531365.2 Cynara cardunculus var. scolymus
TATAATATTATTTGAATTTTCGGGCCGGGCCGGGCCGGTCCATCGTCGGTCCCATAACCGGTCCCGGTCCCGGTCGGTCCCGGTCCCACGAAACTACCAAAAACCTTAACCGGTCCCGGTTTTCGGTCCCATAACCGGTCCTTACCGGTCCCGGTCCTGGGCCGGTCCTTTGTCGGTCCCGGTCCCGGTCCTCCGGCGGTCCCGGGCCGGGCCGGGCCCATTTGGCCATCTCTACCGTAGGCCATTCGTATGGCGGCCCAATAAGGATTTGCCAAATTCACTTCTAAATTTTATTTAAAGGAAATTACGATTTTTGTTCCTCTAGTCTAGTTTAATAATAATTTCGATTTTTGTCCCTGTAATATATAAATTACAATTTAAATCCGTAATATTTTTATCCCTGAACTAATTTCTACCTTTCAAGTACAAGGGACCAAAATAACAAAGAATGGTAAACCACAATGACCAAAACAACAATAAATTTATAAATTATAAAAACGAAAATAACAATGAATTACAAATCATAAGAACGAAAATTACAATTTCTCAACCACATGAATAAAAAATTGCAAATTTTAACAAACTATAGGAACGTAATTTACTCTTTATTAAATCTTGGCCCTTTTCCCATATTTCTAGATATTACAAAAGTGGATTCGCATATTGCACTACTGGTTCAACATTAGTTTATTAGTTTTTTTTTTAATAAATTTCTCAACCGTTTTTTGTTATTTTGGGCTTCGTCACAGTCAAAATGCCTTAATATTCCTTGAATTTCATGGTTTTCGGGAAACTTCTGTTATGATGGTTATAGATAGATCTTCACCGATGTTGCAAGGTGCTTTACCACTCGGTTTATGTCTTCTTTTTTATTTTCTTTGGTTGGTTTGTCTGTTTTATTTTATTTCTACACTTTACATAATCTGAGTCTTGTGGACTCTCAAATACTATACTTTCTAACAAAATTTGCTTACCTTTCAAAAAAAATAAAATTCAACAACCCATTCAAGCCCCGTTCCTGACATTTTATAGGCCATGAGCGAACGTAAAAACAGGACCCACTGCAAAAAACAAGGCTTTTAGCAACGACTTTTGTCGTCGCTAAAGGTCATTTATCATTAGAAATAGTATATAACAACAACATGTTGTTGTTATAACTTGTGGCGGAAACATGTCATCTCTAAAAGACGCATCATCAAAGCTTACTTTTCTTATAGTAACCCTCGGTAAGTACGGAAAAAAAATTCAATAAATGTTTTTCATTAATAAAAAATTGAATACAAGAAATGTTAATAATTTACTGAGAAAAAAAAATCTTATTTATTTTTATTATAGATATATAAGAGAGTACTTAAATTTACATATTTCTTATTAGGTAACTTGAATAAATTATGGTTGATAAATTTTTATAAAAAGTAAGAATTTTTTATAAAAAGTAAGAATTTTTTTAGTTCATAACAAGAACTATGTGTTATTTTGATACAAAAGAGAATTCGTGTAAATGAAGTAATCGTGAGGGTTAATGAGATAATAAAGAAAATTATCAAGGTTTTATGAACGAGTAGAACAAATGAAGATCAATAAGAAATATGAAAGAAAAGATGATCCATTGAGATCCAATAAGAATAAGTAATGAATTAAACATATAATATGCAAGCTATGTATATTTTCCTTACCATTGATAAAAAAAATCTAGAAATTACACTCCTTATTTCTCCGAAAACATCCATCTGTTGATTTTTGCATAACCATATTCCATCCTTATGTCAACCTTATTCCATAACCATCCTCAAACATCCAAGTTTCATCCTTATATCAACCCATATCCAATTGAAACTTGCCAACCCTTGTTGACAGAAAAATCATCTGCCGTAAACTCATATAACTGAAGAATTAAGCTTTCATACTGATAACAACGCAACCACACAAAGGATGTAATTTGGCCATAGGCCATTGCAAAGAGGTATACCATAACAGCAACCATCTACTGTTAATAATTTCTATTTCCATTCCTCCCCCCTATTACTCCCAGTCCCCGTTAAGCACCCTAAAGTCGGGAGGAATAAAAATCCCCTTGTGGCCACGGAGGTTCAAATGCGGTGACTCTGGGCTATCTGCAAAGCAGATGGTTGCCCTGGAATTAGTCGGCTCGCATAGCGGGTTGGATATCCAGATTAATCAAAAAAAAAAAGTCGGGAGATGGTTTTTATCAGGTTTGAATTAGACTACTTTTCATGCCTTTAGCATTTAATTTGCAACCAATGTAATAACATTGTTTTCCTAAGACCATTTACAACATTGATTTGTATGTTAAAATAGATATTTTAAAGACTTATGGTATATTTTTTTGCTCCAAAAGCTATACTATACCGTATGTTAAAATAGACAAGTCGAGATAAATAATATTTAATTCTTTTTAACTATAGGAGACATTGAAGTTAAATATTTAAAAATAGAGAAATTTTAGTTTATTGAATATTTTAATAATATAGTTATTGGTAAAATTGCTAAAATAGAGTAACTGTTGGAGTTCAATGTAATTATTTTAGATAATTTAACTTTTTGTTACTATATTTTACAAAAATTATAACATACTTGTTGGAGGTGCTCTAAGTTACCACAAGATTTCCATATGTACAATAAACATGTAGAGAGGTTGGTTTCCTAATCTTTAAAAAAAAACTATTCCAAATTGGTGATGCCCATAAACGAAGGCCTTATTTTAGGCTTAACGCGTCCAACCAATTTCTAGATCAAAGTGGACTAGACCACTTTTTGATTGGGACTATAATCGACTTTTAGACATTCGACAAAAAGACCAATTATGATAGACCAGTTAAATAGTTAATAAAGTAACATCTGGACAATTTAAGTAACTACTAATTATCCATAGGTGTTAAAACTCGTTTTTTTTTATCATTACCTAACGTGGACTTTAGTATCAACAAGTGATATGGGGTATTGAAAAATTATCAAATCTCAAACACGAAAATAAAAACTTTAAAAATTCTTTAAATTCGTAATTCTTGTTGGTGTTTTGATCTATTTTTGCTCTCTTATTCTTATGTTATTGAAGTCTTTGTATTCTTAATCGTCAAACAGCATCCATTGTTGTCGACGCTTCATCTCTCACCACGACCATTGTGCAAGTCATCACCAATAATAGTTGAGGTATCTGAAAACATTTCATCTTGGTGGTTCTTGTCGGTGGAAAACAGAAGGTGCAATATAAACAGTGCTTATTTCTAATAATGGCAAAAATAAATTCGAGGTTGAGACATTGTGGTAGAAATCTTGTTTTGTGGTTAAAGTAGTTATGTATCTGATGCAATGAACCCCCAAATATGTTTATCCAAGAAGGGTTTTTGTTTGGAATTTTCGACAACCCTTAGTTGACCAAGACGATCCAAGAAATATTACATATCTCGCTGCAAGTCAATAAATCGTCATAAAAAATGTTGAAAATGAGATAACTAAAAATGCAACGGCTGTTTTTCTAACGATTCTATTGAAATTACTATACACAACAATGACATAATCCCTCCAAAATCTTGATAAACCATAAAACACTCAAATGAACTTTATGTAATTTATTGAAATTTAAATATTGGAAACATTGGTTAAAATTTCATTTTTACAAGTTTTTTTAAGAGTGCAAATTTCAAATAGTGCCTAAAACCACATTCTCTAAAATTTAGGGGTTAAGTTGTAATTTTCTAAACATTTCAGGTACGCACAGTTAATTTCAAAGACGTTTATTGATTATAATATTAAAATATCGTTTCTCACTCTTAAACAATCTTCTTTCAGTAATTCTCTATATTTACCTGATTTTACTCTCTCACGGTTTTGTCTATTTTGCAAAACTTGCTGAAACAAAAGGGTCTCTAAATGCATCTCCAAAAACTATATTAAAGTGGTTTTTGAAGGGTTTTTGTGTTCCAATATTTATATTAAAATAGAGAAGTTTGAAATCTCTAAATCTAAAGTTCTTTAAAACTAAATATTGAAAAGACACACATATATATAGAGAGAGATATATATATAGAGAAAGAGATTTTGTTTCAAATACAACTTGTTGCATTTGTACAACCAATACAACCCAATAAATTAAGATATTTATGGAAATGATAAAAGTTCATTTATTATGATTTGAATATTTATGGAAGATGAATATGGTTCATTAATTAGTTTATGGTAATCGTGAGATCCAACGTGATCTCAAGTCTTATGAATATGGTTCATTAATTAGTTTATGGTAATCGTGAGATCCAACGTGATCTCAAGTCTTATAGGGCTTAATCAAATGAGAACTAATTAGTTTATGGTAACTGTGAGATACAACGTGAGCCAATCATTTAAGATAATTAATATTTTTCTTAAAATAACATAAAATGGTAAATTAGTAATTTGAATTGATTATTCAATTTACTTTAATTAGTTTAATTTTCTAATTTACTTTAATTAAATTAATTACTTTATTTTGGGTATCACATGGCTCATGTGTGTATCACAATAGTATCCGGTTCTCTATTGAATGACTCCCTCAAACACAAATATATACATGCACAACATAGGTATCATATTAATACTACAATTGGTATCACAATTTTAAAAAGATCCGTAGTCCGTAACAAAATGGCAAAATCCATCAGGTCAAGCCCAGCATGGCCACACCGTAGCCCATTCGTATGGCGGCCCAATAAGGATTGCCAAGTTCACTACTAAATTTTATTTAAAGTAAATTACGATATTCGTTCTTGTAGTTTAATAATAATTTCGATTTTTGTTCTTATAATATATAAATTACAATTTAAATCTATAATATTTTTATCTCTGAATTAATTTCAACTTTTTAAGTATAAGGGACCAAAACAGCAAAGAATGATAAACCACAAGGATCGAAACAACAATAAATTTACAAATTATAAAAACGAAAATAACAATGAATTACAAATCATAAGAACGAAAATTACAATTTCTCAACCACATGAATAAAAAATTGCTAATTTTTTTAACAAACTATAGGAACGTAATTTACTCTTTATCTGATCTTGGCCCTTTTCCCATATTTCTGGATATTACAAAAGTGGATTCGCATCAGTACTGGTTCAACATGAATTTATTAGTATATAACAACAACATGTCGTTGTTATAACTTGTGGCGGAAACATGTCATCTCTAAAAAGCGTATCGTCAAAGCTGACTTTTTTTATAGTGACCCTCAGTAAGTATGGAAAAAAAATTCAATAAATGTTTTTCATTAGTATAAAATTGAGTACAATAAATGTAAATAATTTACCGAGAAAATAAATCTTATTTATCTTTATTATAGATATATAAGAAAGTACTTAAATTTATATACTTCTTATTAGGTAACTTGAAACCAAGAGTATAAAAACTATGGTTGATAAATTTTACAAAAAGTAAAAAAAAAATGTAGTTCATAACAATAAATATGTGTTATTTTGATACAAAAAGAGAATTCGTGTGAATGAAGTGATCGTGAGGGTCAATGAAATATCAATAATAAAGAAAATTATCAAGGTTTTCTGGACGAGTAGACAAATTAAGATCAATAAGAACATGAAAAAAATATAATCCATTGAGATCCAATAATTATAAGTAATGAATTAAACATATAATATGCAAGTTCAACAAATGATTGTTTGAACATTTAAATAGAATCTTGTAGTGTGGTGGAATATCAATTAAAGATACATAAGTCAAACAATTGATGAAAATATTTAAACTCTATTTTCCTTCTTTTTTTACTTAACTATAAATAAGATGTTAAGATTAAAAAAATTTATAAACCATGATATATATAAAAGACATTACTAAATACATATAGTAGAAAAATTTATTGATTATTTACAAAACCATGAAACGCGTCATAAATTATAAGAACGATAGATTGGTTGTCAAACAATAGTAAAATATTTTATGTAGAAGCAAAACTAGATTACAATAATCACCAAAAACAATTAGAACAACATAACAAAAAGCTGTCTCTACACCCCCTACCTCCTTTATCATTGAGTGGTCATTTAGGGGCCAACTGTGTTGGTTTCGGGTATAGATACCTTTTTATTGAAGGTCGTTCGAGTTTTAGCAATAGTCAGTAGAAACATAAATTGATAAAAATATTCAACAAAAGTATATATTAACAACAAACACATGATCTTAACGTTGAATTGTTGAAGCACCAAAACTGTCAAACATATAGATATAGTAATAGTCAATATCATTGGATCTTGTTGGAGATAAAAAAAAAAACTAGAGATGCAATAAACAATAATATATAATGAATGACCAATTATTATTTTTATTTTATTTTCCAATATAATTAGTTGATATATTTTTGGACCCTTATTATTTACTAAATTCTTTTTGTCTCTTATTATATGCTACAATTTTTTATGTTTCTTTAATTTATTAAATTCTTTTAATACTATTATATTTTAAGGAAAAAATTTGGATCCCTAATATTATTGGAATTTCCCAAGGACGGCCTAAACCCATTATAGAGGTAATTGGGTATTTATAGTGTGATATTCCATTTTGTTCAAAATTTCTTGTTTTAACTTTAATAGCCCAGAGTCATCGCATTTGAACCTCCGTGACCACAAGGAGATTTTTATTTCTCCTTTGATTTGAACCTGGGACCTCCTGATACTTTTGATCTTTTGGAGTCAAGTTCAAACCAATCAGACACCACCCTTGTGGTTCAGTTTTTAAAACCTATTATCATGTATAATACTTTATTTTGTTTCTTTTTGTGTATTTTTTTAATTCTTAAAACGTAATTTTGTTGAAAGTAATTGACATAAGAAGGGTCAAAAACCGTCTTATTAAGCCTTTTGAGCTATTGAAGATGCCAAAAATATTTATACCATATTTCATATTAATAAAGTAATGGTTTTCCTTTAAAGAAGGTTGATAAGATTTAATTTACGAGTTTGCTTTTGTTTTTACTGATGTTCACTTATATAAGTATATTAATTAGGATTGAGACAATATCAGTTAGTTTTCAATAGAATAGGATGGTTTGTTAACAACTTAACGAGACTTACACCTTATTCGGGTTAGTTATATATGGTTGTTAGGTATTGATTTAATAATATAAAAAATGACTTATTTCATTAAGCTTTTAAATGGAAAGGTTTATGTAGAAAGTCAAGTTTTTTTCAAACTTAACATCTTCCGGCTAAAAAAAACACCTTCATTCCATTTATGAAAAAAAATCTACTCAGATGAAAAACTAACCAAACGGCCTCTAAGAATCTTACAAATTACAGCTTATTAAGACCAGAGATGTTCCAATCTTTTAAAAAATCCTGTTCATTATTATACCGTCTATTCCTTACATAAATATCTATTTTTAGCCCACCCCACCCCACCTAACCTAAAAACTTAGCACTCAAAACTTTAGTGTTTGACAATTATTGTATTTCCAACTAACATCATCTTTGTTTCTTAAACCATTAACATTCAATTTAATCTAAAAACGTAATGTAAAATTAAAGTATTTGAATCCTAAACCGCATTTACTTATAAAATAATTCCGGCTTGATTTGCAGTAATGAAATGGATTTCAATTTCAAATTCATTCTAATTTCATATTTGGTTTGTTAGATTGTCCGAATTTAAAATCCTAATATTTAATTAAAATCCTAAAAAAATAGAATTTTAAAATCCTTGAACATTTTTATAAAACAATGTATTAAGATGATAATAATATATAAATTATGAACCGTTTGTGTAATTAAATTACATTTATATATTTAAAATAATAATATTTTGTGAAAAAAATAAAATATAATGGTAAAGAATATTATAACCCGTGAATCCACTCTGAACAAGTAACGTAAACGACAACACCCAACGCTTTGCAAGCAAAATTCCATTCACAAGATTTATTCCTCGTTATACCTTTTTCGCACTCTCCATTATTTATAACCACCGCCGTCCACCACCACTAACCACCGTCAATGGCCAATCTCTATCAACTTCTCATCTCTTCTCTCATTATACTCTCCAATTTAACTCCGTCACTTCAAACCCACTTCGCAACCACACCGCCGTTGCCGGTGTCACCCCTTCCGTCGTACTCTCAACTCAAATGGCAACAAAGAGAGATCATCTTCTTCCACCATTTTGGAGTCAATACGTTTACAAACTCCGAATGGGGTACCGGAAAAGAAAATCCGGCCATTTTTAACCCGACGGGGCTCAACACCGCCCAATGGATCGACGTGGCCGTCCAAACCGGAGTCTCCCTCTCGATCCTCACTGCTAAACACCATGACGGCTTTTGTCTTTGGCCATCTAAGTACACCGACCACTCCGTCATCGGAAGTCCGTGGCGGGACCACCGTGGAGACGTGGTTAAAGAATTTACCGACGCGGCAAAGGATCGGGGTGTAGACATCGGATTGTATCTTTCTCCGTGGGATCGTCATGATAAACGATACGGAAAAATAATACCGTACAATGAATACTACATGGCTCAATTACAAGAATTGCTCAACAAGTAAGTCTTCAAACTAATCACATTTCAACTTAGGGTTTGTTTGTTTACTTTTTAATAGTTCAATTAAGAGACAGATTATGAATCGTTAAGAGGTGAATCTTGTTTGGCAAAAAAAGTCTGCTTCTTAATGGTTCTAAAAACCTCTCAATGATTTTGTATCTTAGGCATTCCTTAACCATTAAGCACTTTGATTTCATTGTAAACAATTACCAAACAATTATGTTTCATTTTGTACTATATCATGAGAATCTGTTAATCATTCTGCACTGAACCATTCAATAACTGTCAAACAGCCTCTTAGTCATGATTTTGATGTGTTAGAATATAATGTAGATATGGAAGTGTAAACGAGATATGGTTTGATGGGGCAAAAGGTTCAAATGCGCCAAATATGAGTTATCTTTTTAGTGATTGGTTTTCAATGGTCGAGGAACTACAAAGCACTATTAATATATTTTCCGATGCCGGTCCCGGTGTACGGTGGGTCGGAAATGAAGATGGGTTCGCCGGAACTACGTGTTGGTCCACCATTAACCGGACCTCGTTGTCCATCGGAAATGGAAGCATCGTCGAGTAAGTTGTACCTTATGCAATATTATATGTACATTTTTTAAAGTCCTATGAAACCATGATCTTTCAACCTCCCCTAAAATCTCTCAATCTCTAACAAATTTTAACCCATCAATTTACTTTTGTAAAACAAAATTTCTTATTTTCTATTTGTACTATATTATAAATCATGTGACAAAAACTCTTAAAAACAATTTTTCATGCACAAAATGCTATTTATTAATACATATTACTTAAAATTCAAGATTACAAATGTAAATTTTAAAAATAGAAATAAAAAAACTGAAATATCATATGTAAATTCGTATGAATATTCTCAAACTTGGTTTACGTATGTCCAATCAAATCAGAAAACTATCATTTTACAAAGACGTACAAACACTTATATCACATGTGATACTCTAAATGATCACATGTGATATTAAATACACAAATCATTTTACTAACATGTATTATCAAATATGATATTAAACTTTTGTTTTCATAAAAATATAGAGATGTTATCTTATATTTAAGTTAAATGCAGCTTCTTTTATTTTCATTTTTAATAAGGTAAATTGCATGAAAAAATAACGAATTTTACCTTAATTTCTATTTTGATATATAATATGTAAAGTTTTAAACATTTAAGTATCTGGGTAACAAATTAAAGATTAATTTTAGATTAAAAAAAGACTAATTTTAAATTTAAAAAATCAATATCACTAATAGTGTCATAAATAATACTGAGTTAGATACCACATCAACATGATAACCGGTTAATGTTTCAACCTTTTACTCGAATACTTAAATGTTTAAAACTTATAATCTTAGGTATCAAAATAAAAGTTTAAAAAATAAGTTAACCAAAATATGAATTAAATTAAACTTTGTT
The DNA here is from genome assembly GCF_001531365.2 of Cynara cardunculus var. scolymus. Lineage (NCBI taxonomy): Eukaryota > Viridiplantae > Streptophyta > Magnoliopsida > Asterales > Asteraceae > Cynara > Cynara cardunculus. The sequence goes on from NC_037528.1 coordinate 1,228,983, forward strand.
ACTTTTTATACACTTTATATTTTTTTAATTATTATAAACCATTAATGGAGTAATGTTGGTGATTGGGCAGCTATCTGAACACCGGAGATCCGAGAGGGAAGGATTGGCTACCGGCGGAATGCGACGTTTCGATTCGACCTGGATGGTTTTGGCACAAATCAGAATCTCCCAAAAAACTCAGCCATTTGCTCCAGATTTACTACAATTCTGTTGGCCGGAACTGCGTCATGTTACTCAATGTTCCACCAAACACCACCGGATTAATCTCTTCAAACGACATTCAACGATTGAAGGAGTTTAAAGGCGCAATCGATACAATTTTTTCCAAAAACTTGGCCGAGGATTGTTCTGTAAAAGCCAGTAGCATCAGGGGAGGTAAAGGTAGTGGATTCGGACCCGAATCGGTGTTGGATCATGACCATTTATGGACGTATTGGGCTCCCAAAGATGATGATGGCAAAGAGGACCATTGGATTGAAATTAGAGCAACAAAAGAAGAATTGAAATTCAACGTGGTGAGGATTCAAGAAGCGATCGGGTTGGGACAGAGGATCAAAAGACACGAAATATACGTCGACGGGAAACGAATTGCCAAAGGGACGACGGTGGGATACAAGAAGCTCCATCGGCTTGAAAATGGAGTCGTTACCGGGCATACTATTAGGATCCGGGTAATCGGGTCACGAGGGATCCCTTTAATTTCTTCGATCGGACTTCACTTTGATCCTTTTTGGCACCCAATTGAGAAGTAAAGATTTGCTTTTTTTCTACCTTTTCCCGAGAAAGTTGTGATTACATCTATCCACAAAGCAACATTTATGGGTTACATCTTGTGATTACATTGTTCTTATGAAAATTTACAGCTAAACGGGCATCGATTTCGTTGTCAGAAACGAGGAAAAGCATTCAATTGAAGCCCTCCATCCATGTGAAGGGTGAACATGGTTCTATAAGTAGCTTCTTTACACTCATCCGCCAGTTTGAATTTGAAGTAATAAACCAGAAAAGCAGCCAGTATCTTCATCTGTCTGTAAGCAAATTCCTTCCCCAAGCATATTCTTGGCCCACCCTAAACAGACAAATATCGAAATAGTTAACAAGACTCTTTGTTTCTGTAAACTGATAAATGTTTGAACGTCTAGCAACACTGACATGAGTTGAGAACTCAGTGTCAACATACCTGAAAAGCAGTGAACTTGAAAGGACTTTCCGGCTGAAAAACACCATTTTTTAGCCATCTTTCTGGTCGGAATTCTTCTGCATCTTCTCCCCAAACGTAGGTCATCCTTCCCATGGGATAAGACATATAGCCTACGCCATCTCCTTTCTTGATCTTTAAGCCATCAGGAAGAACATCATCTTTCTCTGCACTCTTGCTATTCTGATAACACAGTTGAAAAACCAAGTGAGATGGCAGTATAGTTGATTAGTTTTTGAATCATCGAACATAGGTTTATGATCTAGCGTTTAAGTTACCAGAGGAACTGCAGGATAAAGCCTCAGAGTTTCGGACAAAGCTGCATGAAGATAATGCATTTTGTCAAGGGCATCTTCAGTTAACTTGAGAGCAAATTCATCCATGGATATATGATGATCGAATTCAATGGCTGCTCTCAGCTCTTCTGCAACTTTTTCTTGAATCAGAGGATCTTTGCAAAGCTTGTAAAAGAACCAAGTGAGAGTGTTTGCAGACGTATCCTTTCCGGCGATCACAAAACTGAGCGATATATCTCTCAGATACTCATCGGTCATATTCTGTGGATCATTCTTGCTTTCCATCAGAAATCTTGATAATATATCTTCTTTATAAATATTCCCATCTTCCATCTGCTCCCTCTTGTTTCGTATTAATTTGTACACGAAGTTATCAATGATTCTGATGTTTTCCTTGAGAACAGCTTCAGAACCAATATTAAGATACCTCTTCACCTTCCATAAAAGATCAACAAATCGCCAGTAGACTAAACCATTTGAATCATCAAAAGCTTTCATAAACCGATTACTAGCCTCATCTAACCCTGATAGAGTATCAAGATCAAACCCAAATCCCACCTTGAATATTGAATCAAAAGTCGATTTCATCAACAAATCCTGCAACAGCAAAACATGAAAATAACTTCAATTACTTGTATGGATAACGTTCAGATGAATGGTTACCTGTGTTCCTTTTTCATTTTTTTTGGGGGGTTTTCCATATTTATATATATATGTGAAGTGATTTTGGATAACGTTCAGACTAATTCGTGATCTGGAAGTGATTTATTGTGTCATAATACCTGCAAATCCATCATCTTCTCATCAGCAGCTAGTAACGAAATCCTTTTCGCTAGTTTAGCAGTGTTGGATTTGAAAATAACCGTACTAAAATCTCTTAGAACTTTCGTTGAGAACTCCAAACTTGCAAGCTTCCGTTGGTGGCGCCATTTCATTCCATCAACCGTAAAGATCCCATTTCCAAAAAGATCTCGCATTAAATAAGTATTATACTCCCCCTGTGAAAAAAATAAAAATAAAAACCCGACAGAAACTGAAGTCAACTGTTTCTGCCATTAATTAACCGTAAAGCTTGAAGAGATTGAATTAATATATATATATATACCTTGGTGTAGTTGGAGAAATTGGTCTTAAGAATGTACTCGATATTAACAGGATCAGTCGTATAGATTTCACTGTGTGTAGGTCTGATGAAACGATAAGTGGGATAGTTTTCAGCCAGTGATGTCATATAATCGTAAAGCTTGTTGAAGTGTATGAGCTGATTGGAAATTGGGCCGACGATCGGTGGCCGGTGCCGGCGAGCAGTTGACATCAATTCTCTGAAGTAAGGTAGTAGCATCAGAGCTAATGGTATAAGCAGAAGAGAAGCAAGAACTCCGATAACTGCAATCATGACAGACGGTAAAATGTAAAAACCAGTAAGAAGGAAGATGGAGGTTAGGAAGAAGGGAGTCTTCATTCTGGGGAGATGCATATGGTCAATGACTACCATTGTCTCTAGATGAGTTTCATATATATCTTATCTCATGTTTAATAATTCTGGTTTACTTTTTTTCCTTTAATTTTAATGTAAATTCAATTTCTTATCTCATAAGAGTCTATTTAATCTAAATATTTTATGGAATTTATGAAATCAGATGTTTGATGGATTGCATCTACGGTTGATATTGGTTTATACTTGTTATATACAACCGTCGATCATAAAAATGTTAAAATAAGAGTCGTAGTAAGAATATAAAAACAAAACACTCATACCCGATACTTTGAACAAGTTTTATTTACCGACTTTTTATCATCTATCTAAAACTTTAACAAAGAATGGTATCTAATTGGTTTGAACTTTGCTTCAAAGATTAAAAATACCAAGAGGTCTCAAATTCAAATCCAAGAAAGAATAAAAAATTTCTTGTGGCCACAAAGGTTCAAATACGATTAATCCGAAATATCTGCAATGCAGATAGTCACCGTAGGATTAGTCCGCTCGCATAACGGGTTAGATATTCATGTTAATCAAAAGACAACATAGTTAAAGATATATGGACCAAGTGGTTGTAGACAAAGACAAACCCACCTATCAGATTAACCTCGTTTTTATATGATAATACTATAATCCTAGATAAAATAGAACCATTGTTAACGTATACGTTACATTTAACAGAAATAAAATAAATTAAAATGGGGAAAATTGAAAAACACCCCTAAAGAATAATAGAAAAACACACTGACAATGTTTTCTTCATCAGATCAAAACTGCTATGCGTTTCAAAGAATAGCAGAGGCTCTGCTTCGGCCCTCTATGAAACCATGGAAGAAGCTTTTTACCACTTTTTGTACCCCCCACGACCGCCTCTACCACCGCCTCCACCTCCAGAGCCTCTAGAAAACCGACGATCAGAGAAACCACCACCACGTCCACCACGAGAAAACCCACCACCACCGCCTCCATAACCACCACGACCTCCTCCAAATCTTGACCTACTCTGCTCTCTTTCTTGCAGTTGTGGCAATTCTTTTACAACCTCCAAGCTTACACCGCTAGCATTCTCCTGACCTGCATAACAGTCGCCACAAAAGGTAAACACCATAAACATTTACGACTTAATCAACACACCAGAAGATAGCAACATGTTGATACAACATATAACCGATCTTAGGGCATGTTTGTTTGGTAGTGGCTTAATGATATAAAGGAAGTGGCCTATTTAGTTAGATTCTCGGTGGGAGCTTTATGCAGAAATCCAAGTTTTTTCCGAACATGTGCCTCCCAATTAAAAAAACATAGCCCCTTCCATCTACAAAAACACCCTTCCAAACAAAAACCCTCCCTATAGACACATTAATCGAAACAGACAATTTTATCCACATACAAGACTTGATGGAAAACCAACCAAACAGCCCTTAGGTAACCTTTAAAAAGAACATACCAGTAAGAAAAGTGTCCAAATCCTCCACAGCGACGTCAAAAACGGCACCTCTTTGATCCGCTGTTAGTGCAAGACCTTGAATTGACTCAACTTTCTCTTCAGGAAGAAACCTCCTCAAAACGCCATATGCAAATCTGAAAATAAGAAATCAGGATGAATTATGACATGATCTTGTATGATTGTTATCTGCTGTCTATCATCAAATATTCAAGCATCGAGCTAACAAAAACATATAGACTTTATAAAGTTTGAAAGGCTTACGAAGGGGTGTAAACTGGTTTTCCAGCTTCAAGAAGCAGTGTCACGTAGTTCTCCATGGATGTCAGAAGTGACCTCTTCTTGATCTCAGTATACCCCTGTAGGAAAAAAGCATTCCAAATTCATTTAACCTACAATAAGAATGAATACCAGATGAAACAAGAATAATAATAATAATACAATACTCACAATACTCTTGGCTAGCGCCTTTGCAAGCAGTTCTACAGGTGACAGTCCAGAAGTATTTAACAACTCCTCTGCAGCGGACTTGAAGACAGGAACCACGCTACAATTTTAAAACAAATATGCAAAGTCAGGAAGCTATTAACCGTGGAGCTAATAAACAGTTTCGCTAAAAAAATATGGTACCTATCAGCAACTTGAATTATTGCTTCTGCCGCATCTGCACCAGCTGCTTTTGCAATATCAGCCGGTTGAGGAGCAGATACGTGTTCGAATTTAACACCTGCTTCTCTTTCTAGCTTGGAGATATTAGATCTCCTTGGCTCATAAAGCGTAATGGCAACACCAGAATTTCCTGGAGAAAGTGAAAGCAAATTTGCAACTAATAAATTAAAGGAACCAAAAGATTTGGATTCTTATACGAGACATATATCAAAAAAACGGAATTACCTGCTCTTCCTGTCCTCCCAGATCGATGAATGTAATCTTCAACGTCACGGGGTGGTTCACACTGGAGAATGGAAAAAGAAAATTCAGTACAACAAAAAAGACAGTTGAAAGTATGATTTAGGATTTTGATTTGATCATACCTGGATAATCAACTGAACATCATGAATATCCAATCCTCGTGCTGCAACATTCGTAGCAACTAGTGTCATGAACTTGCCTGATCGGAATCCCGCAAGTGTTGCCTATTAAAAAGATCACCACCTTTAACAAAAACATATGCAAAATAAAGCTGGAAAAAAATGACACATTAACGGAGTGCAAGACAATGTCTAAAAAAGCAAGTCAATTGGAAGCCTACCTCACGCACAGACTGCTGAATGTCCCCATGAAGAGGACGAGCACCAACTAGCAGTCCAGAAAGTTCAGAACAATAATCCTTCGTCTCAGTGAAAATAATAGTTCGTCCTCCACTGAAAATATACAGAACATCAAGTGAGAAAATTGTACAAATTTTCAAAAATATCAGCAAATTGCTAAGATTTTTGACCATCTACAAATTGTAAATAACTAACCTGCTGTGATGACGAATGATGTCAGGAATGACCTGGGACCTCGCTGAGCTAGAGCAGGGCATGATGATGTGTCTCACATTCTCACTAGCCTTCATTACCTCAAAACCAACAAGATCCACAATCTTCTTGTTTGGTTTCAAAAACTTCGATGCAATCTGATGAGACAACAAAAGGAAGAAGAAAATAACTATAGATCAGTCTTATGCAAAAAAAAACAGTAATAATTTCTGTAAATGAATCAATCAAATGAGCCACATGTTGAAGAAAAATCATACTTGATTCACCCAAGATGGTAATGTTGCACTAAACAGAACAGTTTGAACATTGCTAGCATCATTCACCTTGCCTTCAGGGACAAAAGGAACTGAAGTCAGCCATATGCAATAACCCAATAACAATAAATAAATAAATAAATAAAAAGGACACAAAATATTCAGCCTTTCAAGAAATGAAAGATTATGTTCAACACTTTCAAGAAATCAAATGTATATAAAATGTGTAAAAATTGCTGGCATCATTTTCCAGAAACTCAAGCATAAAACTAATAAAACCCAAATGGCTAAATCGAATCAATTTCACAAACCAATAAGATGTTTCAACAGAATTCAATCTGAAAACAGTAAAAACACTTGCCTAAAATATATTCAACATCCTCAACAAAGCCTTGCCTTAACATTTCATCAGCTTCATCAAGGATACGGAATTTCAATGAGCACAAGTCAAGATTACCCCTCTCGATGTGATCCTGCACGTCGTTATCATATTAAATGATGATTTCACTTTATGAAATACAAGTTACACTCAATGCTGTTGAAAACAACTGTATTTAACAACAATGTAGTTATTATGTAGCACCTTAACACGGCCAACTGCTCCAACGACAATATCCACCCCTCTTTTCAGTTGCACAGTTTGAGGAGAAATGGATGCTCCTCCTCCACCATACAAACAACACGCAGTTAGACCCACAGCCTCACCATAGGCTTTAAAATCTGAAAATACCTATAACATAAACACCGCAGATAGCATAAAGAACTTGCAAATTAATAAGAACATATAGAGCAAAGACTAAAGATGGAACATATTAACAAAAGCTTCAGCCATAATACCTGTTTTGCTAACTCTCTAGTTGGCAAAAGCACAAGAATTGTTGGTGCCCTGCCATATCCGGTCCTTCGTGATGCTTTCTCCGGTCCATTTATTAAGGACTCCAATATTGGCAAAATGAATGCCAATGTTTTTCCCTATATAATTATAAATAACCAATTAGCAACTGCTTCTAATAAATCTTATAGCCAGTATAAGCTTACATCTTTCCATTATTCATGTGCATAAACCTAAAAATACTTATTTGTGGTTCAAGCTTCACTTTTTTACAAGATTTAACCCTAAGAGTCTAAACCCTAGAAATAGAATTTTATAATAGTTTAACCCAATTAGCTTGGAATTCACTTAATGTTGAAACCCCAATTGGTTAGGGTTTTTTTCACTGCCACAAATTATACGTGAAGGAAGATTTTGAAAGTAATCCAAATACCTGACCAGTTTTAGCTTTCCCAATCAAATCAAGACCGTCATAAATCGAATCAAAGGTCCGAGCCTGAATAGGAAACAAAGCCTCAATCCCCTTGGCCTTCAAAGCATTCCTCAATGGCTCAGAAATCCTAAACTTGGAAACGGCATTGGGATTGTCTTCTTTAATCACAACCTCCTCTTCATCTACCTCAACCGTCTTCATCTTTTTCTTCTTACTTTTCTTCATCGACTCCTCAGTCTTGAAAATTTTCCAAACAATATATTTAAATTTCAAAATAAATGTATTTGAATTAAGCTTGAAACTAAAGCAACACGGAAAACATCTAACATACCTTGATATTAACAGGCTCGCCTAACTCAGAACTGGTATCGCTTTTCCCTTCGTCGTTATCTGTATCCGAAGAAGCCTTACGTTTCCTCTTAACCTTTTTCTCGGATTTTTCAGTATCGGAAGAAGGATCAGTCGATTGAGATGCAGACTTGTCTTTCTTGCTCTTCTTCTCTTTCTTTTTAATCGAAGATTCGAGTCCGACGGTTTCGGAGGTGATATTCTTCATCTTCTTAGGCTTGGTTGTGAGGTCGGATGATGGGGTTAGGGTTTCAGACAAAACGGCAATGGAAGGCATGGCTATGTGTGATAGAATGGGTGCAAAGAGATATAGAAGATGGAGGCGTTCTCTTCACTCTTTCCTGCTAAATAGGATTTAGCGGTGGCGTTGCAGTAGCAGAGAGAGAGAGAGAGGAGAAAGAGGAGGAATGAAGGTTTAGGGTTTGCGATATTTTATAAGGAAAACTGGAGAAGTGAATTTTGAGCCGTTGGATTTCGGGTACGCTATGGCATTACCAGGCGTTGGATTTAAAAATTAAAGTTCTATTTACCATGTACTAAGAATAAAATTATAAAAATAAAAATTATTAATAAAAGAATCTTTTAATTTAAAAAAAATTATAGCATATATTTAAATCATTTTAATAGGAAAAATTATAAACCAATACTTTTAATATTTTACATGAAATTAAAAAAAAAGCTCAATAAATATGAATTGGGTTACTGAGAAATTTTTTTACTTTTAGATACATATTAAAAACATATTTTATATTTGTAGTAATTAAATGACATATTCCATAACATTATTCCAAGACACAATAATACCATGGAGAATATGTCGGTCGAATTGAGCCTTTTGGGTTATGAGTCAAAGTAATAGAGGTCCATTGGGCTTGTTATTGGGTTTGAATTTAGTTAGGCCCAAAAAGACTGGAAAAGATGGATAATGGTAGCCCAAGTTACAAGCGCCACTCTAACTTAAAATTGTGTTTAACGCTTTAAAGTTGTGTTTTTGAAATAGGGTTATTTGACAATTGCTGAATAGTTTAGTGCAAAATTATTAAGTGATCAAAATGATTAAAAAATCTTATAATATGGTGTAAAATGAAATATAATTGTTTGGTAATTGTTTACAATGAAATTGGGGTTGTGAATGATTAAAAGAGGTTCATGATACAAAATCATTCAAAGGGTTCTAGAACTATTAAGACAAATTTTTTTTGTCAAACAAAATTCACTTTTTAACAATTCAGAGTGTGTCTCTTAATAGAAATATTAATAGGTAAACAAACAACTCCTTTATGATTTTTTTACTTAGGGGGCATTTGGTTCGTATAATGAAATTCGATGAAATTAGAATTCATCAAAAGAATTTGACTTTGAGGGAATGAAATGGAATCTGATGGAATTTGACCATGCTTTGTGATTGTGTTTGGCTGCATGGAATTGGAATGTAATTCTTAACGTAATTGGAATTTTTTTGTTTGGTTCACGGAATTCAACTTTGGAATTGGAATTAAATATCAACAAATGAACTTTTATGATTTTTTTGTTATTTAAAAAAATTACCATTAAACCAAATTACATTATTAACATCAGATAAAATTTGAAATTGTTCACTTATATTACTAATATCTGAAATTTGGACGAGGGCTAAGGAATCCGTAGGAAAGGAATTTGAAATACTTGGTACATCAAGTGGAATCGTGAAATCAGTGACCGAATGAATTTGTAGAAATTGAAATGATTCCTTCACTTATAATTTGTGAACCAAACAACATATTTAAAATTGGGTCAAATGACTGGACATTCCAATTCATTTCAATTCCACCAAATTCCCATAATCCAAACAGCCTCTTAAAGTCTTAGGGGACAGAGATGAAAAAAAGGGGAAATATAAATAGATCATTTAAAACAACATGGAAGAAAACAATTTTTTTATTTATATATCATTTAGAACTATATTTTTTGAAATAAAAGGTTTGATAGTTTTGTAGTTTTAGTAATCTTTTAAAAATATATATCATTTAGAACTATATTTTTTAGTTTTTATAATATTATATCGGTCTCAGTGACGGACCTATAGTGGTGTATATGGTGGCACGTGCCACCATATTAGTCCTCCATCAAAAGGTAAAAAGAATAGGTTCGTGAAAAAGTGTAACCATATTAATATATTGTGTGTCACCGTGTGTATTTTGAAAACTACAATGAGAATAAATTTTATTTAATAAAGTTGGTTTACAAATCTTTTATTCCATCTCATACCCAAGTTCGAATCGTATTAGTGTTATTTTCTTAGTTAAATGTTAAATATATAATTTCTTATTTATAAGAAAAAAATAATTAATTACATAATAAATAAATAGATTCCCAAAGGTTAAAAACCAATGAAGAGAGTAAAATTTTATAAAATTTTAATAGGGCAGGTGTCGCTTACGTGTCACATGGTCCGAGATTGGCGCAAGTCAGGGTTTACTTGGTTACCACTAACCCACCGCTTTTCACATTTTATCTCTTAATTACGGTCAGGGCCTTGCCTTCCATCGACGCAGAAACCAACACCACCACCACCACAAATAAATATTTTAATTTCATATCATTTAGGGGCTGTTTGTTTTTAATAAAAAAAGTCTATTTAAGTCTGAGTTGGTCAGAAATAAGAGGATTCAGTATGTTTGTTTTTTTTTTTTTTAAGAACTTAAAAGCTCTTATTAGGTCTAAAAATTTAAGTGGTTGAGAAACCTTTTATTACCTCTTATTTCAAATCGTCGCCTACCTACTCTGATCTCTTTACGCTTGATTTCTCTAGATCAACTCTTATGTTTCGATCTCTCATCTCTGTCAACTGTCGATCAATATCAACTCTCGATCTCTCATCTTCAAACTTCAGATTTCAGCCGCAAAAAACAAACAGTCTGATTGATTCAGATTTCAGACTACAACACCACCTCTTAAAAATCAGAAGTGAATTCAGACTTCAAACTTCAGCATCTTTTAAAAAACAAACGTCACCTTAGTTTGAAACAAATGATGAAATAAATCATAATTAAACTAAAAATAAAATATATTTTTATTTTAGATCTAAATTATAATAAAATTTAAATTAAATAAATCAAACCATTAATTAAAATTTTATAATACCCATATTGACATATAGTTTTAGATAAAATAACAATCAATTATCTCTAGATTTCTTCATAAAAATAAAGTCGAGAATTATAAATAATAAAATAAAGTAGGGATTTCAGAATCTCGTTATATTGTACAAATAAATAAGAAAAATTATGATGAGAAACATAAAAAAATATTTGAATCATTAATCATTTTTAATCTCATGTCCATACATGAATTGTGTGTTAAAAGATAATTAATCCGGTACACTTACTGTTGAAATTCAATTAGGATTGATATAAAGACGTAGATCTCTTCGTTTCTCATAAAAACTTTTTTTTACGGGTAGTAGTGAATTTTTGGTTCAGTTTATACGCACCGATGAATTTTTCGTGTGATCACAAATGGTATGGAGTATTCACAAAAGAACTTTAATGACTACAAAGACTTTGACAACGTCTAGATTTAAACTTGTGATAGATGAGATTTTTCACCGCACTTCTAAAACTTAAGTAATACATCACAACCCGATTGTTAATCATAAATCATTTTTTTTTATACAACAACTTACAAATAAACCGTAAATCTCGATTCAAAGTTAGCATATTGATTGGTTGAAAATAAGGAGCCGTTTATTTAAATGCTTACCCGGTAAGCGCTTATCGTTAAAAGTCAACACTATAATTTATTTTATCGAGTAAAATTATGGTACATCAAAACGTATCTTATGCATCAATTTACCTGGTACGCGTTTATCCGGATAAGAGTCGTCACCCTCGCTTACCGGGCGAGACTCTCCATTCTTATCATCTCTCTTACCGGGTAAGATTTTTGTCTTTTCCCATGTTTATCCGGTAAGGAAAATTGTCCAATAAATACTTGCCGGGTAAGCATTTAGTAAACGGCTTATGAACCTTTGAAATAAAAATTCTAAAAATAACCAAGTGGTCATACATTTATATTGACCGTACCCAAAAAACTACTATAAAACATTATTTTTTCGGTTTTTGATACAAAAATTTGATCATTGTTGTCACTGGTCAACTCTCAAGGTTCATCATTAATATTCACTTTCCAGTAAGGTTAATGAGAAAATGGCTCCATTAAATTTAATGAAAAAAGTTTATTAAACAACAATACATCTTAAACCATCAACCTAAACACCATATAAGCTCAAAAACTGTTTGATACTTGCTGAATAATTTGGTGTAAAATAATTACGATGTTCTCATGATATAATGCAAAATAAAATATAATTATTTGATAATTCTGTACTATAAAATTAAGGCTCTTAATGATTAAAGGAGATCCATGATACAAAATTATTCAGAGTAAGAGGCAAACTTTTTTTTTTGCCAAACAAGATAGACTTTTTTTTTGCCAAACAAGATTCACCTCTTAACGGTTCAAAAGTTACCTTTTAATGAAACTATTAAAAGGTAAAAAAACAACCCCTTAATTACATTTTCTTAAATTTATGCTAATCTTAACATTTTAGTGTTTTCTTAAGGGATGGGTTGAAAATGGTCTCACAATACTTGTTGATTGTTAAGTTGTTTCCGTCTCTAAATCCATCAATAAATGGATTTTGTTTGACAAAAAAAAAAACTCTTTTAATAGTTATAAAATCCTTTAAATGATTTTGTATCTTGTGTATTTCTTATTACCTTAACCATTCAGTGTCCTAAGTAAACAATCACCAAACAATTATATTTTATTACACTATATCGTGAAAACATCTTAATCATTATGCACCAAACTATTCAACTACTATCAAACAACCTTCAAACTATTCGACAACTATCAAATCATTCAACAACCACCAAAGTAAAAAAAACTCCGATCAAGTAACCTTAAGTTACACTTCATGAAATCAAAGACAACATAACATAATCAATCATTATTATTATCTATTTGTAGCATATTATAAATTGTACACATTTTACATCACAAATTCATCATATCACCTCTTGTATATCTATAAACTAACATCTACCATCCCACATGATCATGGTCATGACCACATGATCATCCCAAAACAAATGCTTCATAACCATATTTAATCCAATACTTAAAAAAAAAAATGAAAATTGTTGCCAAAATCATTACCATTTGAACCCATCTCTTTCTTGATCCTTGATTCTATTCAACACTCCCTCCACAGCCACATCAAATGCATCTTTCATGCCCTTCAAACCTTCCTTTGCATACACAATTTTTGGAATGTATTCAATCACTTTTTCCCTCATTTCCTTCACTTCCTCTTTCCCAAATTTCTCAAGAACCCCTTTTATGGATTTCCCATTTAGAACCTCCTTCTTGTCGATGAAAACCGAATAGCTCTCGGGTCGACCCGGCAAGAACCATTCGTATTGAGAGTAGGCGGTTCTGTTCCAAAAGAACACCGGAATCGAACCCGCCACCATGCAATCGAAAATCGACCGCCTCGTGAAGCTGTCTCCTCGCGGCTGAAGACAAAAGTCCGACCCGAGAAACGACTCCAGGATCAATGAAGTCCCGTTGGAGCATTTCGACCCGCCGCAGTCCACCACCTGGCAAGAACCAGAGGAGTTGTAACACTGGTTTAACAGGAGTCCGCGAAAATCGTTCTTGATGAGACCGCGTGTCGCGCCAGCGAAACAGAAGAGTGTTGTGCGGGTACGTGTACGGACAAACTCCTGCCACGTTGCGACGTCGGATGTGGAGGTGGGGTGGAATCCGGTGGGATAGGGAACACCGATGTCGAAATAGTCCCATGAGTTACGCTCAATCAGGAGACGCGTGATGTTTCTCATCCCGGGTAAATAAATGCAACGCGATCCCCAATCGTCGTCCTTAGACCTGCGAAAGTCCCATGTGATGCGGCCCATCGTGATAAAATGATCCCAACCGTTGGATTTTTTCCAATAGGGTTGTTCGTGTACCCACTTTAGCATCATACGACAATGACGATCACGGTCTTCTGCCGTGTAATTATTCGTCCATAAATATTTTCCGACGGCAAGGCCGGCGTAGAATGGAATGTAGTATGCCGTAGCAGATTCAGCATCTAGGGTTCTGCACCGGTAGTTCAACATCCGATTATGATATATAATCTCAGATGCAAACTGATCGGTCCAATACCACGACCCAACAACACTCTCCGGTATCACTCCGGCGAGTTTCTTAGCACTACGTCCAAGACCACCGTTAGAATACGTATCGCAACGGGATCCCCAAGGGTTTAATTCATGACAATTTTCTAGCAATTCCGTATTGAAAAAGGGTGGCAAGTCGTAAACGAAAACCTTACCGGAGGAGCATTGAGTAACGTCGGCGTCGACGGCGGCGATGACGGGTACGGCAGGGAGGTGTTGGCGGTTGGTAATTAAGGCGGTGGATATGTGGAAATTGCGAGCAGCTAAGAGGAGGAGGATATGGAGGAAGAAGACAACGAAGATAATCCATGTGCATCGGAGATAAGGTTTGATTAAACTGAAGGAATTTTTCCGATCTAATTGTGGGTTTGGGGGTTTACGGGGTGAAGGAGGCGTATCGGAAAGAGGAAGCATGAGAGTGATGAATTTAGGTGCTTTCCGGCGGAGTAAAGCCGGAATATATGGTGGGGTTTCAATGATTTCTGATGTTCGTTGTTTTTACGGCAATCAATGGTGGTTAATGGTGGCAGCTTGAGAGAGAGAGAATGGGAAAGTAGGGATTATTTGTTGAGAAGATATAGGGTACAGTTTTCTACTTTTCTTTATCAGGTTCAGCACATATTACATCTGCCAACATTAAGTTTAACGTAATTACATAAATCGTCCTCCAACTCCTACAAATGACAAAAAAAATACATTTACGATGGAATCTTGAGTTTCTATGTTTAACCATGACCGAGGAGTTTCCATACCAAAAATATGCTTTAACTCTTCATTATTCAAGAAATATGCTCCAAAGTTGTATTTTTTTGAAAAATAACCTTCAATGTACAAGTCATGGTTGTTCTCTTGTCCTTTATATCCAGTGGCGGATCCAGTAATTTTATAGACTGGGTCCCGTGGAAAATTCTACTGAAGGGAGTGAACGTAGGTTCTGTAAAAAATAAATTTTAATCTGGATAATTTTCTTTAACTTTTTGACTGGGGTCCCCCCTATACATTATCTCCGTCCCTATCTATATCTAATGTACCTGTAATCACCGGTGGATCCAAAAATTATTTCAAACTATTGTATTATTTGACCCTAAAAGAGAAAATATTTTTTTTTAATAATCATGATAGTTTAGTTAGTCAGTTATTTGTATTTCCAAGGAAATGTCATGGTTTTATTTTTGCCATGAATACTGAAAAGCGTATTTTGATAATTTGAATCAAAATACATCCTTATCATTCTTCTAATATTCGAGTACATACCTAACTCCAGTTGTATATATCATACATCCAATGAAACAACTTATTTCATACATGCTTTCTTTTAACAAAAAATACAATTTTTTTAAAGAAAAGCATCATTTTTTTATTAACATGGATATCTAAACTCGTAATGCGAGCCGACTAATTCCATGGTGACCACCTGCTTTGCAGATAGCCCGGAGTCACGACATTTGAACATCCGTATTCTTCCTTGGATTTGAACCTGAGACCTCCAGGTACTTTTGACCATTGGAGCTCAAGCTCAAACCAATCAGACATCTCCCTTGTGGTTAAAAGCATCATTTTATGTACTAAAGATCAACAACCAAAGTCAAGCTTCCCTTATTGCTCCTTTTTCACATTAAACGTTAGCTTATTTAGATGCTTTAACATCATTTATAGGTACGTCATACTTTATGAGATGTTCTGCTTGATGTTTTCCAACATTAAATGGTCTTCAAACCCACATGCCTGAAAGTACTTGCTTTGGTTCCCTTGAATTGCCCAAACAAGTTACCCCGTCTCTTATGTTTTGACACAACTTGTATGTTGACGTATGTGACCTAGAGGTAGATTGGACAAGTTATTGAAATTGATTCAATCTGTTAATACAAAATTGATGATTTAGGGGTCGTTTACCTTAACACTTACCCAGTAAGCACTTACCGATAAAATTCAACAGAATTGTTTACTTAAAGATAAACATTTTCAATAAAAATAGTTAAAACATAGTTTTTTAATAACCAAGATTTAGAGCATATATTTTTATAGATGGGATGTATGAAGCATAGAAACTCAAAATTCCATCATGATATGGGACTATACTTGATCATGCATTTGTTTAATAAGGAATTTTTGTTAAGCTAAAAAAACCCAACATACCATTAAATAAATACGACACATTTGCATATTTTATAATATGTTACTTTTTTTCCAAATGAAAGAATTAAGTTCTAAAAACCCTTAAATTACCTAATATAAATTATCTTAAATATAATTATTATTTTTCTATTATAGAAATCTATACTACATTATAGAATATTTTGATTGTATCTCGTAAGCACTTAATTTTCAAGATTACAAGCGTTAAATCGTATATTATTTATAAATGAATTAGAAGGATACTCACACAATGTAACGAGATATATCTCGATTTCAATGTTTTATTTTATTTTATTTATCTCGGTTGATGTTATAATACAATTTCTGTGTGGTTTTGAGAAAACGATAAATTTTTTATTTTAAAATAAAATATACATATGAAGATATGGTAATTTAAAATTTATCGTTTTTATATAATTTCTTTAATTCATTTTTTTACTATAATTTAATTTAGATTTAATAACGAAGTAATTTATTTTGGTTTAATAATATATTTTTTTATAAAGTTTATAATTAAGTATTTTGTTAGAACTCAATAATTTTATAATTACATTTAAAAAAAATTATATTTAAAATTAGACGTTTATCGTATTTTTTATTATGTTTATATGCAGTTAATTACATGAATTCATACATTAAGCTTTAATATATTGTATTTATTAATGATTACTTGTAATCTTATATATTAAGTAATGTGAATTAATAAACAATACTTTACATTAAAAAAAATGGTTTTTAAGGAATTTTTGTTAAATATTTTATTATAAATCTTTATTTTTATAATGATCATGTTTTACCCCTCTACCGACGTGAAGAACTTAAACATGATTATTTTTGGAAGCTATAATTTTTTTTTTCAAAATAATGGATCAAATTTTAGAAACTCAAACAAGACCATTACACTTTCTAAACTTAAAAATGGATCATCGCTTGTTTTTAAAATTAAATTATTATAAATATAATTAACTTGACATAAATATTGATACATTTTAAATTACTAGAAACTTACTCGTGCAATGAATCGAGATACATCTCAAATTTAATGTTTTGAGAAATCGATAATGTTTCCATATTTGAATAAAATAAAAAATTTAAGACACATCAAACTTTTTATCGATACTAATATCAAACTAACAATTTAAAAGTTCTAATTTTTTGTATACTTTTAGTGTAATTTAATTTAAGGTTTTAATAACGGATTAAATTATTTTAGATCCAATAATATAATGTTTTTGTAAATATAATTTTTATTTCCATCTTCTTATTATAATTTAGTTTAATTTTAACTATAAGGGTACTCGAGCAATACAGCGAGATTCATCTTCATTTTAATATTTTTTTTGTCTCTATTGATGTAACATGGTTTATGTGATTTCGATAAAGATAACGTTTTTTGAATAAAAATAAATTTGATGATATCATAAAATTTTGAAAAATATATCGATATTAATATCAAATTAACTATTTAAAAGTTCTCGTTTTTTGTACATTTTTTTTAATTCAATTTTTTTATTATAATTTAATTTATGTCTAATAGCAAAGTAATTTATTTTTGGCTTAACAATATAATTTTTATAAAGATAATGATTTTGTTAGAAATTCATGATTATCCTAATTATATTTTAGATTTTTTATATTTAAAATAATATTTTTATCTTGTATTTGATTATGTTTATCTACAGTTAGTTATACGAATTCAAAAATGGAGCTTTAATAAATTGTACTTACGCACAATTTAGTTGTAATCTTAAACTTTAAGTAATATGCATTAATACACAATATTTCATGCATAAAGAATAATTTTTAAGAATTTTTTGTCAAATGTTTTATAATATAATATAGATAACGAATTAATTTATTTTAGGATTAATAATATATATATTTTTAATAAGTATAGCAATTAAATATTCTGTCAGAACTTTTTGTTTATCTTAGTTATATTATATATTTTTTATACTTAAAATGAAATATTTATCTTGTATTTGATTATATTTATTTGGAATTAATCACACGAATTCAAACATAAAGTTTTAATAAATTATACTCAAGCACAATCTACATATAGTATTGAATTTTAAGTAATATGCAACAATAAACAGTAATTAATACATAAAAATAGTTTTTAAGAATTATTATAAAAAAACTTAATAATATAATATAGATTATTCTTTATTGGACACTTACATCATATTCCTTAACTTCAAAATAAAAACAATGCATAATCTTTTCTAAAATTATATTTTAAAAAACTAATTTCTACCCAAACAGTAGATACTTTTAAATGTAGTAAAACATCTAGCGATGCAAAATCGTATAATTAAAATTGAGTGTTTGAATTCTTAACTTTATAATCGAAGATGTATAGCACTGTATTGCACCAGTTATATATAATATATAAGTATTTCACTGTTTTTAATTTGATACCTGTATCAATAACTATTTTTTCTATTTTTTTTTACTCAGTTTATAAATTTTTTATTACAAGTATATTAACATTAAAGTATATTCATACAATATTATAAAACATTTACAACTTATTATTACATATATAACTTTTAATACATCTCTCCATAAAAGTAACTAAACCTCATTCATAAACATGTTTAAATATATACTAATAACAAGTAAAATACTCTCTTACTTTTTTATAATCACATAAAATAGAAAAATAAAATAAAATAGGTAAAATATTGTTGATTGATGTCTATGTGTAGATATATATTTTTTAAACTAGAAGAGTACTATTGCAATGCAACGAGATAAAATCTCGATTTAATGTTTAGTTTTTATTTGTTGTATCTATCGATATAATACGATTTTATGTGATTTTGATAAGACGGTAATGTTTTTAATTTCGAATGAAATATAAATTTGAAGACTATTTAATAGTTTTCGTTTTTTTTGATGTAACCTCTTTAATTAAATTTTTTATTATAATTTAATTTGTATTTAATAACAAAAAAAAATTATTTTTGGTTTAATAATATAATTTTTATAAAAATAGTAATTAAACATTTTGTTATAACTTAATGATTATCTTAATTATATTTTAGATTTACTATATTTAAAATGATTGTTTATCCTATATTTTGTTATGTTTATCTACAATTAGTTACATAAATTAAAAAACGGAGCTTTAATAAGTTGTGCTTACGTAAAACTACTTATAATCTTAAATTTTAAGTAATATGCATCAATAAACAGTACTTCCTACATAAAAAATGAGTTTCAAGAGTTTTTGTCAAATACTTTATAATATAATATAAATATCAATTGATTTATATTTTTCTTTATTTGGTTTCCAACTTTATTGGAATATACGTTTGAAGGCATACTTAAAATAAAAAAGCATAAAAAAGTGAGTAGTTTTAGGTATCTTTTCCTACCCTCTTAAAAATCAGCCATGAGGTAAATAATGGGTAAAAACTCCATACCCATACCAACGGGAAAAAGGACCATAAAAGTACATAGCAACCCAAACAACAAAAATGGACCACAACGTAAAACAAGAAATAAATCATGCACTAATTCCCAAAAATACCCTCACGGAAAATTTTGTCATTTATTTACTGACATACATATGAATTATTAATCGATATATATATATATATATATATATATATATGTTGAGTTTACGTGAGGTCAACTTGTTTTTGTAAGACCATGATACCATAATTTTTACATTTGAAAAACTTCACAGTAAAACATTCTAAAAGTAAAAAATAACCGAACATTCACAACAAAAACACTATGAAGGTTACGTTCATAACGTTTTGCTATGAAGTTTCAAGTGTAAAAATATGGTATCATGGATCTCAGTTAAAACAGACAAATCTCACGTGATGTATGTATATATAAGTTTATTTCTAAAAGGCCGTTTAACCAAACATTTACTGATAAATTCAACATCATCACTTATCTTATGGGTAAGATTCTAATGTATCAAAATGATACGATATACAACAATTTACTTGATAAGTATTTACCGGTAATAGTCGTTATTTTGCTTACCGGATAAGACTATCGATTCTTGTCATCGCTCTTACTTATCGTGTAAGATTATCGATTATTAATATTTTCATCCGATACGATAAATGACCAAATAAATGCTTACCGGATAATTATTTAGTAAACGACCCTAAATTAATTATAGCTTAAATTGATCAAATTATTCCCACAAATAACAAAGGATTTGAAATTGTCACCTATGAAACTTTGTGTTGTCACCTCCATTTAATTATATTAATAAGTTTTAAAAACATTTTTAATATAAATCATCATATTAATTATTTTATAGAATTTTTTTAAAAATGTCATATGAATATATATTTTTACAGAACATTTGTTTTTACAAACATTTTTCAATTATTGTGAAATTAAAATGTTATTGATTTAAAAAAATTATTATAACATTTAAAAAACGTTATATAAACTTATTATAATATATTTTATTATTTTATAAAAATAAGTTTATTATAACAATTTGACAAGTTCGACGTCATTCTAATAGCCTATGACAACCCCACACGATGTATTTCCAATAAATTTGAAAAAAATAAGTTTATTATGTAATAATTCTGAAACCGAGGACCGATTTTGTCAATAGAGTAAACCTTGGGGCAAGTTATACAATTATAGATGAAGCTGAGGTTTACGGAATGGCGTGTCCATCTGGGTTACCGGTTGCCAAGAGCAACCGACAGAGTAAGGATCTTCCTTTTACTGACAGGTGTATGTTTTTAAAAAATTTAGAAGCAGCCAGGTAAATAATAGTAGCAGTGACGGTGACACGTAGAGAGAGGCAAACGGTAAGAGCAGACAATCATATTAATGAGATGACACGTGGGGGCCTGTATGACGACGTAACTAATGATCATGTGATGGTCACGTGGCTATATAGGTGATGCAACTACAACAGATTCTGTTTCTGGGGCAGCGTTGAGTGGCGGGCGTCAAGCAAAAACGTCAGCGTTGTTGGCTCTTATATAAACGGAAGTAACGTGGGGTGTTAATTCCCGCCAAATAATAGAAGATTGTCCGGCGAGCATCTTTAGCCATTTGGTTCCAGAAAATTGCATCAAAATGGAATCAATTTTTACTTAATTTTTATTTTGGGAAATTAATTTTTAAAATCGTTATTTTGGAAACCAACTTGCATCTGATTTTTATTTTTTCTCAACTTGCACCTGATTTCTATTTTGGGAAACTAACTTTCAAAATCGTCATTTTAGGGAACCAACTTGCACATGATTCCTATTTTGGGAACCAACTTGCAAAATAATTATAGAAAAATAATTAAAATTTATTTTGTTCCAAAAATTAATGCAATAAAATATATTTTTCATTTCAAATCTCGTTTCTTTTTAATTCAGATATCAAATTTAACATTTAAAAAAAATCAAATTACTACAATAAAAATTGTTTTTACCAATGCAAAAAAAATCAATTTAATAGAAAAAAATTAATTGATGAAATTGGTTAGATATAAAATTTTTGAATATGATATTTAATATTTATTATTTATTACTAAAAATAAAAATATTTTTAATATTTTTTTGAACAAATATAATATATTTTTTAAAAGTTAATATTTTTTTGGTAAAAAAGAAACAATTTTTATTTTCCTTTTTTCAAAAAAACACATATTTTTTTTAAAATATTAGCGAGATAAGTTATGTTCTACTAGTTTTATTGATATTAGTATATTAATGAATAATTTAATTTTTTTAATTCATTTAATATATTTATTAAATAACATGTAAAATATCTAAATATTAAAATAAAAAATACAATGTTTAATAATAATTAGTAGATGCTATAATAAAATAGTTTTGAAAGTACAATGATGTAGTAAGAAAATCACGTTACTATAGTACATGTGGACAGTCTACGTGGACAATGAGGTGAAATGAAAACTTGGTATAATAAGTAAATTTAAATCAAAATGTTATCCAATGCTATAATGGGTAAAAAAATTAAAGTACAATGTTCTAATAAAAAATAGTTTGAAAGTACATTGTTGTAATAAGAAAAACTGAAAATACAATGTTATAATAAAGAAATTTATGAAAGTTGATTGCTATTTTGTGCATTTTGCCCTATCATAAAAACAAAAATATATTAACAATTTAAAATTTCTATTTTTTTATAATTTTTTAATTCAATTTTTTATTATAATTTAATTTAGATTTAATAACGAAGTAATTGATATTTGATTTAATAATATGATTTTTGTATAAAAATAATAATTAATTATTTTGTTAAAACTCGATAATTATCTTAATTATATTTTAGATTTATTATATTTTAAAATGAGATGTTTATCATTTATTTGATTATGTTTATGCACAGTTAATTACAGGAATTCAAACGTAAACTTTTAATAAGTTATACTTATGCATAATCTACTTATTATCTTGAATTTTAAGTAATATGCGTCAATATACAGTACTTCATGCATAAAAAATAGTTTTTAAGAGTTTTTATTAAATGTTTTATAATATAGTATAGATAAGTATTAATCATAGATAAATATATAAATACTAGAAGGATACTCGTGCAATGCATCGAGACACGTTTTCATTTCAATGTTTCGTTTTATTTTTTATCCATATAGATATAAATACGTTTTTATGTGGTTTTGAGAAAGCGATAATGTTTTTATTTTTGAATAAAATAAATTTTTGAAAATATCATATAAAATCTACAAAAAATATATCAATATTAATACCAAATTAACTATTTAAAAGTTTACGTTTATATATATTTTTTTTTTCAAAATTTTTATTATAATTTAATTTAACTTAATTTAGATTTAATAATATTTTTTATAAATATAATAATTAAGTATTTTGTTAGAACTCAATAATTATCCTAATTATATTTTAGATTTTTTATATTTTAAAATGAGATGTTTATCCTATATCTGATTATGTTTATCCGCAGTTAATTACACGAATTCAAACATATAACTTTAATAAGTTGTACTTATGCACGATTTACTTGTAATATTGAATTTTTAAGTAATATGCATCAATAAACAGTAGTTCATGCATGACAAATGGTTTTTAAGAGTTTTTGTCAAATGTTTTATAATACAGTATAAATTAATTTACATAAATTAAAATTATTAATTAATTTTAATTATACAATAGATAATAATAATTATTATTAATTATTTATAAATGTTATTTGAATTATATTATAAAATATTTATACTTGACTATTTTTTCTTTTGGTCATTTTACATGCTTAAAAAAATAATTATAAAAATAACAATAGACTAAAAATGTTAGAAGAAAAACCGTAATTTCTAAACCGCAAAAGAAGAATTGCAATTTACTCTAAAATATAAAATCTGGCTTTTGAACAAACACATCAATATCACTTTTATTGACATTTTATCTTGTTTCATGGGCAACTAGAAATAATGGTTTTACTAAAAATAAAATAAGAAGCGTTATTTATAATTTTAAGTGTATAAAATTACGTCGACAAACTAGTTGATAAGTTATACGGTATTCGTGCAATACAACTATTTATAATTTATTTATTATTACTATAAGGGTATTCGTGCAATACAACGAGATAAATCTCGATTTTAATATTTAGTTTTTATTTTTTGTCTCTGTCAATAATACGATTTTATGTGGTTTTGAGAAAGCAATAATGTTTTTATTTTTGAATGAAATGTAAATTTGAATATAGCATAAAAATTTGACAAAAATAAACTAATATCAGTATCAAATTAACTATTTAATAGTTCTCGTTTTTTTGTGTAACTTCTTTAATTCAATTTCTTATTATAACTTAATTTAGATTTAATAACAAAGTAATTTAGTTTTGGTTTAATAATATAATTTTTTATAAAAATAATAATTAAACTAACTATGTATAACTCAGTGATTATCTTAATTATATTTTAGATTTTCAATATTTAAAATGATATGTTTATTTTCTATTTGATCATATTTATATGTAATTAGTTACACTAATTCAAATATGAAACTTTAATAAGTTGTACTTATACACAATTTACTTGTAATCTTGAAATTTAAGTAATATGCATAAATAAACAATATTCCATGCATAAAAAATAGTTTTAATAGTTTTTTTTTTCAAATGCTTTATAATATAATATAGATTTATTATTATAACTAAATTTAGATTTAATAACAAAGTAATTTAGTTTTGATTTAAAAGTATAATTTTTTATAAAGATAATAACTCAATGATTATCTTAATTATATTTTAGATTTTAATATTTAAAATGAGATGTTTATCTTTAATTTGATCATATTTATCTGCAGTTAGTTACACGAATTCAAACATAAAGCTTTAGTAAGTTACATTTACGCATAATTTACTTGTAATCTTGAATTTTAAATAATATGCATCAATAAACAGTACTTCATGTATAAAAAATAATAATAAAATTTTTTATTAAATGTTTTATAATATAGTATAGATTAATTGATTTGTTTAAAAAAATCATTTATTTGAAAATATATAAATAAATATTATAATAAATTCCTAAAACACTATTTTTAAAATTACGTTTTAATAAACTTAGTTATGTTTATAAGAAATAATTAAATCTTTGGTCTGATAATAATTAAAAATAATTTATTATAATAAGGCGTGACGCAATGATGATAAAATTAAATCATATTGGGGCACAACACATGCACATTAATTAATAAGGGGATCGCAAATAGGGTGATGGTGACTAATGAGTGTAATTACTAATTAGACCCTACATACTACATACATAGCGATGGGACGGAGGAAGCAGGGTCATCAGTTATGGGCTCACTCACATCACAATTCACATTACAATACAACTGGGCTAGTCCTATGTGGGCCCAGAGCGGCCCATTATGTTCGCACCGGAAAGTGCTTGCCGACAAAATAGCTTCCCATTTGTATTTCGATAGTTTAATTCAGAAATAGTAATTAAATAAATGGATATCAGAACGCGTTTAGAATGAAGTAATTACATCATATGATTTAATTTTCGTAGATTACGGATTTGGTCTCTCTCATATGTTATTTTTATGAAAATAGTTCTTAGATTTTTTTTGTTATGGATTTGGTTCCTTCAACTATGTGGGTATTTCAGTCTTTTCATATGTTTAATATACATGTTTATGACGAGAAAGAGAGCTAGAAGAAGAGAGAGGTGCTACTAACCGTAGTTTGGGTTGCATGTGGGGGTCGTCGGAGGAAAATAGAGTGCTCACGAGTCATGTTTGGGCTAACCGTAGTTTGGGTTGCATGTGTGTGTTACCGAGGGAGAAGAAGTGTGCCTATGAAGAAGAATTGTGAGTGGGCAGGGGAGGAGAAAGGTGCTTTATGACCGTGTGTTGTCGAGGAAGAAAAAGTGTGCGTGCGGTGGAGTGTGTTGAGGGTTGCATAAAGTGCGAGAGGGTGTGGGTTCATCGGAGGTGCTGCAACTGATGGAGATTTCAACGAGGGAGGGTTTCACTGGTAGTTTGCCTCGGGAAACTGTTTTGTCAGCGGTTTGCCAAAAAGAGTGCATACATCCACAGGTTTAAAGTAGACAGATGAAAAAATTATGTAATGTTTTAAACATTAGCAGTTTGATAATTTATCAATCTTATTTCATTTTTTCTAATTTTGTTCCTTCTATTCCCATTGTCTTCGGTATACCCTTTGGTGTTGCCCCCAACAATTTCAAATAGTTAATCACGGTTCAATCCGACCAAAACCAAAATAAAAATAAAAATGAACAATAGGGAAAATATGACTGATTTTCCTACGATATACAAGAGGAAAGTAATCAAACAAAAATATTTATAATTTTACGCATCTATTATTTAATTATAATCTGTTGTAAAATAAATAAGGGTGTATCTGTAAAATTTGACTTATTTAATCTATAGTCCCGTTTTGGAACTCTAAAAGTTGTCTTGGTGAACAAGTACTTAACATTTCCTTCTGTTATAAATGATTACCATGAAGTTAACAAGCATCAAACAAAATATAAGAGATAGAGTTAGAAAGACAACGCCAAAATTAACGTGAAAACCCGGGGAGAAGACCACGGTCAAAACAGAACATCGATAGAAATCCACCAGTAGAAGACGAAGTTTATAATCCTATAGAAAGAGATGAACAAACACAACTATGGTGTGTGTATGATGATATTTCGATAACACTTCTTCCGTCCACACCAGGGGCGTTGCCCCTTTGACACCCGTCTTTTGGTCGTACAAGGATCAATCTACTCTTATACAAGTGTGCGCTTCGCACCTCATAACATGTATAAAAACAAGTGAAGATCCTCTTTAGCTCTCGTATATTTACCCCTTACACCAAAATAAAACCGGTGACACTAAAATCAACACCACAAACTCCATGGGATTAATCAAGATGCACGGCTAGGGCTGTAAACAAACACGAACGGAGGCTTGTCCATGTTCGTTCGTTTAACTTAACTGAACAAACGAACGAACACGAACGGTAAACGAACGAAAATATTTGTGTTCGTGTTCGTTCGTTTAGAAATCAGGTGTGTTCGTGTTCGTTTATGTTCGTTCGTTAACATGCTAAACGAACGAACGTAAACGAACGGGCTAAACGAACATAAATAAATGTTACTTAAATTAAAAGTAAATAAACAAAAGAGTATATATTAAATTTAATATATAAACGAACGAATATAAACGAACGAACGAGATTCTTGTTCGTGTTCGTTCGTTTAACGAAAGAACAAAAAAATTTGTTCATGTCCATTAATTTATTAAATAAACGAACTTTCCGCCGAACGGTTCACGAACAATTCAACATGATATATAGTCCGCAAAATAAAAGAAAACAAATTGAAAACCGAATATAATGTTGGGATTTGGGCATGCTCTATATAGAAGAGACATATTCAAAGATACATCTCAAATTTGAAGGCAATCAAGCAAATAAAAACATGATCATGAATTCATAATACCATAAGCTTCTATTGCTTTTTCAGTAAAAGAGGGCCAACATTATCTTCGTTAGCTTTGTTGTGCTTTACATGGCTACCATCACAAAGTGGGAAAGTCCCAGACCTCCAACACCTACGGAATCACAACTCAACATCAATTCATAGCAAATCAACTTAATTATATGAATCAAAATCATTTCCAAACTGATCAATTTTTGAAACCTATTGAAATAATCGATGAAATCGATAAGGTGGAAGAAACAGAAACCTGCAGTAAGCAGTGACGGGATTAGAGAGTTCCGTAACGACGACGGAATCGACGACTTTGTCTTCGTTCTTCCTGATTTCAGGATTTATACCACCACCCTCTGCTCTCACCGCCACCATCCGCCGTGAGGAGCGTATCGTAACTCCACCGCCTATGGTGGATCTTTTGAGTGCCTGCGGTGATGATGATAAGGCAAAAGGAATCCCGACTCCGACTATGCTCGCCATCGATCTGTGTTTTCTCTGCAATTGGTTGGTAGAAAGATTGTTATGGTGAAGGAGATAGTGAACTTGTGGAGAACACGCTCCGTGTATGAAGTTTTACATGCGGATACTCCCTCCGCCACACGATTGTTAGGAATGATGGCCCACTTTGAGAAAGTACGTAGAAAAAATTACATTTTTAGTCCTTGTAATTTCATGAAAACTGCTATTTTTGTTTACATGTGGAAAAAGGAATCCACAAAATATCCATGTCGGAGAATCTGTTCGAGGTGCTCGTACTTAATGGTATAATTTGATCTCAAAAATGAAAATAACGATAAATTAGAATTATAGGAACGAAAACCGTAATTTTAAAATCATAGGGATAAAAGATAGAATTGTTAACAAACCATAGGGACTAAAAACGTAATTCATTTGAGCATTTATTACCCCTTTTTGATAAAATTAAATTGTTAAAAATATATATTTTCTATGGGCCTTCGAGAATCATCTGTAAAATTGGGCCTACTAGTTTGAAATGGAATTGAAACGGCCCAAAGGAAGCCAGTGGAATCGTCGTCCATACTCCAAGAAGAGCGACTATTGTTTAGACTTCTCTCTGCTACTAGAAACGTCGATTGATCGGTCGATCGATCGATCGGAATCCAACTGAAGCAAGAGAATAACTGTGTGAAAATGGCGAACCTGCTTCGATGCCAGAGAATTGGCTGTAACGCTACTTTCACGGAAGACGATAATCCTGAGGATTCCTGCACTTATCACGAATCGGTCGGTGGTCCATTTACCCTTTTCTTTTTCCCCTAAATCATCCCCGGTTTTCTATGCATTTAATTTCGAGGTTAATCATTATGATATCAAAGAAGAGAAACTATTTTAATTTTCCATTAAGCTGTTGTTGAATACATTAGTAATTGATTACATAATTGTTGGTTCGGCAATCACTTGTTAGATAGTACAATTAGAGACTGTAATGTGCTTTTTAGTTCATTCAGAGAACCGAGTGGTAGAGTTTTTTTAACATTTGAACTTTTGAGTTTGAAGTTTGAGTTCTATGATCCAAACATATGTATGCAGTTGAATTTGAGCCCGATAATGTACACATAGAAGGTTGCTATTCCAAAAAAAGCCGAAGAAAATTTATATTTCAGCCATGGCACAATTGCTATTTGAAAAGCAGTAAAACAGGATAGTTTTGTTGAAAAAGCCCTAACCCACTTGAACTGAAGTAAGTACGATCAGAAATATGAATTAAAGGTGAAGTGGGCTTCCTTTAAGCAATGGAAGGTCAAGGTGCAATGTTTATCAATTGATAACAGATTATTTCACCAACTTGATTTATTTAATTGCAAAAAAAAACATGAGTTCTTTGGTAAGAAAACCTAACCGTGATTTGGAACAATGTTTTCAAAGGACAATGAAGGGAAAAAATTAGATGCTCCAGCATGAAAAGATATTTTGGATATTGTAAGCCGATTAAATTGATCACTCAGCTTACCACATTTTTGACATGAATTTGATGCACTATGTGTTGTAGCAACTTCATCAACTGTGTGGATTTTGGCCACTTGCTAGCATCTAATCTATCTGTGAAGTGTGTATTACCAATGTAATAGTTTATATTTACCATAGTTATATAACTTAGGTTGATGTTATTTATTGAAGCAAAATCAGACTGTAAAATTAGTAGTTAAGTATTTTTCTTGTTATCAGGTCCATTTACCAACCATTTCTTTGTTACAGTTTGGTCAGTAGTATGTTCTGTAATTGAATTTGCCTTCAGTTATAAAGTGTCACATCATCATATAAATCTCTTAGTGTGAGTTTTACATTCATCTTAAAACTGATTCAATTAGTGCTGTCTCCCAACTTTTAACTTTTTGGTCATATTTGTTAATCATGAATTGTCTCTTTGTCAGTTTCTTGGTGATGAAGGTCTAATTTGTTTGTTTTGTATGCATGGGCTTTGTTTACCGATCGGGCATTTTTATTTCTTCAGGGAGTAAGTTTCTATTTTATACCTAATTGATTTTTATTTACATCTCGTTTGCCATTAGCTTATCATATATACAAATGCCAACTACTTCTGCTTCAGCCTTTGTTTCACGATGGTATGAAAGAGTGGAGCTGTTGCAAAAAAAGGAGTCATGATTTCAGCTTATTTCTGGAAATTCCCGGGTATGCTTTGCAGAGTGTTGATCTGTTTTGGGTTCCACTTAATGAGCTAAACGTTTCTGTATTAGTATATACTTTTTGTTACCTCGATTTTAAGCAGTGAGGTCTATATTCCCATTTTTTGTTCATCGGACAAATGGAATATATAGCTTGATGGCAAATGTGTTATACCGATTTCAACGTGTGTTGCCTTTTCTTGTATGTTCAATTTTGAGAAATACAAAAACTTCAATTTTCCACTCTAACTCATATAATATAGACATATAGCTACTAGTATTTACTTTAGAGTGGATTAAGATGTTCTCCATTGGAAGGTATCTCACACTCAGAGCAGGAGCTAAAGTTGGAATATCTCAATGTTGCTCCTTTTTGTGTGTCACATGTATGTAACCTACTTTCTTTTTCTGGGTGTTCCTCAAGGGAAAGATAGCTTTGAATTAATGTTTTAAATTTCAGCTGGTGTGACATGTTTTTGTTTATGGTTTCAAAGGGTGAAAGTGAAATTGGTATATGTATGTATAACTTTTGGCTCTAATTAGAACATCTTATGTTATTTCTTTTTGGAAAACTAATGCACTGCTCGCTTAGTATTGAGGATTGAAACCTCGATCTAGAGTTTTGATTGGTAGTTTAATTCACACTGATGTGAATATCTTTGATTTTTTTTTTTCATTGGGCCAAATATCTCTTGATTAGTAGTTTAATTCACACTGATGTGAGTACTGTTGACGTTTTTCTTCCATATGCATATATCATTGCATCTTACATTTTCGGTTAATGACTCGATCTTTTCTCATTTAAGATGCAAGATGGGTAAACATACAACTGAAAAGCCAACCATAGCAAAGGCTACTGCTGCCCCCAAGCAAGCAATCAAAACATCCGCTCCTGCAAATAATGTGTCAACTAAAGAAGCATGTCCCAGGTGTCGTCAAGGATTCTTTTGCTCCGACCATGGTATTCATTCAAATTTGCCTCAAGTTATCAAACTTGGTTGATTTAAAAAAATAGAAGTTTATATGAGTTCTTAGTTGCTAAAATCATTCCTCTTTGAACCCATTTTTTTCTTGATCCTTGATTCTATTCAAAACTCTCTCCATAGCCACATCAAATGCGTCTTTCATGTCTTTCACAACTTCATGTGACTTTGCATACACAATTCTTGGAATGTATTCGATCACTTTTTCTCTCATCTGCCTCATTTCATCTTTCTACCCGAATTTCTCAACAAGGCATTTTATGGGTTCCCTTTTAAAACCTCCATCAGAATTGATCGTTCTTCTTGAGAACACATGTCGTGCCAGCAAAACAGAAGAGGGTTGTGCAGGTACGTGTACAAACAAACTTCTGTCGTATTTCAACGTTGGTGGTTAGTGGGATGGGAAACATCGATGTTTAAATACTCCCGTGAGTTACACTTGATCAGAAGGCACATATTTCTCGTTCCGAGTAAAATAGATGCTACGCGGACCCCAATCTTCGACCTTGGACCGGCAGAAATCCCATGTGATGCGGCATATCGTGATGAAGTGATTCCAACCGTTCTATTTATCCAGGAGGGTTGAACGTGTACCTGGTTCAACATCATATGGCCGTGACGATCATGGTTGTCAGTCGTGTAATTATTCGTCTATAAGTATTTTCCGATGTCAAGGCTTGACATGGAATAGAATGTAGTATGCCGTAGCAGATTCGGTATCTAGTTTTCTGCACCAGTAGTACAACATTCGATTATGATATATCATTTCTGATGCAAACTTATCCGTCCAATACCGTTGGAAAATATTTATGGACGAATAATTATACGGCAGATGACCGTGATCATTACTGCCATATGATGTTGAGGTGAGTATACAATTAACCTTATTGGAAGAGATTGAACGGTTGGGATCACTTTATCACGATGTGCGGCATCACATGGAATTTTTGCCGGTCTAAGGACGAAGATTGGGGCTCGTGTCACATTTATTTACCCTGGATGAGAAACTCACCTGTATTTTGATCAAGCGTAAATCGTGGGACTATGAAGATGTTGGTGTTCTCTATCCCACCGGATTCTACTCCACATCTGATGTTGTAACATGGCAGGAGTTTGTTTGTACATATACCCGCACAACCCTCGTCTATTTTGCTGGTGCCACACGTGGTCTCATCAAGAACGATCTTTTTAGAACTTGTATTGAAACTCCTCGGGTTATGGCTGGTGGTTGACTGGGGGAGGTCAAAATGCTCTAAGGGGACTTCATTGATTATCACAATTCACGAGAATATACTGTTTTTTCTTCAAGTCCCTAAGCTTTTGTCATTGAAGATGCTTATTTGATATGTTAATCTTTTGTGATTTATAAGACCTTTATGTTCTCAAACTTATAAAAATACATTACACCTTACTGGACCCCTGGATGATGTATATTGTTGTAACTGATGTTAAACACAGTCCTTGGCGAGAGCCGAGAGTATGAGAGATGGCTCTGTTTCTAAACTTTTTATGTTGAAGCAAAAATACTTTCATGTGAGATGGCTAGTAGCAGCGCTTCTAATCCTGTTTTTACTTCATTAGGTTCACAAGCAAAAGATATGAATTCTAAATCCTCGTTTCAAGTTCAATCTACTTCGAAGGAAGTTAATCTAGATTTGCAGGCAACTGTCAAAGCTCCAGCAAAGAAAGTCATCGACATAAACCAGCCCCGGACTTGCAAAAACAAGGGATGTGGTCAAACTTTCAAAGAAATTGATAACCATGACACTGCGTGTAATTACCACCCCGGTCCTGCTGTCTTCCATGACCGAATGAGAGGGGTGAGATTATAGCTTTTGTATATGCATTGATACACCAACATCAAAATCTTCTTGCGTATTTGTTTTTGGTAAAAGTTTTTTTTAATGTGGGGTGGGAAGATGCAACATTTATCTATTCTAGGCACCATAAATAATTTTCACCAAAACCGAAGGGTGTTTAGCTGATATATAACTGATAAAGCCCAACTTTCGTGGAGGTTAAGGGTTCATGCCTCACCAATGGTGAAGGGTGTGCGAGTTTTTCTGTATATAGATACTGTATACTTCCAAAGAGTTATTGCCAAATCGTGGGTTTAACCTAGTTATGTTCGGGTTCTTTTATTACCTTTCAGCATGCTTGCTTGTAACTGTGATCTGTATGCTGCAGTGGAAATGCTGTGACATTCATGTGAAGGAATTTGACGAGTTCATGACCATTCAACCATGTGCTAAGGGATGGCACAATGCAGATCCAGAATCATAACAAGCAGAAGCCTGCAAGATTTAGGCATTTAATTTGTTTACTTCAACTGGCTGTTCTGCTGTAGAACTGAGTACTTTCATCAGTATTGAGGTGCACCTTTCTTCCTATGATCAAGCTTTTATATAATGATGAGGTGCCTTGAGTTTGTTATAACTTTATGTTTTATATGTTCAATACCGTGTCCATCGTTCTCTGTTGTGTGGTTCACATCTTTGTTTATTGGAACATCATCATCACTTCATTACATCCCATAATGGAATTCAAATATTAGATGACCTTTTTATCTTTTTACTGAGATCATCTAAACGAATAGTTGCTAAAACACGTAGGATTGGCCATATATTTACTGAAATCTTGGTTGTAACTGTTAAATATTCTTTTTCTGCCATATATTTGAACCATACAACTGTCAATATATTTCCCACTTTTCCATTTTATAGTGACTTAATATTTATTTAGAACCGCACTATAAAACGAGTTTGGTAACTATGAATTGCCTCTACTTGCTACTGCTATGACTGGTGTTCGTTGCTATCTATATGGCTGTACTCACCTTTGTCTGGTTCCATTTATGGAAATGTACTATTGTGCTTTATAAAAGCTTTTGGCATGTCCATAATCAAGGTGGGGTGGATGGGGGTGGGATATATGCAGATATGACCTCTTCCTCAAATAGTATAGTGATTGTTTCCATGAAAACCCTTGCAAAATAAAGTCTTCAAAGGATTTACGAGAGGAGGTGATTAAAAAGAACCTAAAACAAGAAACAACGAAAATGGAGGTAGAAGTAGACAACAAGATGGAAGCAGAAGTTACACAAAAATGTAGTCCAGGTAAGAAAAATTTCCCGCCCCTAGTAACATAGGACTTCGGTAACCTAACTGCCGGCTCACTAAGGGACGGTTTACCAAACGTTTACTAGGTGAGGATGGCAAGAATCAAGAATCTTACTTAGCAAGGACCACATGGTGTATCTAGAATAGTAGTAGTTAGTGAAACAAAAAGACTACAAAATAGGAATAGGGAGTAGTAGTAGTTAGTGAAACAAATAGAATCACGTTCTAAAGATGCCTATTAACCATAGTCTACAAGATAGGGTATAATGACAGATCGAGAGGCTCGACTAGAAAGAATAGAGAATCTTAGTTGGTAAGAGGTATAGCAAAGACCGGGAATCTTACCTGGTAAATGAGGGGGAAGACGTTTACCCAGTTAGCGCTTTTTGGATAAGAGATACTTACCAACAATTCATTTTGATTGCCAAGAATGTTATCCAATTAGGTAAGTGAGAGTGGTGTCTCTTGCCGGTAAGCGTTTGGTAAACGTCCCGCTTCTAGTTTGCTACCTTAGTTGTATGTCTTCAATAACTTCTATTAGAGGTCTTGTCCAAGGTTCATGTATCCTTGTATTGTTTGGTTCAAGTTGGATCACATGTATCCTTGTATTGTTTGGTTCAAGCAAATATAACTTAGAAATTAGAAAGTAAGGGCAGTTTATCAAACACTTACCGGTAAGCGCTTACCGGTAAACTTAACACTATCATTTACTTACCGGATGAGATTTTAGTCCACTAAATGCAACAATTTACCCGGTAAGCGCTTACCGTGGTAAGAGTCATCGCCCTCACTTTCCGGGTAAGATTATTGATTCTTACCATATTTATCCAGTAAGGTAATATGACTTGGTGTTCACTTACCTGAGTAAGCGTTTGGTAAACGGCCCTAAGAGTTGCAAATATCAATGTTTTTTTTTTCTTTCCCAAAGGAATTTCAGTCGAGGGCATTGGGTTCCTGTACAGTGTACATGATCACCTATATTAAAACAAGTAGTTGAACCCAACTCTCTACCAAATCTCGACAGAACAAGTAAAATGACAATTTATTTCTCATGAGTTGTTTATATATTGATTAATTTATGTAATTTATTAAGTTATAATGAAATAATCGTTTTTATAAAAAAAAATATCATTAGAAAGTTTTCATAAAACAAAATAAAAAGTTTATGTAGTTTCCAATTTTTATTTTATCCCCTTTTATACATTATTTTTTTAATTAATATATAATAAATTAATAAAAATATAAAAACCATATAAAAAATGAAAGTTTAAAAAACATAAAATACATTAAATAAAATTTATAGAATGAATAAAATCTAAAAATGAGACACTTGATGTTTTAAATAAAAATTTAGTTTTATTTTAAGGTTATATTGATAAAATATAAGTCTATTTCATCTTGTTCTAAGAGACGATGAAACAATCCATTCTACTTTTCGATGAAAGTAGTGAAAAGTGTAACATAAATCCCTGTTTTGTTATTTCCAATGTGCAAATGCAAATCATCTCCGATGCATATTCCATTCATAGCTTTTAAAATGGTTTTGATGCATTGGAGTCAAAAGCTTTTTGTAATTAAAAATTTATTTTACACCACCTCTTAAATCATATTTTCATTTTACACCTTATATCTTCATTAATTAATCTAATTCATTAAATGCTTATAATAAAACCAAATATACTTTATAACTGAAAATCTCTCGAGAAGACCATTAAAATGACACCAATATTGAATATCTAAAAAGTATAAAAATATACTCATCATCTTTTATTTTTTGAATGAATTGATTTTTTGTATCTTTGTCATTATATTCTTGTATTTTTTTTAATCATCTTTCGTTTATGGAAGATCCTAAACAATGTAAAATTGGCTCCAAAATGTATGATAAAATGTTTTGTGACAATTGAATACAATGTATTTATGATGGTTTTTTAGGAGGGATTGCATGTCACAATTAAATAGAAGAGTATGAACATTAAGTTTTAAGTGATCAAAAGCTTTTGAAAAGGTTATTGTATTGGGGAAGATTTTTAAGAATGAGTTTTTGTTAAAATAAGTTAGTGGAAAGCTGATTTGACAAAAATAAGTTACGGTGAGAAACGTAAGAACATATCTCAACTCTTGATCACTTTTAATTTCATGTTCATTCATGAAATTGCGCTTTAGAAGAAAATTGATCCGGTGCATCATAATGCACCTCATTAATATTGACACCTAATTAAGATTGATTCAAAGGTAGAGATCATTTCTTACACTTGTCCTCGGAATCCAATCCTGAATTTTTTGGATAAAATATAAGTCAATTTTGATTGGGTTGGTTTAATTGGATGGGTGATTTTGTACTTTTACTTTTTAGTTCAATGATGCTTTTAGGGCATCTTCAACTTATCATCAAATATGTGTACTTGTTTTTAGCGTGTTTAGTGTGAAATGTGTACTTGTTTTTAGCGTGTTTAGTGTGAAATGATTTGTACTTTAGTATTTGCTTTAGAAGTGGGGTTATATCATTCTCAATTCTCAATCCTACTGCAAAATATACTAAAAAAATGGTAGGTTCAATCGAACTCTAAAAGAATTCAACTTCAACCATATATTAAAAAAAACATTAAAAATTATATTCTAATAATAAATATATATATATATATATATATATATATATATTA
>NC_037528.1:1265610-1278436 GCF_001531365.2 Cynara cardunculus var. scolymus
CAAAAAATTATTTTATTACATATTTTATTATTATACAAAAGTTTTATATTCATAGTCAAAATTATTCACATATTTATAGTGTCGTTTTTTAATAAATTTTTCAAAATTATTTAAATGTTATTCATAATCTAAAATGATGTAGTTATTAATTCATATGATCTGCTATGTGATTTACTCGTACACGATACACTGTAGATTGAAAAAGTTTTAGCCGTTCCAAATAAAATAAATAAATTACTGAACTTAATACAAATTATTAATAGATGGTTGTATGCTATTATCTGTGATACTAAACCATCTCTTTTTGTTCCCATGTTTCAGTTCTTTTTAAACCACATAACTGATTATATAATTTTACGAGAAAACGCTAAAATCCAAGTTAAGAATCGTTGAAAAAAAGCTTTTGCCCCCGTAATGGAGAAAGCATAATTTTCTGTCGAATATTTGATATTTTATTTGGATATTTTAAAATATTATATGAATTGTTCTGATCGTTGTTATATTAAAACGATGATTTATTGATGAACAATAAATCTTACCGTATCAGGAAAAGAATGGAAGAAATGCTTACACCACGGAATAATTTCTCAAACTTTTTGTTGAATATTATTTTTAAAGATAACAATACTTTCCGTAATTCTTTTTAACGATAAGTCAACACTAAAATACAAACCATTTATAAAACAAAAAAACATTTAGATATAAAAAAAGAGAATTAAAATTAATATTTAAAGGCTTTTTAGAAAAATAAAATAAAGAATAATATTAAAGAAAATGTTATTATTAAGAAAACAAAGAAAAGGTTTATTTGTTGGGGTTGTTTGTTTACCTCTTAATATTATTATTAAGGGACAACTTCTAATTTGTTAATAGGTGAATCTTGTTTGTCAAAAAAAAATCTGCCTTTTAATGATTTTGTATCATGAGTCTCCCTTAATCATTCAGCACACTAATTTCATTGTAAACAATTATCAAACAACTATATTTCATTTTACACTCTATCATGAAAAAATCTTAACAATTCTGAGTACTTAATCATTTTACATCAAACTATTCAATAACTTTCAAACATCGGACAATTAGTCTCGCAAATTCTTCCACTAAAGTTAAAACAATAACATAGATATGAATCGCGATGCTTTTGCATTTATAATATTTAAAATAATAATAATATAAAAACACAAACACATGTTGATAATTAAATCAATGAAATTGTAACCGTTCAATTTAAACACTCGAATAAAAACCACCATCATATTACTTATTGTTATAAATATTCTTGTTACAGAATCCGACTTATATCTCTTAGGTGGTGTTTATTTTTAAAAGGTGTTGAAATCTCAAGTATTATTTTACATCTGGTATATATGAGGTTGTGTTGAAGTTTGAAATCTGAATCAATAAGACTGTTTGTTTTTTGTAAATTGATAAACGTTTGAATTTGTTTAAACTGTTTATTTCGCACAACAAAAATTATACTGTTGAGTTTATAGATAAATTTATACAATTTCACATATTTATTCATCATCGAAACACCATTGTTCAGAATTTGAAGAATAATAAGAAGAAAATAAGTGGTTGGTTTACCTCTTACCAGATAAGAGAAAAATAAAACATAAATGTCTTTGAAGAATTTGAGAAAACAAACAGTCTAAATGACCCAATCACTTAACGAATCATACATAAGAAGTTTAAGTCTTAAGAATAATAAGAAGAAAATAAGTATGTTCCAACTTGTTACTTCTTGTTCAATGGGGTAGGGGTGAAACAGACATATTCCACTATGTTCTTGTATGTTTGTTATCAACTTCTTATGTATAATTCTTTAAATTCTTAAGAAGAAAATAAGTGTTCAGTCTGAAGAATAATAAGAAGAAAATAAGTGGTTGGTATGACTTTTATGTTAAACAGATAGGAACATAGTGGAATATGTCTGTTTCATCCCTACCCCATTAAACATAGTGGAACAAGTTGGAACAAACTTATATTTTACCAATATAAACTAAAAAAAACTTAAATTATCTTCTAAAATATCAAATAGGTCTCATTTTTTATTTTATGTTTCTTAAACTTTCATTTTATCGTTCTCAAAATATTATTTTTATATAGTTTCTATATTTTAATTAATTTATGTAATCTATTATATATTAATAATAAAAAATAATGTAGAAAAAAGATAAAAATAAAAGTTAGAAACTACATAAACTTTTTATTTGGTGTCATTTTAATTGTTTTAATGAAAACTTTCAAATGATATATTTCATCACCAAAAAAAAAATATTATTCTATTATAATTTAATAAATTACATAAATTAATTAAAATAAACAACTCATTAAGCATAAATTGTTCATTTTACTTGTTCTGTTTTGTCCAGTTTATCTTACCAAACGTTGAACAATTGTTCTATCATGTCATGTCTCGCCCTGTCTTATACTGTCTTCATGTCTTGTCTGAACACCAAACACATCCTCAACGAATGAAGAAAATGTCCTTAAGTTGCATTGTAATGGATTGTTTCATTGTACTATAAATCTCTTTAAATCTATAACTATTTCTTTCATTCTTTACAATAATTCTTTTTGCATTCCATCGACTGTACGATGCCATAAATTACATAAATTATTAAAAGTAAGTTTGAAGAACAATAAAAAGAAGTAGCAGATACTCTCTTTTATTAAAAGAAATAAAATATAAATAGATCCTATTTACTACTTTCTTTATTCATGACAACGATGTCTTTTCTTTTTTATTAACCCAGATATTCAACCCGCTATGCAAGCCAACTAACTAATCATAGGATGACCACCTGTTTTACTTTTTACATCATGTGTGCATTTTAGCGTAGTCATGTCCATACTTAATACAAACATTACCCATTAATATACATCGGAAAATGTAGACTGCAGAGACGAAAATCGGCATTGAAAGTTTGGTGGTCGAGATTACTGTTTTTGCTTTGATTCAGATAAGATACTAAGCTAAATGGTGGTCAATTTTAACTATACTTTCAAGTAGCAGCGACGGTTGAAGCCAATTGTACACGCACTTTAAGAAACTTTTACAACTTGCATTATCACGTTTATGATATGGTAAAAACTCAAAATTATTGCTTACTAATTAAATTTCGGATGTCGATATTGATACCAGATAAGACTCAAAACATTATCTATGGTAGAATGCCAAAAGTATATGATAGCAAGTTTTTTTTTTTTACAATACCATGTATTAACTAATTATAATCGATATGCAGTATTTTATACTGTGTACCAACCAATAATACTCGATACCAACACTTTTTGGTTGGTGCATGTTGATACTGGTTTAGTATCAACTTTAAATTATATATATGAAACTTTGTCATTTTGTTCAAATTTTGAATGACATTTTAAGTTCTTACGTAACATATGACGTTTAAGGTTTTTAATACCAAAAATAAAACTTAGAAACATTCAAATGTTCAAACACAATAGTTATAATAGAATGTTTACAATTTAATACATAGAAAATACAAAAACTAATGAATATTTGAATAAGTTGATACGATGGTACTATTATAGTATGTGTCTTTCAATACCATGTATCAACCAAGTTTACATATTTGATATGGTACTGTCAACTAAGGTGCCGTTTACCAAATGCTTATCCGGTAAACGCTTATCAATAAAATTTAAAACTATCACTTACTTATTGGATATGATTTTAGTCAACAAAAACGGTATCGTATACAACGATTTACCCTGTAAGCGCTAACTATGATAAGAGTCATCGCCCTTACTTACCGGTTAAGATTTTTGGTCCTTGTCTCGCTCTTATCGGGTAAGATTTTTAGTCTTTACTATATTCATCCAGTAATGTAAATGTGACTTAATAAGCGCTTACCTGGGTAAGGGTTTGATAAACGACCCCTAAGTATAATGGATACCGACGGTTGATATGCATATTGGTTGATTTTGGGTGGTACAAAATTGTCCCTTAGATTTAACTGAATTTGGGCTTGAACCGATGGGTACCAGTTGGGCCGTCATGCATGTGGGCTTAGTTGGGCCAAGGCTAATGTGGTGGTAATTTGGGCTGGTTGATACGAACCAGGCCATTGAACGCATACGCGTAAGGCGTAACGCGTGTAATACTGTAATGTAATTTATATTTATATAAGAAGAATTAAATTAATATAGCATTTGCTTAAATCATAATTTTAATTTTGGCAAAAATAGCCCCTGAAGTTTGTAAAATCAAACTCTAGCCATGATCTTAGAAATTATATTTCAACTTTCAATATTTTTGTTATGCATTTACTTCTATACTAGATCTATTAACTAGTGATTGCGATCACTATATTGAATGAATAGGTCCACATGACATAACGATTAAAAGCGATATCTTGTATTCTAATTTGGATTTCATGCAATATTAAACGAACAAAATAACTAATGAAACAGTATAAAGTAATTATTTATTTATGGATCTGATATATTAAACTTTTATGATATAATAAAACGACTAGATATATAATATCAATTTGATGATTACAATTCACAGCCTCGAAAATCGGGATGTGACACTATCAAAACCCCATCAAATATTCTATGAAGATGAACTGATAGAAACTTTTACAAATATTGGGTATCCTAATTTACAGATTAGGTTAGGGAGCAAAAAGACAAATCTTTCAAGATCTGAATTAGGCTCAGCTCAGCTCAATTAATTTACATACCAATCACTATCATGAATAATACTAACCCACCCCCCAAACCCCACTCCACCCACCCACCCAAAAAGAATTCAATTGGAAGAAGAAAAACAAAATTTTGAAAGAGGGAAAGAACTCATCTTGCTTAACTGGTAGGCTGCTGATTCTTGAAATTGGTGCAATGTAACAAGGCCTTGGCATTCATCTCTCTTTCAAATCTCCAGATATAATTCAGACCAACTAAAAGCTCAGTTATGGCAGCCTCAGTTTTGTGCTGATCTGCAAAGAACAGCGTTTGTAAAAGAAGAACACCAGTTTTGGGCATCAGATTCTGATGTTCAAAGCTTCTTTCACTTTGCCATTTCATCATGTTATGTGCTAATGGTGAAAGCCATCCCAATATCTTTCCCAAGGCTTCTCTCCATTCTCCTGCAAGAACTGGATCACTGGCTGTAAACCCTATCCCTTTTAGTCTACTCCTTAAAGAAGACCTTATGCTATTCGGTAACATCGAGTAAAGATCATCTCTGGCATCAACTCCCACCAATTGGGGTGATCTAATCATCCTTTCTGTCACAATTATCAAATTGGCATAATGCAAAGCAAGAGCAGCAGCTCCTAACGTGGTTGATGATGGTTTTAGTATCTTTGAATTCCTTTCGAAAAACCCATGTGAGAGATGGTTGTTTTCTTGATGTTTTGAGCTTTTGACTAATGGCCCAGATACAAAGTTGAAGGAATTTGAGGTTTGATCAGATGGGTAGACTGTGGCTGAAGCTGAGAGGCTGCGAGGGAGAGAAGTGGGATAGCCATGGCTGATGTTGAAAACAAGCTTGATTCTTGATAAAATGGTGAAGATTGATCTAGCAAGCAATGAAGTTATTGTGTCAAAACTTCTGTTCCATAAAGATTTCTCTTTTAAATACTTGATCTCTTGTTTCTGCCATTGGAGCTTTTGCTGGAGATCAAGAATCTTCTGTTGCTTCATAGAATTGCCAAAAGAAACATCATGATGATCTTTCTTGTGACCATGATGACACTGTGAAGATAAAGATTTCTTTAAACTGTTCTCTATGACAGTTAGCTCATCCATCTCTCTATGAAGTGCAGCCGTGGCCGTCATGAATCGCTGCATCTTCTTATTCTTGGCCTCCATTTCTTTCCAGCTCAAAATCCAGCCATGAGGGTCACGACCCGTGTTTGCAAAAGCATCGAACACCATCTCAAAGCTCCGAAGACTCGAGTCTTCACACCGTTTGCTCAGCCTAGAGACCGATTTCGCGAGAACTCTCAAGTTCTCAACCATTTCACCACAGGCTAGGCCCAGTAGGAACACATCGTTGGTTGAGACAATTTTTCGAACACCTTCTAGGTATATGGATTCATTCCGAAGACGCGCCATATTCTTGTCGGAGAGGATCTGCCACATGTGGTTGAGCTTCGGAGCAATTCCAGCGACCTCGAAAGCCAAAACCCCCACCCTGGATTTCTTGATTACCGGTTTCCTAGACGGTGGAATAGCATGAACGGAATCGAAATTGTGGGATATGGATTTCTTAACCTTGATTAGCCATGTTTCAAGACCCATATCTGGGTTAGATTACAACTCACACAACACAAACAACAGTTGAGATTATATAGTTGATTCTGGTGGGTGGAAGAACTGAAATCAATGCAATGGCATGTTGAATGATTTAGGGTTTATGTGCGTGATTGAATTGAATTCGAGAGAGAAAAGGAGTTTGGAAAAAGAAAGATTAAAAGATGATGGTCGATGGGCTCATGGGAAGTGTGAAGAGATGCATTATATCACCTGCTTCGAACCACTCTGTGTGTGTGTTTGTGCGTGTGAGAGAGAGAGAGAGATGTGAAAGGCACATGCAATGAGAGTCTCGATTTAATTATTTTTTAAGTCAAAAGAATCATCTCTATTTTCATTCATATATATATATATATATATATATATATATATATATAGGTGGAGGTTCAAACGAGAACCCCTGTGATTTACGAAAATGCGAGAACAACCTAATAACCTCAAACTTTTTTAATTAATAAATTAACTTTTATTATATATAAATAATTTAATAAGGACAATAATGTAATTAAGTAATTTTTATAATTTTTATTTTATTTTAATTAACCATAATTATCTTTTCACGTTCCACGTTTTACTCTTGGTAGTTATCTTATTCTTCTTCTCATTAACATCTTTTCTTCATATCACACMTCTATCACATAAGTATCACACTCATATCATATGATTATCACACCCATATTATATGATTACACCAAAATTTTAACTTGTCAACCAAAACGATAACCCAAGTGATGTATAACAGTGATTATCACACCCTTATCACATGATGACACCAAAATTTTAACTTATCAACCAAAACGTTAACCCAAGTGATGTATAATGGTGATTATCACACCCCTATCACATGATTATCACACCTAGTATAATCCTAACCTATTTCGTAACCGTTTTACTAGATAATGATAATAATGAGTGTTTAAAAGATAATGATCGTGTTTAAAAGATTTGATGATATCATTTCCATTATTACCCTTTTAATTTTAAATTTTTTTGAATCTTTTTAAATTTTAATTTTAATTTTAAAAATCTTTTAATTTTATTTTTTATCACAATATGAGGTTATTGGGTTGTTCTTGCGTTCTCGTAAATCACAGGGGTTCTCGTTTGAACCCTTCCCTATATATATATATATATATATATATTAAAAAAATATCTTATTTATCAGACACGTTTTAAAACCATGAGTAGAAATATATATGGACAAAACGTATAATATCTGAGACGGTTAGTCTGAGATGTTACAACATTATTTTTTCATCCAAAACCAAAATTTAATATATTGATTAACATATATGTGTTCATAATTTGTTTGTTCCATACGTACATCGTTCACAATATGATAAGTTTTGTTTCACAAACAAATTAAAAAAATAATAAATATATATATAAAAATCATATTAAATATTATATGATTCACTAGTTTTCAAGATTTATCGTATTATTATTTTTATTATTTTATTATATACTTATATTTATATTCATTAATCCCTCTCGCTCGTGTCTCTTGGTTGTCATATTTTGACTAAAGTCTTCAAATTGTATTTTTAAAACCTTATAATTAATATTAGTCTTAATTAACGGTGATTTTATTATAAGCTTTTTCGGCTTTAACTAATTGTTTTATATCTTAAATGTTATTTAAATAAATCTATATTATTTAGATGTAACAAAAAAATCCGTCATTGTTTAATTTTACGCGTTTGAATAACGTCATTTAATGAATAGATTTAACAAAAAAGGTCAAATTCTATGAACGTAGCATGATTTGTTACTCTGATTTAACAGAAAAAAGAATAGAAAAAA
Organism: Cynara cardunculus var. scolymus; assembly: GCF_001531365.2. NCBI lineage: Eukaryota > Viridiplantae > Streptophyta > Magnoliopsida > Asterales > Asteraceae > Cynara > Cynara cardunculus. The sequence goes on from NC_037528.1 coordinate 1,273,705, forward strand.
AAAACCCTAAAATGAACAGAATCCCACGTAAAATAAGATCAGTTTCCATACATGAAACGTACAAGTAGTTGTATATCATTGGATTTGACAAATGGTAGTATGGAAATAACATAAATAAAATATTTTTTTATTATTAAATTTTATATTGAGAAGAGTCTAAAAAATCCAATAGACTTTAGTGTTTGAAATGATTAAGTCATTGCATAAATTTTTGGAACAAATAAATCATTGGACATTTCAAAACGACAAAACTTGTTAAATAACACTTTAAACTTTCTAAAACCTGTTAAATACATTCTTATAACCTATAAAACTATTTAATGTGATAAAATAATGAAATTTTTTTTAAAAAAATCAATGAACTATCATATTTTGAACGATTATGTTTCTAAACATTTTGCAATGTCCGAGAACTTATTTGTTTCAAAAACTTATTCAAAGACTTAATCATTTAAAACATTAAAGTCTATTAGTTTTTCTTAGACTTATTCTTTTTATATTTTTGACAAAAATAATACATTTATTTATATTAAAAAAACAACAATGTCAACAACGATAAAGTTAGAAACGATATTAAGTGACGACAAATTCAAAAAAACGTGTAAAAGCTGTGATTGTATATAATAAATTTTAGATCGTTTTAATAAATACAAATATTGAAGACAAATATCGTACCTACGCCTATTATGTATTTTTGGGGACCCCTTGTTCTTTTATTTTTTATTTTTTTTTTACAGTTTAGAAAGATTCATATTTTTAAGAAAAATTAATTTACCCCTTATTTAATTCATTAAACCAATTACATTATTCCCTACAAAGTTGATTTTTTATATAATTTAATAGAGCAAATTGTATGAAAAGATAACGTAATTTAACTTGATTTTTATTTTGAATAACGTATTTTGAAAACTTCCATTTTGGTATCTGAGATGTAATGTTTTAAACATTTAAGTACATTGGTAATCGGTTGAAGCATTAACCGGTTACCATACTGATGTGGTGAGTGATGTGGTATCCAATTCAATATTATTTGTTATTCAACCCAATTTCATTCCATCACTCGCCACATCAGCATCGTAACCAGTTATCCGAGTACTTAAATGTTTAAAATTTTAAATATAGGTATCTAAATGTAAGTTCTAAAAGTACGTTATCCAAAATAGAAATCAAGTTAAAGTACGTTGTTTTTTCATACAATTTGTCCAGTTTACTAAAAAAAAGTTTGATTGTTAATCAAATACTCAAAAGTATTTTTCCTAATAAAAATGATTTCAAATGTTGGTTTACTAAACTAGAAATAAGGCAAATTTGGTTATATATTTATGCAATTTACTTAAATCTGCTTTAATAAGACATTAAAAATAAAATACCGAAAATCCATCACTTACACCATTTTACCGCTAGGACTACACATTGTCAAATATGACAATCTTCTTCGTATTTTACCATTTTGCCGGCCGCCTTTAGGGTGTGTTTGGTGCGCAGACAGGATAGGACAAGACAGGACGGGACAGGACAGGACAAATGTTCAGCGTTTGGTAAGACATGACAGGACATGACAGAACTGGTTAAAATGACCAATTTACCCTCAGTGAGCTGTTTAGTGTTTTTTTCACTAAATAATCAATATAAATGTTTACAAATACTCTTTAACAATACCAAAAATTTCCAAAATCAATCTTAATTAAAAAATCACATTCCAAAATCAATATTATTAGATGGTTCTGATCCATTTTACATAAAAAAAAATGAGATGTAGTCACTATAAAATGTTCCAACTATATTCATCAATATGCATCTATTCTACATAAAACAGTTAGCATTTTTATTTGAAATGATAAATCAATTGAAGCTAGGAATTTAGTTGATTACATTGTTATGAGAAACAAATCAAACAATAGGTAGAAACAGTTGATCAAGTGTTGTTCTTATTTGTCATCACCATATTGTTTACACATGATAACTCAATCTTTCTTAACAATGTGCGAGATTTCCTTATATTTGCTGCCTATTTGGATTCATGAGCCATTCAACAACCAGTGTTGGTATTAAGTATTTGTGGGTCTGTTAGAACCAAACCAGATGGAAGCAACAATACAGAGGGTGTATTTGGGTTCCTCAAACTAAGAAAAGGCCAATTTAGGGTTCAAGCAAACAAGAAATCGGTTCAAGCAATCGATTTCGGGTTCAAGCAAACAGCCGATTAGCAACAAAATCGAGATGAAGCAATCGTGTACCTGAGTATGGAGAGAGGAGAAGTCGCCGATTTAGGTAGAAGTCGCCGATTTAGAAGTCGCCGATTGAGTAGAAGTCATCGCCGGTTGATGTGAAGGAAGCGATGGAGGCGAATACGGGGAAATGGTGTGGGGAAGAAAGGGGTTAGGTCTTGATGTGAAGGAAGCGATGGAGCGGATACAGTGGTAAGGGTAGTGGGGTAAAAAAAATTGAGTTCCACTTAGTTCTAGGGGGGTAAGGGCGGACAACCGTGTCCCACCCTTGTCCTACTTAGTTCTACTTAGTTCCACATTAAGCCACACCAAACGTAGGACAAATGTGTTCTGTCATGTCCTGTCCCATCCTGTCCAGCGCACCAAACACACCCCTTACATTGAACGGTTGGAGTGATTTGACCGATAAAATGAAGTCACCGGCTGTTGGAAATGCTAACCAGCACATAGTATGTAATTAATATACATTTGTTCAAATATACAAATTAATTTTTTTCAAACATTAATTAATTATAATGTATTGTGAAATGTAGACTTTTGTGAAATGTAAGAAATTATTGTTTCTTTATCTATTATTAATTCCATTAAAAAAACAGTCTCTGAATCGTTAAAAGATGAATTTTGTTTGACAAAAAAAGGGTGTGTCTCTGAATCATTCTAAAACTCTCTGAATAATTTTGTATCATAGGCCTCTCTTAACCATTAAACATCATAATTTCATTATAAACATTTACTAAATAATTATATTTCATTTTATATTATATCATAAGAATTTTTTAATTATTTTAACTATTTAATCTTTTTACATCAAACCATTCACCAAATTTGAGTGTAGTTATTGAACCTCAAAAAAAGAGATCTCCATCAAGATATTTGACCCACCAATTCCACCAGAGTTTGACTTTTGACCAATTACCTTCCAAAAATAGCATTCATGATTAATCATCATCCATGCCCTCAAAAACCTACACAAAATAATTTCAGTGTACACACCTCCAACTTTTTTTTTCAAATTCTACTTATCGTAATTTCTTTAAATATTACAATTTTTTAAAAATAAATATCTATACTTCTATTTTAATTTGTATTTAAAATATATTTATTTTTCAAAATAATTATTTAATTTATTATTTTATCTTTAATTTTATAAAATACAGAAAAACTTCTCTATCAATTATTAAGAGTAAAACTGTCTTTTAATTAATGAAAAGTGTAATAATTAAATCCAACATCATTAATTTAATAATATAATAAATACAAAAATAAAATTCAATTAGATTTCTCAAATGATTAAAACTTGTTTATGATAATATTATCATCAAAAATTATAAAAAAAAATATATAGAATTGGGAATTCATGCATAAAGACAAATGAGTAAAAAGTAGAAGGTAGAAAAGTGTAAAATAATGGTGGGGGTTGGGAAGCATGTGTCTGTGGGGATCATCATTTATGAACGGGATTAAAAAGATGAGGTTTACTTGACACAGACAAAATAATTGAGGGCTGTCTGTAAATAAAAAAAAAAGTAGAGGGGGTGTTAATAAAATTGCCCCACTTTTAAGTTCATGGCACCCTTTAATAATAAAATCTTTACATTAATCTTTTATCACTTGTCCAAAATTGCCCCCCAATTCATAGGCAACATGTTGGTCAAATTAGTGGCAAACTTTCTTACCTTTCTCTATTCTCTTTGTACGTGTGTTAAGCACGTGACCACACAAACATACCATTAAAATCTAAATAAAAAGGGGCTTTCTCAAAACATAAATCGATCGAAATATATATATATATAGGGGCCCATTCAAGGGAGAACTGGGTTGTTTGTGATAACCGTGAGAATCAATCTCAACCAATCATTTTAATATATTAATTATTACATTTAAACAAATTTAAAAGGGTATTTCAGTCAATTCCTAAATTAAAATTAGATTTTAATTTTTAAATTAGAAGCGTTTCATAATATATAATTAATATTGATTTACATTCCAAAATTATACAATGATATTCAGAATGATATAAATCCAGGTTTTTTTCTCATCCATCTTTGTATATTGTGTTCAACTTGATTTGTATCACATTGTTATCCAGCTTTGTTTCATATGTACATTCTCATGTACAACTACATGGTTGCCTGAGAAAACACAAACACTGTCAGGGTACCACAATGTACCACACTACAGGGTACCACAAACATGTTACAAAGTTGATCATAACAGTCGGTAGCACAGTTCTCATGTATTACAGATGTGGTTTCATGTGGTACCAATAACTGTTTTGTTTCATGTGATACATTACCATGCACAAGTAGTTCTAATTGGTTATATACCACAATGTACCACACCACATGGTACCACAAACATGTTACACAGCTGATCATAAACCGTTGGTACAATAGTTCTCATGTATTACAACTGTGGGTATAAACTGGTTATCACGATGTACCACACAAAATGTATATGGTTCCACTTGTGATCGACTCTAGGGTTTAGGGGAATCGACTCCT
>NC_037528.1:1278871-1289003 GCF_001531365.2 Cynara cardunculus var. scolymus
CATAATATAAAGTATTGATCATAATTAATGAAACATATTCATCTTCCATAAATATTCAAATCATAATAAATGAACTCTCATCATTTCCATAAATATCTCAATTTATTGGGTTGCATTGGTTRTACAAATGCGACGGGTTGTATTTGAAACAAACTATATATATATATATATATATTTTTTTTTTCTTTGAAAATTACTAGAGTAAATATAAAAGTAGAAAGGTATTAATTAGTAATTATAGATAAACTGTAATAAAATTGGTAATTATATGTTAATTATGGTATATTTTCATTATTATTACTTATTTGTCATCTATATGGTTTTCATGAATGATATATGCATCTAATACGATATGTGTAATTATGATATAAATGCCAAATGATAATTGATTTTAGTAAGATTTTTATGAGTGGTTATTTTTTTATCCTTAAAATACGAATTATTGAAAATAATTTGGTGTAAATAGTAATGCAATTTATTTTCAACGGTTTTTCCATTAGTTATTTATCCACTCCTAAATGTCTCTAACTCAAATAAGCAGCCCCTCACCACTTACTCAGGTAGAGGTATAAGAGGATCTTGCGCAATAGAAAAAGCACTCAAAATCAAGTAAACAAACTCTAAAGCAAGTTTTTTTTAATGTTTAGATCAGATCATCGAGTATTCCTCAATAAGTTATCGAAGATCTCTTAATATCCGACCGGTTAAGATCCGATCCTCGTAAATATAAAATTTTAGTTTTTTTTTAATCTTTTAAAAAATTATAATCATATGCAAAGGGATATATTTTTCCTCCAATTTTCATGTCTCCATCCATTAATGCAAGTGATACTTTCACGGTTTTTATTACATGATATTTGATTTTACTTATCTTTTTAATGTCTTATTTGTTAGTTTTTAATATATAATTTAATTAAAATTGCTTATTATCATTGATTTATTGAGTAATAGTAGAAAACATACGTTTATGTATATAACTTTATATACGATATAGAGATTTGTCGTCATAAATCACGCCTTGAAAACGTCGTGACTTTCAAGGCTTGAGGCTTGACCTTGCCTTCACGCCACGTCTCATGCTATTTAGAACCTTGGGTAAAACTGTTCATTAAAAAGAGACAAAAAAATCTTTAAAAAAAATACATGGGATCATGATTCATGAATCACAATTAACAACTTATATTGAATTGTTCAAAATAAATTATAATTATTTTTGTTTTAAAAAAAATAAATAAATAAATTGTATTTTGACACAAAGCACATGTGGTTGAAGGAGGCGTAGGCAATGGGATTTTGCAAGATCTTCAATTGAATCAATCAACAAAGAGGAGTTTCAAGAACTCTTGGAGACTCAAATTTGCCTCCTTTTTCTTGATTTCATGACTATCAATTTATTTTATTTTTTAATTAATATATTGTATTCGAATATTCAATATAAATTGATTAATAAAAAAATAATAATTCGTAATTCTCTTTCATCTTGAAGAAATCTTGATCCTTGTGTCGGAAAAGTCTTTTAGGTGAGATGACATGATTTGATCGAAACAAATCTAGTGGATCTAGACTCCTCAAAGTAGTCATTTCATTGAGAGGTGATGGTAGTTCGTGTCGACACAAACAAAAGATTTTTTTTTAATATTAATATTTATTATAGGATATTGATTTTTTTATTAACCTGGATTTACAACCCGCTATGCGAGCCGACTAATCTCAGGACGACTACATGCTTTGCAAGTAGCCCAAAATCACCGTATTTGAACCTCCGTAGCCACAAGGGGGTTTTTGTTTCTTCTTGGATTTGAACATGGGACCTCCAGACACTTTTGACCTTTGGAGTCAAGCTCAAACCAATCAGGCTTTGTGGTTAGGGATATTGATTTTTTAGAGTAAACTATAAAATTACTATGTGGTTTGTCGGAAAAAACAATTTTTGTCTCTACACTTTCAAAATTTCAAGATAGTTATCGTGATTTGTGGAACACGTCTGGATTTGGTCCCTCACTTTCACGACCATCGAAAAAATTCCCTTAAATGGTAATTTTCGTCATTTTTTCGATTTTTTTTTACTTTTAGAGATCAAAATTTATTATATGATTATCGGTTAAGTGGTTTTTGATTGGCTTAATGGGAAGAAAAGTGTGGTTGAGAAGAGAATACCAAGTAAAATGGCATGGAACACAATTGTGGTCTCAATTGGATGAATTGATCCATCAAATGGACAAGATGGGTGCACCCAAATGATCTCCAATTGCTTGTGTCATGTAGGTCTCTACTTAGTCATGATATTGGAGTGACGTCATCATCCATTTAACATAGTGTTATGGTCATAAAAAATAAGTATTTCATGGTTTTTTTTAAAAAACTATCCATTAATATTATTGGTCAACTATATATTATATTTTGACTATTAAGTCAAAAGAAGTTAAAGTCTATGATCATTCTCAAGTATATGAGATCATGGTTTTGAAAACTTGAAATCAAATTATGTGGTAGGAAAAAGGATTTAGTTTTCTAATGAGTAAAACAGTTATTTTTACTGATTCAGATAAAAAAAATAGGAATTCTTTTTGTTGGTCGGGTCATTTTATATATAATTTTTTTTATCAGATTCAGATGTAAGTTTTTATAACTTCAATCATGATTTTCGTCGTTTTCTTCCGAATCTTTATAAAAGATTTGGAAGATGTATAATGCGATTTGATAACAATTACATGTGATACATAATCTTTATGTTTGGAAACTTTTGACATTGTGGCCTTTCACTTTTTTAATAAGAAACAAAGGAGAAAAGGGTAAAATGAGCACAAGAAAATGGATAACATGCCTTCAATTTTTGGTAGGACAACACCTAATTTAATTGATTGAAAGATGATATTAGTTGACCAAAATGTGGATACAATTGGTTTTGGTCCCATATTTTAGGTAAACTAATGTATCAAACATATTAATTAATCTACATTTTCATTTAATTTTTGTTTTATTAATTATCATTTGTGAATAAAATATGGTATATAAATTTGTACTGTCATTAATGATTCTGGGTCGTATTTTTATGTAAGTTCATGGTAAAATTTATATTGAAATTAAAGCTAAATTTTACTCGAGTTTTTATAAATAGAAGCTTTAGAAGCATGGATGGATTTGCTAAAGGAGTGGTGGGTCGTGCCAACTGCCGAATTGATTTTCTCTGACGTAATGTAGAAAATTATAACCATTGATGTACTATCGTAGTTATTTGTTTGTGCTACCATTAGATGTGATCGCTAAAAAAATTGATGCATATTGGAGTTTAAATTTGAGTTGTAATGATTAACCATGATGGAAACCCTATCGTTGAAATTAGACTGATTTTGTAATGTTTTGTACTATATTTCATAACTATAACTAGTTTTTTTGTGGGAACTGGGACGTTTGATATTCTTCCAACGAGGGGATCATTCTCCCTTTCTTCTGGGCCTAAGCACGTGCTATAATTGCTTTTGGAACAGGAGTGATCATCATGGCCTTCAATATGGTGTGAATTCACACACGATAGAATCGTTATTCTACTTGATATATTTTTCTGTTTACGAGTTTGTATTTACCTATTTTATTGCATGTTTGCATTTCAATCTTGATGGTTGATAAAAGATCTGCGTACATCTTACTCTTCTCAAACCCTACTTTCAGCTATAAGATACTGGTTTTGTTTGGTTTATATAATTTGAGAATGGGTATTGCAATTTGCAAATAATATAAGATGGAAGAAAGAAAGGGAAGGGACAATGCATCATTAGTTTGTCTGCTGTGATGGTCGGTTTGCTTTGACATTCCCTTACAAAAGAGATGGTCCCAAAATCACTCCAACCCACGATTTCAATTCAATTTCAAACCCTTGTGCACGTGCATCCTCATGCCTTCGCCACTTTACGTTCAAAAACCAAATGTTATCCATGTCATTATAATATTACACGAACAAGTGTGTGAGAATATAAGTGAATATGGACCTTTGATCACTTTTAATCTTATCTCCACCTCATGAATTGTATTTATCATGGGACTTGATCAGATGCATCTTAGTGCACCGCATTAGTGTTGATCATCAATTAAGATTGATCCAAAAATGGATATTTTTTCTTATCTTTCTTACCGTAACTTTCATTCTTATCGGAACTCAACCTTATATTATTAATATTAATTATAATATTTAAATAATCAGTAAACTGAACCAACCTTAAACCCTAGACTGATCCAGTGCATGTGGCACTTGGTGAATGTAAATGGACCATCACTTGGATAGCATAAGTGGTTCACCTGTTCCAATTCAGAGAGGGACACTTCACAACCCACTCCCATATACATTGCATCAGAACCCACTCTCATATACATTGCATCAGAACCCACTCTTTTAACTCAAGATGAATCTCAACCATGAAAATGTTTGTTAGCAGTTTAACGAGCCTAACGTGACTCGCAACTTATTCGGTCAGCTATACATAGTTGTTTGGTAGTGCCTTGGTAGTGTAGAAAATGGTTTATTCAGTAAGATTCTAGAAAAGAGTTTTATGCATAAAGTCAAGTTTTTTCCAAATCTAATTCTCCCAATTAAAAACACTCCTTCAATCTATATGAAAAAACCCTCCAAAACAAAATCTTTCCAATTTATACAGACAGATTAATCAACATAAACAACTTTATCTATACATGACTTAATGGAAACCAACCAAACAGTCACTACCTCAATTTAGCCGGTCCGGTGCAGTCCGCGCTTAGTGCCAGGGCCCAGCACTGAAGTCATTCAATTTTGAAATGCAAAATCAGTCTGATTATAATATGAATGGAAGAACCAAGAAAGCCCAAGCTAATCCAGCAATGAATAGAGTCATACAACCTATTTTAGCTTTTATTCCCACTAATCGAATTAATTTGGAGTCCTCTTTTACTTATACATCACAGACTAATGAATTGAACAACAAAAACGATACCCTTGGCATAGGATTTGCAGATTTTGATAACGATTGAGCCTCTTATATTACAACCCCCACTTTGCTTCATGGCCCAATCTGTCGATAAGTCGTCCTTAAGCAGCCAACAACCAGCAGGAAAACGTATTAAGATTCTTTAAAGTCCCCTCTTGTAGCTCAGAATAATTTCCTTGTCCATCTGCATATAAGAAGACGATCGATTAACAACTGTAACAAGCAATTTTTGCAACTACAGTTCAACTACATTACTTTTTTTGTTGTAGATAATTAGAACTTACAGATTTGGCAAGCTCTTTAGCTTTATCATCATCAAAACCAAGTGTTGCCATTATCTTGTGAGCAGCCGATTCCTTTTCCGCCCATATTCCCAGAAGCAAGTGGGAGGTTGTCACTTCTCCTGTTTCTCCTGTGAATATTACAATAAAAAAGATCAAAATTTAGTAATGAGAAAGCTGGAAAGACGTTATTCTCACCAAGTGCTGGATGACATTCAGCACCTTATTTTTCTGTGAGAGATCAAAGGCATCAGAAATCAATGCCCAATTTCCCAAATTGGTTGCTGACAATAACTATCAAGTCCAGTAATAAATAAAAAACGACTTGCCCTGTATGGTGCGGTCCTAGCCCCCAAAGTAACTAAGCATACACAGGCAAAGGTAAACAGAGTTTGAAGTACCCAACTGGCTACATCTAACCACAAGAAAAATATCATGGCAGTTTAGTTTACTTTTCAGGGAAGAAAAGGGCATAAAAAGTAACTGCCCAAAGGAAACCCAATAAGCTCACTACTAAGCTGTCTACCAAATTACCTATAGTGTAACCTAGCTCCACGGAACTAATTTTTCACATGCAAGTCCCATAAGGACGAGCACACCTCACTTATTTGTGGCATGAAACGTGAACATGGGCTACAGACATCATGACCACCTTATCCATAATATTTTTTAACCTGTAGGTATACTAAACATGTCAACAGTAGGAAACGTTTTGAGGACATGGCATATGGCACGCACAGTAGTATGAGGTCTATCAGCCATCCATAATTGCTAAATGGGATCCATGTTTTCCATTCAGGTGCGGTCAAGAAAGTTTTGAGGAACTACCTTAAACCAAACTAGGTCTTTTTTTTTTTGGTTTCTTTTTTTTTTTTTTTTTTATCTTACTTCTTTCATCATTTTTCTCTTTTTTTCTCTCGAGTCCATTATATTAATCCCAATCTTAGNGGGGGGGGTCCTGGCAACCAAAAGTGCTCAAGTTCAATACAAATCTCAGCAACCACAATCATAGATTTGGTTTGGAGACAAAGTCCTTGTGTTGTTTTTTTCCATCACAAGAACATGAAAAAACTCGTCTCAATAGTCCAGAGACTATACACAAAGCGCAGTTCAATCACTTTACATCCTAGTCAGTAGTCCTCTAACTACCGTGTGCAGCTTGAGAGCCCCCTCTATAATTTCTAGTATTTTTAGCCTGTACCAACTAGTTTGGATTAAAATTCCTTGATGTTGGCGTCGGATGCAGAGGGAGTCCATGCCCAAACAATGGAATACATATGATTGCAGAAACTAGATCACATTGTTGATTTGGCTTGTAAACAACAGCATGCAAGCATTTACCTGTATATATCAATAGGATCACGCTGTAATTTACTATGATTTAGTCTCAGATAAACAGCAATGCTTAGATAATATAAAAAAGAAAACTAGTTTGGGACAAAAGGCTCGTTGCTTGTGTATCAAACAAGATCCTCCATTCCACCAAATAGGCTTTTTTCCTTGCCAACATGAGTTTCTAACTGGACTTCGCTTTCCATTATTGTAGAGATTTAAACCATATGTGGCTGAGTTCTAGATCCCTCCTTCCTAAGATGGCTACTTCGGCGTCGTTTGGCTCAGATCAGAAAATTCAGAATCCTCAAGAAGCTAAACCAGATTGATTTAAAAACAGAAGGCCTTAAGAAGATAGTCGCCTGAAAGTATCTTAACAATCATCAATCTCGAATGATGATGCTCTACTTGAGACCAAATGAAAAATTGCTCATTCAGGGTGCATTCTTTCTCACTTTCTTTTTTCATCTCCATCTGTCTTCCTTGTCCTTTGTGACACAAAGATGTACAAAGTGTTTTAAGGTCAACATAAAAAGTGTTACAAGAAGAATTGCACATAAGCACAATTAGCAATATGCAGAAGCCAAAATCAAATCTTACGAACTTAGAATTTTACAATTAAAAAAAGCAGAAATATACAAGAATACTAGTACTCCAGTACAGGGAATACGAAATTCTACCTGACTTCAGTTTCTCATTAATTGCCCAATCAATGGCCCTGCGAGCTGGTTCAGTCAATGGGGGATGCTCAGGGCTAAAAATATACATGTCTGATTTTCCAAGTAATCTTACAGTTTCTTCTCGCACTTTGAAAAGTGTTACACCACTTTCTCTTAATAACTTTGCAGCCAAACTAGTTCCTGAAAAAACAGATGGTTTAACAAATTGATACCACCAAAGAAAATCTAGCAAGCTGGAAGGTTACAGGAGGATGTCCCCTTTAGAAAACGAAAAATCCCTTTTAGGTTTGTGCAAAAAGCGAATATAAAAGTTACATGCTGGGTGTTAAAGAAAAACACATGTATATATAAGCAAGTCACACTAAAAAGTGTAGCATTAATACAATTATACAAACACTAATATAAAAGATGTGTGGGTTCATGATGAAAGATTATTACAAAATAATTGGATTTCAACCATGATATTTTCATGGATTCTAATAAAAGTAACAAGACGGATATATTCTAAATCTTGAGATACTTGGGTCTATGTCAATTGAAAGGGTATTACAAGGCCTCATCTGCAAAATAGCCCCCTAACTTCGGAAGAAGGGGTGCCTGATCCCCCTTTCTCCTCGGTCCACAGAGACAAAATGGGAATATTTTAGGGGACAAGCATACCGGGATCACAGTAAGTCTATCAAAACTGGTAGCTTCTGTTACCAGGACTAGAAAGATTCATCCTTTGGCACGGTTCATTAAAAGTTTAAGCACCATCATCTAAGGAGCCTCATAGTGGTGACTTTGATAGACTCTATTTAGGAAGACGAAATCAGAAAGGCTTATACATCAGAATTTTGCAGTCAGATTTAAATCCGCTATAGTAATGTGGTTTCTGATGTCTGGCATGCTTCAGAAGATTAATATATAAGTTGATCAACTAGTCTGGCCACATGAATTTAAAGTTGATTATGCATGTCATTACTCATAAGCATTTAGATCAAGTCGCAATGGATGTGCCAAGTTAAGAGATAAAGAAATCATCTGACTGACCCTCAACCAATATACCCATCAACAGAGCCTCGGTCCCAGTATTCATAAACTTCAACTTCCTAGCTTCCAATTCACCCATAGCAAACGACTTTATGAATCTAAACGACCACCTTCACACACTCCCATATGAACATAAATTTTGTTAGATAAAAGAAAATGATGACGGCATGAGTACTAACAGCAGAACAACAAAATTGCACAAATAAACTTACTTAGCGGATTTTTCAGGAGTTTCTTTCTCTGATGTCCTGCAAAATCCCAATAAAATTGCATAATTAACTCAATTTGTTTGGGAAGTATGAGTTCCACTTTGACTTCTAGGGTCAACCATGTTACTTTTCAATTTCGAATTTTATATAGTTTTGTTGAAGATATAACAAGGGCATTATTCATCATGTTGATAGCGAAGTCTAGTGTCTTCCTCCAACATTTATAAACTCAAGTCCATTTCCAAGCATACGTCTTCAAAAAAGTCAAACTACAACACTCATATGAAGCCACATAATAGCAATTGATGGACAAAGAAACTAGACTTACGGAGTTGTAGGACTAGACTCCACCGTTGCGACGATGGATGAGTAACGCCCAAAAGTTCTATGCCGCGATTTCGATTGCTGAATTGAGAGGTGAAGTCCGACGAATGAAGTAACCATAACCCTGGACGTGATTATCCTAGGCGCGAGGAACGAGGAATTGTATGAATTCCGGCAACGACAACCGGAAGATGAAGGGGAGACGGGAAGCACCGAAAGAGATTGGGCAGCCATGGGGGAAACAAAGAAAACCCTAACCAACTTCTTGTTTAATCTTCTGCCGTGAAAGCGGAGACGACGTTTCCGGTTTTTCTTTCTGTCTTTAAAAAGAATATAAATATATTTGTGACGTGAAACTTAAGAAGTCTTCTGATTATCGTTGGGCCAAAAGTTAAATTTTCGTTGATCTTTCGAGTGTTATTTATATCAAGAGAAAGTATCTGAATTATCAAGAGGTAAATCTTATTTGATAAAAAAAGTTTGCTTTTTAATAATTTTAAAACCCTCTGAATAATTTTGTATCATGAGTCTCCTTTAATCATTAAGCGTTCTGATTTCATTATAAACAATTATATTTCATTTTGCACTATATCATGAAAGCCTCTAAATCATTTTGTACCAAATCATTCAGCAACTGTCACACAACCCCTTAATATTGATTTTTTGTTTTCTATAACAATTGTATTTTTATGTGAAATTAGCTTTAACTATAAAGAGGACGGGATCCTTTGATTGGTTTTTAATTAATTTTTGTACTGGTAAAGTTGTTTGTCAGTATAGATTGTGAAAGCTTTCATTTAAGAGAGTTTTTTCATATACATAATGAACTTGTCTTTTAATTGGAAGAAGGCATATGTTTGGAAAATTTTGGTTTTCTGCATAAATCTCTCTCATAAAGGATACTGAATAAGATATTTTCTATATTATTAAGTCACTATCAAACACTCATGTATAGTTGATCAAATAAGTTGTGGGTCTCGTTAAGCTCATTAAGCTGCTGAAAAACCTGTCATAAGAGAGCTTGAGAGGGATATGCTTGTGCAATGATATTGATGAGGCATCAACCTCTTTACATAGTGAAACTATGAAAGGGACATAATCGACATTGAGAGTTACATAACCCTGTTAACTTATATATAGAGGCATTGTTTAGCATATAAACTAGTTTGAATTGACATAAGCTAACTTATTAAAACGCTGGTTAAAGTAGTTTATATGAAGTTTTTTTCTCACTTTTTATGGTTACAACTTTCATTAATATTAATCGTCATTCATTACTATTAATTGTAAATAAATATTAATTATTACTAATATTA